>NC_090923.1:772121427-772435980 GCF_040938575.1 Ambystoma mexicanum | reverse complement strand
ATAGTGAATGTCACAAGCAAAGCAAGGGCCTGCAACCAGGCATGAGGGACTATAACGCCCAGTACCATCCGAACTGCAGGACATGAGGCCGCCACAACATCCCTCAGGGCCTGATAGAGCACATTGGCCTATGAATGTGCCCTATTCCATCATTCCTTGTATAAAATCTCCACACCCAGGACCCACCAAATTAGCTAAGTGCGCCTGGCCATACACATACTGCACAACAGTGAACCTTCTGGATCATGCCAGTTCCACATAACGTGCACAATGCCGAAATCTCACCAGCATAAACGTCAATCAACTAAATATTAGTCAGTCAACAAAAAAGCTGCGGAAGACACATGTGTAAATGAACACTTTCACAAACACATAAGTGAGTACTCGCAATGTTGCACTACACAACGTTGAAGCTGCTTGCATATGCACATGTGAAAGCATCCAAAAACACCCATTTCCCCATACACCTGTATTGTGAACATGACCAGCATCCAATACACCAAAGCAAGCAGCTACAACGCTGCTTGCTTTGATGTATGTGGAAGTGCACACATACACACGTGATGGAAGCTCTACAGTCATTACAACCTGATTGGCAGGCTACATCCAATCAGCACCCTATGCCAGTTGGTATAGGCCACAGATTGACCAATCAACTCATCTAAACAACATATAGGGAGATCCAATACTGAGTACATGTGTCACAGGATGCACCTGTGCCCGTCACATTCATGACAGAGAAGGGATGAAAAACTAGCTATACATGGCAGTTCACTTTGACATTGCATCAGTGAGTAGGCATGTAGAACGCTGTAACACAGCTCAGAAGTGGGTTGATGCAGTGCAGAACATGTATATGTTACCCACTATCTACATGAACAAGTACATTATGAGGTATATCAATAAACGTGAAGGCAGTGCAAGGGCAAGTTCAGGCATCACGTGCAATGTGCATGCAATGGGTTGCATGGCTACAAGCAAACCCCCCACCCCGCCTAAGTGAAAATGCAGGGAGGCATTGCATGGCAGTGAAAGGGTGACCAGAGACCTGTGTATTGGCAGACAGTGTTGACTAGCATCAATTGCATCATCTGAGTCAACAGCAGATGATAATGGGACAATAAGCAGGACACATGATGAACCCTCAGTAGTACACCCATGTGTGCAGAAGCGACTACACCAGTTGAACGGAGTCAGTGGGCCTGAAACAGGGGGAGGCCTGTGCCCCACACAGACTGTGACACCCTAAACCTGTGTGTGATGCTGGACTGAGCCAGAGTGGGCATGGAATGGATGATCAAATGCCATGAAATGTAGGTCATCCTGGATAGGTACTATAATGATCATCCAGACAAGGACACATAGGGGCATGCATGGAATGCACATGGAGCATGAATGGGCACTCATGTCCCTGTGGAGCATCTGCCTTCTGCACAGTCCAAGTGAGACACCCTGCATCAAGGACAAAGGATGTACCCCACTGTATGTTTCTGGCAGGTTGGCTGGTGGAAGTTTGCATGTACACAGGAACCTTGAACAGGCCATTGCAGCACGCCAACATGATGCACACCAGTGCCATGGTGAAATTAGGGTTGCAGGGGGTTTGGAGGAGCAAGGGAGCATGCCTACGTGGAGTACCCACATGCAGGCAGAAGACACATGCACGTCAGTCATGCAATGACATAGTCTCAGTGCTGAGAGGAAAGACACCCCAGGCTACATGTAGAAGTGCCAGTGAGCTGGAACATGGACCAGAGGGTGAGTAGAATGTGAGTAGGGTGCAAGTGTGGCGAAGAGGACAGTCCCTGTCTGCTCTACATGTCCAGCATCCTGCACAGCAGGCACGCATCAGTGAAGCATTGCATGACTTGCAAATGAGAACCAAGTACACATGACATGTAGTGGCAGTCAAGCACAACACATCACACAAACAACCCACACATGGCCTCGACAAACATGCAACAACACTCACTGGACGGGGCATCAAAGTCCAGCATCTCTCCCACTCCTTCGACCATTCCTTGCGGAATGAACCCCGCAACAACTGACTTGTACGAAGTGAGGTCTTCCTCCTCAGGTGGTGGCCCACTGCCAGTCACCAGAGTCATGTTGTAATTAGAGGCACGCTTCACCTTAGTACTGTGTTTGATGTCATCCCAACCATTTTTGCACTCTTGAGCTGTGCGTACATCATGGCCGAATGCTCTCACACGATCCGCAAATTGCTTCCAGTGGGACATACGATGGGCAGCCGTAGTTTGACAATTTGGCCCCACTAACACATCACGGTTGTGGTCCCACACGCAGTCCACAAGGAATTCCAGTTCATGCACACAGAAAGGCTTCTTCCTCGATGTGCCGGAGGCCGGAGCTGTGTCTGGGGTCCCAGCCTCTACTGCAGCTGCAACTTTCTTCCTCTTGGACAGTGGTTTGGACCCTGCCTGACAAATGCCGCCCTGATCAGTATGGGCAGTGGCGCTGGTGGGTTGAACCGAGGGAGTGGCAGGTGGAACAAGGACGGAAGCCCTGACTTGCGTCAGTGGGTGCTGGGTGCCATGGAATGGACCCTGCATAGCAACATCCGCTGTGCCAGGGTCAATGACCGGGATTGTCCTGGATGGTAGACTCACAACCGGGGTGGTGTCGGCTGCATCTGCCCATGCACTCGCCAACACCCGGCTGGTCGGGGCAGCAGATGACATTACTGCCCCAGGGACACCTGCCTCGGTCAGGGCAGCCCTGCGTGCACCTACGGTGTGCCTCCTGACCGCCTGGAAATCTTCCAGGGACTCTTCAGGTGCCAACGCCGCCTGCGCTGGCAGACCCTGAGCCTGGGTTGTGGTCTCCACAGCTGCACCACTACCCTTGGGCCCGTGGCAGTCGATGAAACGGACTGCCGGGTCACATGGGCACCAGTGCCAGATGCAAGAACTGCATCTCCCGGAGCCGCAGGGGGTGGTGGCATGACTACACCAACACATGGCACAACATCGTGCCAAACTGGCGCACCCCTGCCTCTTCCCCATCTGCAGCCACCCTGGACAACCTGGGTCCCCCTACTCCCTGGCCACCCCGGCCATGTCCCTGACCACGCCCACCACATGGAGTACACCCAGCTGAGGCGCCCCTCACCTTCGTGGCCTCCCAGCCATGGCACAGATGTAGTAGTGCCGGCACAGATGTAGTAGTGCCAATGGGAGGTGTACACAACAATTGTCCTGGGCAATTGGGGTGAAGGGGTGGGATACAAGATGTTAACAGCACCCCTGCACCTGCAAGGCTGTATGTGACCCTGGTGATAAAGTGACGGATCACGCAACGTTCAGGCACCCCAAAACTGCAGTGAAACCATGCATGCAACCCCCGGTAGCCCACGTGTGTGGAATTAACCTCCCGTACGTGTTAGCACCCAGGGACACGAAAAACACATACACGTGGGACAAGCAGGCTACTATGACCTCGAAAACGGGTACGCGATACACAGGGGCACCCGCAGTGGGAAAAATAGCATGCGCGATTCACCGTCAGACTAGCATAATAATGAAAAACACGCGTAGCCAACACCCCCGCCAAAAGAAGAGATACATCCTTGATCCGCTGTGAAGTTGTGATGGCACACGAAACAACACGAAGTAGCAACACACACGTCGGTCTCCACGAAATGCATGTACAGCAAACTACTGGCCCCGCTCACCTTCTTTAACCCGTGCTGAGGGAAACGCCCATGCGCATCACTTCTCTTACATGCTTAGGCCCTTTCCTCGGATTACACACATCAACATGCATGCGTGCATATCACGTCACATACGTGCTTACGCGCTAAGGGCCTTTCCTTGAATTACACGCTGACGTGCAGTTTTTTCACATGCCAAATCACTCCATATCAAGCTGGCCACGCCACAACACACGGAAGACCACGCTCCTGCCCAGAAGGCTATTTTCATGCGTCCCAGAGCCCTGAGCACGCTCCCACCTGCCATCTGCTGCTGCCTGCCTGCCTGCTGGCCACGTGCCCTGCCTGATGATGCCTGCATGTGCTCCTCCTGCTGGGGTCCAGTTGGAGGAGGCCATGGCTGCATCCCTGCGAGACCTCAGGGCCAGGGAACCGGCTCGCCTCCGGGACGTTGATCAGGAGTTCGATGATGCCCTGGGCCGGAACATCAACAAGTGAGCCGTTGGACTTGCCCGCCGCCTTTGTAGATAGTTCTGTAGGTGTAAGTTTCCTTTGTCTTTTTTTTTCCTTTGGGGCGCATGGACTATGCCCCGCCTTTTTGTGTATAGTTATTTATTAGGTAGGATTTAGGTTGTTTGCTTTGTTTGTTTGTTTGTTTGTTTGTTTGTTTATTTATTTGGTAATGCGCGCCAAGCCCTTGTGCAGCTGGGTGCAAACAGTACAAGTAGACTCGAAGCTTAGTTACAGTGCCTGACACAGGCTACTACAAACAGAAGTGACTTACAACAAGTGGTACAAATGATACAGTACATGTAGGGTCATGAAGGGTAAGCATTAGAAAGATACGGTATTAACAAATGTATATCATGATTAACTAGATAAAGGTGAGGTTACATGTCGTTGTTATGCAGCCATTTAAGAGCGTTCCTTCTAAATCTAGTGTAGGGTGATGGGCGTCTGAGGTCAGGTGGGAGTATGTTCCATGATTGCGCAGCTCTAACAGGGAAGCTAGATCCTCCTGCTTTGGATTGTTGGGCTCATGGACCCTTGGATGTTCTTTTTCTTGGACCCATGGTGGAATACTTTACTTTTTGTGAACTCTGATTTTTGTTTCATGGACGGACTCATTGGGGCCATTTTACTTTGGATTTTATTGGTTACAGCATTCATTTCTTTTTTTCCTTTTTTGGACTTCCGGACTTGGAATTTTTCTTATTTTATTATTGTCTGCGTTGGTTTTATTCATTGGTTTTATTCTTCAATGCACTTTTTTTCTATACTTTACTTGTGTGGATTCTCTCATGTGTTTTGTGCATGTCACAATGTGCTTTTTCACAGTCATATGTTGCCATTGTGTGGGTCAGAGGGACATGCATTCATGGGCATGCTGGTTATTTATTTTCTATCATGACATTGGAAATTCAATGTGGAGAGGATGGAATGCTTGGTTGGGTGTTTGGACTGGGTGGCGTGGGGTGGTATTTGGCCATAAGGGCCATGGGTCTGGAGTGTGATGACGTGTAGGGTGGGGGGACATGAGTCGGGCCTGCTGGCAGGTGCCCATCAAGGGTGGGTGGGTGTTTGTGCAGGGGGACATGAGTCGGAACCTGCTGCCAGGTGCCCATCACTGCTGGATGGGTGGGGGTGCAGGGGGACATGAGTCGGCACCTGCTGGCAGGTGCCCGTCAAGGGTGGGTAGGCGGGGGTCCAGGGGGACATGAGTCGAGGCCTGCTGGCAGGTGCATGTCACAGCTTGGTGGGTGGGGGTGCAGGGGGACATGAGTCGGGGCCTGCTGGCAGGTGCCCATCACTGCTGGATGGGTGGGGGTGCAGGGGGACATGAGTCGGCACCTGCTGGCAGGTGCCCGTCAAGGGTGGGTAGGCGGAGGTCCAGGGGGACATGAGTCGAGGCCTGCTGGCAGGTGCATGTCACAGCTTGGTGGGTGGGGGTGCAGGGGGACATGAGTCGGGGCCTGCTGGCAGGTGCACGTCACAGCTTGGTGGGTGGGGGTGCAGGGGGACATGAGTCGGGGCCTGCTGGCATGTGCCAGTCAAGGGGGGGGTGGGTGGGGGACATGAGTCGGGGCCTGATGGCAGGTGCCTGTCACGGGGGACATGTGTTGGGGCTCACAAGTCATTGGAGCCATGTGGGCTGCCTGCAGGGCATGGTCAGGGGTGTGGGGTAGTCCTCTGTGGTGTGGGCTGCCTGCAGGGCATGGGGAGGTGGGAAAGGGCACACCAAGGGCCCACACTGCCAATGCGTATTTAATACTCCCCACACACACCTCGGAAGAGGCCTACCCCACCCGCGCTAGCAAAAACACATGTAAAACTCCCTGCACACACCTCGGAAGAGGCCTACCACACCCGCGCTAGCAGAAACGTGTGTAAAACTCCCCGCGCACCCCTCGGAAGAGGCCTACCCCACCTGCGCTAGCAAAAACGCATGTATAACTCCCCGCGCACCCCTTGGAAGAGGCCTACCCCACCCGCGCTAGCAAAAACGCGTGTAGAACTCCCCACCCACCCCTCGGAAGAGGCCTACCCCACCCACGCTAGCAAAACACATGTAAACTCCCCACACACCCCTCGGAATACGCCTATCCCACCCGCGCTAGCAAAAATGTGTGTAAAACTCCCTGTACACACCTCAGAATACTTGTATGTTAGGGAGAATTCTCATTGATGGCTAATTTCACTCACCTAGTGAGTCCACCACCAGCTTTGCTGGACTTCTGGAGTGTATTTGTTTCCACTTGGTAAAAGTGTGAGCTTTTCCCCCACTCTTATCTGTGTTTTGCCATGTGTATTTCCTCTGTTTTTGTGATTGTGGAGTCTGGAGTACACCACTTCAGTAGCCCCCTTCTTTTGTGTGTCACACAGCACCTTCAGTGCAGTGGCACAGGGTTGTCTTTGAGACTTACCACCAACTCCATTTCTGAGGCTGACTACCGTTTCCCAGAAAAGGGTAAAGTTGCCATTAACTTTACTTAGTCAATCTACCACAGATCCAGTATACCCCATCTTCCATGGAGTACTGGAAAGGGTTATTTTGTATCCCTTTTTATCGTTACCTCCTAGAGCATTGTTTCGCTCTTTTAACATTTAGACTTGGCTGGTGGCAGTGGTATCTACCCTAACGTTTCTACCACGATTATATTAGATAAACGTGGTATTGTTTTAGGCTATTATATTAGCATAGAAAATAAACCCGCTTGACCAAATTGTCTTTCTCTTGGCTCCGGTCGGGTTTATTCGCCATTTCTTTTTGTTAAAGTCCTTCTTGTGTTTTACTTAGCGCGGCAAACCAGGTTTGCCTTCTTTGTTCACCGTCTTTTGGCGGGCTTCTGCAGAGAAGAGCTCCTCTTGGCGCCTGGGTGTCTAGGTGGGCTGAATTTGAGGGAGGGGTGTAGTCACCCCCTGCACAGGGTATCCTAGGAAACCCAAGTCGCACTTTGCCATGATTGGCTGAGGTGGTTGTCCAGGCTGGACAACCCCCCTGCTGGGTGATTGACAGCCAGGTTGTGTGAATGGGGGTTTTGAGCATAAAAGGCAGGTCTCTTGGGCTAGAAGTCAGAGTCGCACTGGAACTACAAGGAACCGAAGAGAAGCAGAGAGAACAATGACTGCTGCAACTATCCCGTCCCGGTGAAGCCCTGCTGCAGTCCTGAGCTATCTACCGTTCGTTGAC
This sequence comes from Ambystoma mexicanum, assembly GCF_040938575.1. Lineage (NCBI taxonomy): Eukaryota > Metazoa > Chordata > Amphibia > Caudata > Ambystomatidae > Ambystoma > Ambystoma mexicanum. The sequence continues at coordinate 772,428,616 of NC_090923.1, read as the reverse complement.
CAGAGAAGATCCAGTCCGGAGTCTTCTTCCCTTGAGCTTGGTGGGGATAACCAGCTCATCTTCCACAGCCAGAGGATCCTCTTCCTTGGTCGAAATTGCTGCACACTGCTGTAGTGGTCCGGATAGCCATCTGAAGAGCCTCTCCTGTTTTTAAGGAGCGCAACTTTTATTCAGCCTCGCTGCTGCCGGCCTCATCTCTGGGCGGTGCAGACTCCTTCAGACGACCTCCTTCACCTCGAAGCTCCAGGAACCGTGGGTCTGCGGGAAACCATCAGGAACAACTGCCAGAGCACCAGCTGCACCATTGGAATAAGGTACTGTGTTCTGCTTGAGGAAACATGGTGAACCCCTTTTCTTCATCTCCAAGGCTTGCCCTTGTCATCCCTCCTTCTTATAACTTTTGCTTCCGAACATTGACAATATCAAAGCACTCTTGGCTACGTTGAATCGTGAACTGTCTGACTGTGGGATCCTCGACAACAGGCCCCGGTGTAACTTGACCCTGGCTCTGGCCCTCTGACTCTTGAACTCCTGTCAACGAGTGATTCTCAATTCTGTCTGCCTAACTATAATATTGCCTGTGATTTTTGCCTCCAACTCCCTCTGGGTATCTCAGGTGCTAAATGTGTTTTTGCCCCGGTAGCATTTCATGTTACGGATACGCGTTTATTCAGTAGACCGAACTGTCAAAAAGTGATCGCAATTGTATTCACGGTAACATGTTTTGTTGATAACACCGGTCCATTCAAACACAGGGTACTTACCTTGAGACATACTGTACAAAGTGAATTGCTTAGTTGTAGTATATTTTTTGTGTGGTTTTAAATTTAATAGAAGTGTTGTGTTTATAACAAATGGTTTAAAAATAAATGTACTTATATTTTTGTACCTGAAACCTTGAGTCAGTGTTTGCTTGAGTCACAGTAATTGTGGTCTATTTGTGTAATCTCTGCTACTGGTCATATACTCTTGAGATAAGCCTGGCTGCTCCGCCACTGCTACCACTCTGACATAGTAGTACAGGCTTGTACCAAAGGTAAAACTTGTATTGCCACCTGTAGTCTTAATTGTGTGTAGTGGTCCCTAAGGGCACTGCACAGGATTCTGCCTAACACTGGTGTACAGCGGTGAGGATTTGAAAGTAGAGTGATTACACTTAGAGTGCTGCTATTGCTTGGGTTCAACTAACCACAAGGCTAACACCACTAATTCTATTTAACTGAGAAATCATGTCAAATATGGGAAACTACACCGAAGAGGGTCTCTTGAACTACACTGCTGAGGTTTTAAGAACCATGTGTAGAGAGAGGAGTCTCTCCGGTAAAGGAAAGAAATCTGAATTGATTGCAAATTTAATAGGAAAACAAAGTCTGGAGAGAGGGTCAGAAGGGCCTACCCCTGCTGCAAATGTGGATTCTGATGTTTCTAATTCTGAGAGTGTTCATTTTGAAGATGTAGACGAGTCCTTGTTAGGAAACCCTACAACTCCTTTGCCTGCTCAGAATGCACAACCTCTGTCCACAGGGACCCACACAGGTCCTACACTTACTCCTGAATTTATTGCACTTGAGAAAATGAGACTTGAATTGGAAGTGAAACGTATTGATGCACAAACTGCCATGAAACATCAAGAGTTATGGCTCAGAGAAATGGAGCTGAATCATGAAATAGAAATGAAAAAATTGTCTCTAGAAAATGCTTCTCTCCCAGAGTCTTCTAGGACTTCTAGGACTTCTAGGACTTCCAGCCCTAAGAGACCCCGTATGCCAAAGGAAATGATTGGTATGTATGAGACTAAACTTGATGTTTTGGATTGGTTAGCAATGCTTGAGTACAATCATGGGATTCAAGGTATCTCAGGGAATCAGCTGATTCCCTGGCATTTCTCTAGGCTGCCCCCTGTTGCAAGTGATGCTGTAATAGAGTTGGGGGAGGAGGATAAACAGGATTATGAGTGTGTGAAGCTAGCATTAATAGCTAGATTTGGGAAGACCCCTTCCCAATATCTTAAGAGGTATAGAACCCTCAAAAAGCATGATGTTACCCCTTGGGCTACCTGGGTGTGTGAATGTTTGAAAAACTTAGGTGGTTGGGTTAAGGGTTACAAAGTGAACACTTATGAAGGGTTGAGGAATCTTGTAATGTTGGAGTCTATTTTTGATGTCTGTTCCCCTGAGCTTAAACAGCACTTGGCTGATTCAAAGGAAATAGATCCTAAGAAACTAGCTAAGGCTGCTGACTTGTGGGTTGCCAACACGGCCACTCACAAGGATTCTGGGGCAACTCAGAAAAAGGATGAGGGAAGGCAGCCAAAGAAAGACAACAAAGACAATTTAAATAATTCCAATCCAAAAGAGGGCCCAAAACATAACCAGGGTAAGCCACAAGGAAAACCGAATCAGGCTAGTGTACCATCTTGTCCCAAACCATATGGAGGTCAGAGTAAACCTCCATTCCAGAGAGCATTTGGAAAATGCTTTGTTTGTGGGCTACCTGACCATGTGAAAGGAGATCCCAGATGTAAGGGTAAACCTTCAGGGATCAACACTGTCTCCTTAGCCTTCACCCAGGTGGATGAAGTACCTATGACCATTGGAACCTTTCAGTTACTAGCTGATGAGCCCATGAAAGTCTCAGCTAGTGTTTCTTTAGTGTCCTTGGGTCTTTGGGAACAACATAACTTAGATGTCTATAACTCAATCCCAGATAATAATAAAGAGTATTACAAAGATAATGTTCTTGTGAATGGTCAGGAGACCCCTGCCATCAGAGACACTGGAGCCAGCATAACTGTGGTTTATGAATGTTTTTTCTCAGTGGAGGATGTTGCTAATACACCCAAACACCTAACCAAGTTAGCTGGAGGCCCTGTGCAAATGGTTCCCCAGTTACCAGCTCTAATCCAGTGTAGAGGGAGGGTCCTGTTGGTTAATTACCTTAAAACCCTTGGAGTTGTGTCCAGTACCCCCAAGCACCCCAGCAGAAGGAAGCAAGAGCTCACTAGGTCTGCAAGGGAGAGAACCTTCAGAGGCTCTCCTGGGGACATGATAGAGGAAACTATCACCCCAAGTCCACAGGACTTACTTACTGCTACTGCAGGTCAGAAAGAGACAAAGGGGAAACCCAAGTCTGCCTGCAAGAAACCAGCAAGCACTCCTGTGCCCAGAAGGACATCTCCACGACTGTCCAAAGTCACATCTGTGACTCTTCCACCAGCTGAGGCTAAGTGTGAGGTTCAACCCTGTATGGTTCAACTAGATACTGAGGAATCAGATCAAGAAGAAGATCTTACTATGGTAGGAGAGCTTGACCCTGTTGACCATCCTGAGCTGCAGTCTTTACTGGCAGAAGGTGGACCCAACAGGGAAGACTTCAGCAAAGGACAAAGAGAGTGTCCTACCCTAGAAGGTCTTCACCTACAGGCAGCTTCTCAGCTCAATGGGACTGAGCCTGGGAAGTATAGGTTACACTGGGAGGATGGCCTCTTCTACAGTGAACCAACTGAGTCAACCCCTGGAGACTACAAAAGACTTACAGTACCTTTAGTGAACCGACTCGAGTTTCTGCAGTTAGCCCATGAGGTACCTTTGGCTGGTCACTTAAGTTTTAAGAAGACCAAGGAAAGGCTCTCTCTTCACTTCTTCTGGCCTAAGATGGGTTCAGAAGTAGACAAATTCTGCAGAATCTGCCACATTTGCCAAACGTCTGGTAAGAGTGGAGCCAAGAATGTGGCAGCCTTGGTGCCTTTCCCAGTGGTGGGAGTTCCTTTTGAGAGGGTTGGGACTGACATTGTTGGTCCTCTTGACCCTCCCACATCTTCAGGCAACAGGTTCATCCTGGTTGTAGTGGACCGTGCCACTAAATTTCCTGAAGCCATACCTATGAGGACCTTTACGGCTCCGGCTGTGGCTAAGGCCCTACTTGGTATTTTTACCAGGGTAGGTTTTCCTAAGGAGGTGATATCTGACAGGGGATCAAATTTTATGTCCCACTACATGCAAACCATGTGGAAAACCTGTGGAGTCACCTACAAGTTCTCAACAGCCTACCATCGCCAAACCAATGGGTTGGTAGAGAGGTTTAACAGAACTATGAAGAGCATGATAGGTGCTTTAGAAGAACCCCTTAGAAGAAAGTGGGACCTTCTAATTCCATGACTTCTCTTTGCATATAGAGAAGTCCCTCAGGAGGGAGAAGGATTCAGTCCCTTCAAACTTCTCTATGGCCATCCAGTCAGAGGTCCATTGGCCCAATTAAGGAGAGGTTGGAGAGTACTCCTTCCCCCAAGCCAGTCATAGTGACTGACTATGTGATAGGTCTCCAGAGGAGAATGTCACACATGATGGCCGAGGCAAGTGATAACTTGAAGGCTGGTCAAGCTTTGGTTAAGCATTGGCACGACCAGAAGGCTAACATGGTTGAGTTTACTCAAGACGAGCTTGTTGTTGTTATGGTCCCAACAAGGCAGAGGGCCTTGCAGGACAAATTGATAGGACCCTTCAAGGTTGTGGGTAAACTTGGAGAGGTGAACTGTCTGGTGGACTTAGGCAATCCTAAGGAGGCTCTCAGAGTCTTTCACACCAACCGTTTAAAGGCTTATGTCTCCAAACCTGACATAGGAGCTTTGCTTCTAGTTTCAGCTCAGGAGGAGGAGGAGAGTGAACCTCTGCCTGACCTCCTCAGAGGCTTACCTTTAGATGAGCAAGTGGAAGGAGTTAATCTCTCTTTCAGTCTAACATCTGACCAGCAGGATGAGTGCAAGTTACTGTTAATTAAGTTTGCCTCCCTGTTCTCACTCTCACCGGGCTTGACCCTTTGGGGCCAGCATGACATAATTACTGGTGACTGTTTGCCTGTCAAAAGCAGGGGGTACAGAATGTCAGACAATGTAAGATCCCACTTAGGGAATGAGGTCAACAAGATGCTTGATCTCGGGGTTATAGAGCCCTCTACTAGCACATGGTCTAGCCCAGTTGTGCTTGTACCAAAGGCAGGATCCAAAGAGTTGAGGTTCTGCGTGGAGTATAGAGCTCTAAATGCAGTCACAAAGACTGATTCCCATCCTTTGCCTAGGACAGATGAGCTGGTGGACAAACTTGGTGCAGTCAAGTACCTCAGCACATTTGACCTAACGTCAGGCTATTGGCAAATAGCCCTGACAGACCATGCCAAGGACAAAAACTGCATTTTCCACCCCAGATGGCCTCTACCAATTCAAGGTAATGCCTTTTGGACTAAAGAATGCACCTGCTACATTTTAGAGGATGGTCAATCAAGTTCTGAATGGGATGGAGGACTTCTGCATGGCATACTTGGATGGCATTGCAGTGTTCAGCCCTACATGGAAAGAAATGTTGAACACCTAGGTTATGTATTGCAGGCTATTGAACAGGTCCATCTGACCATAAAGGCAAGCAAATGTCAAATTGGTCAGAGTTCAGTGGTCTACCTTGGACATGAGGTAGGAGGAGGTGAAATAAGGCCATTGCCTAGCAAAGTACAAGCTGTACAAAACTGGCCCACCCCTACTACTCAAACCTAAGTGATAGCCTTCTTAGGTCTCACTGGGTCCTACAGGAATTCATAGAGAACTATGGGACAATAGCTTCTCCCTTGAATGTCATGTCCTCTCCCAAATTTCCTAAAAAGGTCAGGTGGAATGAGGAGTGCAATCAAGCCTTTGAAGGTCTAAAGAAAGCCCTTTGTCAAGCTCCAGTCCTAAGAGCTCCTGATTATCACCAACCCTTCATTGTACAAACTGATGCTTCTAATGTAGGTATAGGTGCAGTCCTTAGTCAACTGGATGAGAAAGGTAAAGAACACCCCATTTGTTTCATCAGCAGGAAGTTAAAGGATCCTGAGACAAGATGGGCAACAATAGAAAGAGAATGCTTTGCTGTTGTGTGGTCACTGAAGAGGTTTAGACCATACATGTATGGATCGTCCTTCATTATTCAGACTGAGAACCAACCCTTGAGATTGCTGATGCAAATGAAAGGGGAAAACCCAAAGTTACTCAGATGGTCAATCTGCCTTCAATTATTTGATTTTTCCATTGAGCACAGAGCAGGAAGTCACCACCAAAATGCTGATGGTCTCTCTAGGTTGTGTGTAACCGACTAGAGGTATGAGGTCCATCCAGGAGTGGATTAAATCCTCCTGTCCCTTAGTTTGGGGGGGGGGGGGCGAGTGTTAGGGATAATTCTCATTGATGGCTAATTTCCCTCACCTAGTGAGTCCCCCAGCAGCTTTGCTGGACTTCTGGAGTGTATTTGTTTCCACTTGGTAAGAGTGTAAGCTTTTCCCCCACTCTTACCTGTGTTTTGCCATGTGTATTTCCTCTGTTTTTGTCATTGTGGATTCTGGAGTACACCACTTCAGTAGCCCCCTTCTTTTGTGTGTCACACAGCACCTTCAGTGCAGTGGCACAGGGTTGTCTTTGAGACTTCCCACCAACTCCATTTCTGAGGCTGACTACCGTCCCCCAGAAAAGGCTAAAGTTGCCATTAACTTTACTTAGTCAATCTACCACAGATCCAGGACACCCCATCTTCCATGGAGTACTGGAAAGGGTTACTTTGTATCCCTTTTTATCTGTACCTCCCAGAACATTGTTTCGCTCTTTGAACATATAGGCCCTCATTACGACCCTGGCGGAGTACCATGGTGCAAATTGCACCATGGTCCATGGCGCAAAGCTGCCAATTCCGCCAGGGTGGTAGGCGGATTTACTGCCCCATGCCGACCTTGGCGGGGCGGTAAATCCCCAATCCCCATTTACCCTTCCCCATTCCCATTTTTGCCCCATAGGGTATAATGGGAGTGGGGAAGGCGTTAATTACGCCACCGTAATGTACGGTGGCGTAATTAACAACAAGTCCTGTAGCGCCATGGATATTACCGCCTGCAAAAAGCAGGCGTAAAAATCCTCCATGGCGCTACGGGAACTCGTAGTACGGCGGAGAGGTACGCCAGGCACTACGCCGGCGTAATACCCTCTCCGCCAGGGTCGTAATGAGGGCCATAGACTTGGCTGGTGGCAGTGGTATCTACCCTAACTTTTCTACCGCGATTATATTAGATAAACGTGGTATTGTATTAGGCTATTATATTAGCCTCAAACATAAACCCGCTTGACCAAATTGTCTTTCTCTTGGCTCAGATCGGGTTTATTCGCCATTTCTTTTTGTTAAAGTCCTTCTTGCGTTTTACTTTGCGCGGCAAACCAGGTTCGCCTTCTTTGTTCACCGTCTTTTGGCGGGCTTCTGCAGAGAAGCCCTCCTCTTGACGCCTGGGTGTCTAGGCGGGCTGAATGTGATGGAGGGGTGTAGTCACCCCCTGCACAGGGTATCCTAGGAAACCCAAGTCGCACTTTTCCATGATTGGCTGAGGTGGTTTTCCAGGCTGGACAACCCCCCTGCTGGGTGATTGACAGCCAGGCTATGTGAATGGGGGTTTTGCGCATAAAAGGCAGGTCTCTTGGGCTAGAAGTCAGAGTCGCCACTGGAACTACAAAGAAATGAAGAGAAGCGGAGAGAACGATGACTGCTGCAACTATCTCCTCCCGGTGAAGCCCTGCTGCAGTCCTGAGCTATCTACCCTTCATTGACCAGAGAAGATGCAGTCCGGAGTCTTCTTCCCTTGAGCTTGGTGCGGATAACCAGCTCATCTTCCACAGCCAGAGGATCCTCTTCCTTGGTCGAAATCGCTGCACACTGCTGTAGGGGTCCGGATAACCATCTGAAGAGCCTCTCCTGTTTTTAAGGAGCGCACCTTTTATTCACCGTCGCTGCTGCCGGCTTCATCCCTGGGTGGTGCAGACCCCTTCAGACGTCCTCCTTCACCTCGAAGCTCCAGGAACCGTGGGTCTGCAGGAAGCCATCAGGAACAACTGCCAGGGCACCAGCTGCACCACTGGAATAAGGTACTGTGTTCTGCTTGAGGAAACAGGGTGAACCCCTTTTCTTCATCTCCAAGGCTTGCCCTTGTCTTCCATCCTTCTTATAACTTTTGTTTCCGAACATTGACAATATCAAACTACTCTTGGCTACGTTGAATCGTGAACTGTCTGACTGTGTGATCCTCGACAACAGTCCCCGGTGTCACCTGACCCTGGCCCTAGCCCTCTGACTCTTGAACTCCTGTCAACGAGTGATTCTCGATTCTGTCTGCCTAACTATAATATTGCCTGTGATTTTTGCCTCCAACTCCCCTTGGGTATCTCAGGTGCTAAGTGTGTTTTTGTCCCGGTAGCATTTCATGTTACGGATACGCGTTTATTCAGTAGACGAACTGTCAAAAAGTGATCGCAATTGTATTCACGGTAACGTGTTTTGTTGATAGCACCGGTCCATTCATACACAGGGTACTTACCTTGATACATACTGTACAAAGTGAATTGCTTTAGATGTACTATATTTTTCATGTGGTTTTAAATTTAATAGAAGTGTTGTGTTTATAACAAATGGTTTAAAAATAAATGTACTTATATTTTTGTACCTGAAACCTTGAGTCAGTGTTTGCTTGAGTCACAGTAATTGTGGTGTATATATGTTATCTCTGCTACTGCTCATATACTCTTGAGATAAGCCTGGCTGCTCCGCCACTACTACCACTCTGACATAGTAGTACAGGCTTGTACCAAAGGTTAAACTTGTATTGCCACTGGTAGTCTTGATTGTGTGTAGTGGTCCCTAAGGGCACTGCACAGGATTCTGCCTAACAGCGTACCCTACTCTCATTAGGTAAAATGCTTGGAAAAAGTCCACCCTGCGGTTTGGGCTTCCTGTGGGGCATGGGGAGGGTGGATGAGCAGGCTGTGGGGCATGGGGAGGGAGGATGTTCTGCCTGTGGTGCATGGGGAGGGAGGATGGGCTGCCTGCATGTATTCCGAGGGGTGTGCATGGATTTCTACACGCATTTTACCTGATGCAAGCGGGGTACGTGTATTCTGAGGGGTGCGCGTGGACCTTTACATGTGCATTGGTAGTGTGGGCCCTTGGTGTGCCCTTTCCCCCCTCCCCCTGCTATGCAGGCAGCCCACACGACAGGGTACTACCCTACACCCCTGACCATGCCACGCAGGCAGCCCACATGGCACCATGCAATTGTGAGCCCCAACACATGTACCCCAACCACCATTGACAGGCACCTGCCAGCAGGCCCTGATTCATGTCCCCCTGCACTCCCACCCACCATTGACGGGCACCTGCCAGCAGGCCGTGACTCATGTCCATATTGATGGGCACCTCCCAGCAGGCCCCAACTCATGTCCCCCTGCACCCCCACCCACCCACTATTGACGGGCACCTGCCAGCAGGCCCTGACTCATGTCCCCCTGCACCACCACTCACCATTGACGGGCACCTGCCAGCAGGCCCCAACTCATGTCCCCCACCCACCCACCATTGACGGGCACCTGCCAGCATGCCCCGACTCATGTCCACCTGCACCCCTACCCACCCACCATTGACGGCACCTGCCAGCAGGCCCCAACTCATGTCCCCCTGCACCTCCACCCACCATGACGGGCACCTGCCAGCAGTACCTGACACATGGCCCACCAAACAACATGTCCTGACAAAACAGACCCATGTCACCAATGCCAACCCTACTTCCCCTTGCCCCCAGTACAAGCATGCAACCATCCACAGAACCCACTCCCAAATTACCCATGCCATGACAGCCTTGAATGGACCACCATGCCCATGCAGGAATGCCCAACGGAGCCACACAGTGGCAACACATGACTGAGGCAATATTCATTGAGACATGCACAAAACCAATGATAGAACACAACACCAATCTTGAAGATAGCTTAAATGTATTACATCATTATGAACTGACACATATGTACAAGTCTGTAACTATATACAGTGGAAGTTCAAATGGTCCATGATCCACAAACAAAAGGAAACCTACAAAAAAGTCCTGTGACGAAAGAACTATATACATAAAGTGGAGAAATGTCCATGAACTCCAAAATAAAAGTAAAAACAAAGGAAACCTAACACTAATGAACTATGTACAATGGTGGCGGGCAAGTCCAACGGCTCACTGGTTGATGTTTGGGGCCAGGGCATCATCGAACTCCATGTCGATGTCCCGGAGGTGGGCCTCTTCCCTGGCCCCGAGGTCTTGCAGGGATGCAGTCATGGCCTGTTCCAACTCCCTGCAAGTTGCCTCGAGGCACTCAGCCCGCCTCAGTGCCCTGCGTATAGAGTTCTCCGCCCTGACCACAGTGAGCCGTGTCTCCTCCGCCTGCCGCCGCCGCTCCGCATCTATCCGCTGGCCCAACCGCTGCCACATGGAAGACATTCCCAATCCAGGGTCCCATGCCCTCCGACCGATGCCTGCCCCTCTGATGTTGATGGCCCGAGCCATGATGCCTCCCACGCTGAGCCTGCCGCTGCCTCCGACGCAACTGCCGCTGCCAGCACGACAGCATCCGGGATGATGGAATCCACCGGCACCGTTGTGCACGTTCCCAGCCTGATGATGCCAGCACATCCTCCATCCTTTGGGGTCCAGTTGGTGGGGTGTTCACCCCTGCTGGACCTCCGACTCCCGACTGTGGCAGGGATGGGATCTCCACCAGGCTGGCTGCGTTGGTTGGGGCATATCCACAGGGGGCCCTGGTGGCATCTGGGCTGGGAGATGGCACGGAGAATGACTGGCGTATGGTGTGCACAGAGGAGGAGAGGGCTGCAAGTGTGGCCAACACATGGAGGAAACCCCCAACCATGGACCCTCCCAACTGGGCCACATTGGCATACAGCTCTTCGTGATGACATTCTTGGTCCCCCTGGGAACCACGCACGTCATCACAAATGTCACATGTGCGCAACACAACACTAATCAGGACAGACTCCATCCGGTCACGGGTCCCCTCGTCCACAGGTAGAGGAGTGCCAGATGACATGGACCTCCCCCCTTCCTGCGGACGGGCCTGGGATGGGGCATCCCTGCTGGTGCACAGTGATACAGTCACAGTGTCAGGGACAGAGACATGCACAGGCACCTCCGTGGCAACCTGTGCTGTCTCCTGCCCCTGCTCCTGGACTGCACCACTTGCACCAGTGGTACCACCCCCACTAGGCCCCATGAGCGGCTGTGTAGTAGCCTCCTCCTCCTCTATGCCCACCACCAACCTGGATGGCTCCGCACCATCTTCCGCCATTGCATGCCCCTGTGGGGGCTCGTCCGCCCCTTCCGCTGCAGCCGTAGTGGCAGACGCAGCACCAGTCCCCTCACTCCCGGATGATGGTATTCCCTGGGAGGTTGACTGGGCCTTGCATCGCCAGCCGGTGGAAGCATCCTTGCCGCTTTCCTCAAGAGCACCGTCTCCGCCCTCTTCTTCACTCGCTGCTGTGTAAACGGAGATATTGAACACAAGCATCAGGGTACTGAACAATAGTCTCCTAGACACAAAGCAATGGCATATGAGTGGCACTGTCAAACGTCACTTCCATCATGTCCCTCCACAACACATGGGTCAGTGCAGGCAACACACATGCAGGAACAGGCATGGCACATGCAACATACATTGGCATCCATGTCCAAGGCACCGTAGTTGCATCCAATGGTGGGCTTTTTCTCACATGCACTATGGGACATGCTGATCACATGCCCACGCATCACTGGAGGGTCATGCATTTGGCTCGGTATACCCCCGGACACAGTGGATACAGGGATGACTAGGCTGTATCAGTGAATCAACACATCGTCACCAACATGTGTCATGCATCCATGGAGCACACACTACTGAAACACGCGGACTCTCACACCCCAAACATGTCAAATTACAGACACAGACATGCATCATGCATACATGTGAGCGTTCCGCATGCTGCTCTGCATGATGCATTGTTACACATGCACCATCCATGTGGGTCACGCCTGACTGGACTCACATGTGGCATCATCATGTCCCTGCACACACACATCCAAACATGACCCATTTCACACATGCAGCCAAGTAGCTAACTACCAGCACACTGCAACATGCCCTTTTTTAACATAAGTGCATGGCCACTTACCGCTTGACTCCAGACGGGCCTGCATCCTGAGGATCTGGTGGTGAAGCACTGGGCGAATGCGCTCCAGGACCCACATCTGCTGGTTGGTAAGCTGGCCCTGGCGCCCTACTGCATCCTCTGCTTCCAAGTGGCACCGGGCCTTCTTGAGGGTCCTGGACTTGTAGTCCTCCCAGCGTTTCTGGACGTGTTTGATGTCGTGGGGTGCCACCCCCTCCGCGCTGATGGCACCCACTATGTCCTTCCAGATCCTCTTCCGTCCTTGCTTGTCGGCACGCAATGTTGTGAAGAGGGCATCATAATGCCCCAGAACTTGCTCCACCAGGATGCCAACTTCCTTTTCACTGAAGCTGGTAGCCCTCTGCCTCTCTGACTGGGGGATTGCCACTGGTGCCAGAAGGTGTTGTGTCAGACATGGCAACCCCCGAGGCAGGTGTGGGTGGGCAACTGGGTCCTGGGGCTGGGCTGAGGAGTGATGGTACTTCAGTCGGGAGTCTTCTGCTCAAGCATGGGTGGTCACTGCTACTGGACCCCTGCAGATGGCAGATGTGCATGAACCAAATGGCAGGGCATAGTGGCAGCAGGCAGGCAGGCAGCAGTAGAAGGCTCATGGGAGGCTCCTCAGGGCTCTGGGGGGCAGTAATTCGTCCTTCTGGGCAGGAGCGTGGTCTTCCGTATGTTGTTGCGTGGCCAGCTTGATACAGAGTGATTTGGCACATGAAAAAAAAGCATGTCACCGTGTAATTTGAGGAAAGGCCCTTAGCGCGTAATCGCGTCTGTGACGTAAAATGCGCAGGCATTTCCCTCACCACTGGTTGAAGGTTCCACGTGGGTTTCCATAGCTCTATACATGCTCTTCGTGGGATGCGGTATGTGAATTCCGAGGGTGCACGTGGACTTTTCCACATGTTTTGGCTGGCGCAAGCATAGTATGTGTATTCCGAGGGGTGTGCAGGGACTTTTCCATGCGTTTTCGATAGCGCGAGAGGGGTATGTGTATTCCGAGGTGTGAGCATGGACTTTTAAATGCATTTTCGATAGCGTGAGTGGGGTACGTGTATTCCAAGGGGTGGGCGGGGAGTTTTCCACGTGTTTTCAATAGCGCAAGAGGGGTACGTGTATTTTGAGGGGTGCATGTGGACTTTTACACGCGTTTTTGATAGCGCAAGCGGGGTACGTGTATTCCGAGGTGTGCGCAGGGAGTTTTCCACACGTTTTCGATAGCGCAAGAGGGGTATTCGTATTCCGAGTGGTGTGCATGGATTTTTACCCACGTTTCGATTGCGCGAGCGGGGTACGTGTATTCCGAGGTCTGCGGGAGTTTTCCACGCATTTTCGATAGCGTGACAGCGGTATGTTTATTCCGAGGGGTGCGTGTGGACTTTTACACGCATTTTCGTGCTTGAGGGGGCTGTATGCTGGTCCTCTGGCCTTTGCGCCATGTAGGAGAATTGTGCGATGTTTTTGGTGCACAGGGAGGGGTTGGGGGCATTACTGGCGCTGCTGCAGGGTCTGTGCGCCACTCTGCGCCACGGCTGGTTATGGATGTTGAAATCCATGAATACACTGTGCGCTGAAATGGGTTTTGGCGTACGCAGCAGGCGCAGACTGCTGCACGCGCACACTGTGCACCAGCCGCGTTCGCCACTTGTGCACCAATTTCTATGATTACCCCCTAAATACTTGAGCAACCTTGCCAACCTCAAAAAAACACAAAGGGCTGCGTCCGCTCTCTAAAGACAAGTTAACTGTCCAGCCACATGTGTCCTTTACTTGTGCCCTGAAAATCAGCCCCAATTAGGGGATAGTAACTGCACCAGTGTCCAGGAATGAAAACTTTCTTGCCACATTGTGGGCAAATACTCATAACTTACTTGCCCTCTTATTATTTCCCCTCCTCAGCCCCATATCTGACTTTCAACAATGCTCTGCTTAATAAAGAAAACATGAAAATTACACATACCATAGTGTCACTCAAATCTATAAATCCCTATAGAACTATGTTAGGCAAAACATTTACAATTGAGGCATTATTTGCCCCACTGCCCCCATCTTGACTGGGAGACTATAAACACCAGAATTCAGCAAAAGGCAAAACATTGTCTATCAGTGCAAAACTATCAAGGACTGACAGTAGCACAGTTATGTCGATGCTGAGTGTTATGAGATATTAAAAACTAAGAATACACATGGCATTCGGGACTGTGAACTGTCTCCCATCCAGGCAATAACGATGACCCACCCAGCTTAGTTTCAAATCGAGGAAGGATCCAGCCCCCTTAGGCCATGATGCTCTAAGTGGTCTTGTAAGGAGGGTCATTTATTAGGCAACATGGCCTCAGTGGGCCCTGCTCCATTCTCACTTTAAAGCTAAGCTGGGTTGGTCCTGGTTACTGAATGGATGGGAAACCCACTATAGCTATTAACATATCTATTTTTGTTTATTATGTATAAACGATTGTAGGCTTTGAGAACTCATAATGTTTTCAGTAAATGTGCAGTGAGATTAAATCATTTTCCGAGGATCACACACTTTGGTTAAGCAGCATGCTACAAGCCGCTTGTTTCATGGTTGGTCTCCCAGTGACTGTTGTGATACATCGCACAAACCCAACCGACCGCATTTAAGCAGCACTGAAAAGGGTAGAAAACAATCAGCTGCAAGGACAACATTTTCCCAGTTACTTTTGCCCCCATAACGAAAACCAAAAGGTGGCACCCATGAATATATGCACAGTAAGTGACCATATATTTTAAAGTGAACTATACAAATGTAATTCACTTGACCTTCTCCTTATAAGAAAGCGTGCAAGACAAAATAGCATTGGACAAATAAGGAACACCAGAAAAATAACCTGAGAGAGGATATCCTCTGATAAATATGCTGGCAAAGTATAAAAAGTGCTCACCTTTTAAACCCAGCAATCTGTAGGGAAATATTAGATGGAAAACAAAAACTCAATACGAACCAAGTGTTTGTGGTCTTGTGGGTAAGTGCCTGCACTGGGAACATGACAACCTGAGTAAAATCCTGGTATCCAAATAATTCAGCAAGCTTGCCAACATAAAAAAAAACAAGGGGTTGCGCCTGCCCTCTGAAAAAAAGTTGTACTGTACACCCACATGTGTCCTTTACTGGTGCCCTAAAAAGCAGCCACACTCAGGGGGAAATAACTGCACCAATGTCCAGGCTTGCAAACTTTCTTGCCACATTGTGGGCAAATACTCATGTCTTACTTGCCCTCTCATCTTTTCTCCTCCTCAGCCCCATTTCTGGGATTCAACAATACTCTGCTTTATAAAGCTAACTTGAAAAGTACACATACCATAGTGTCACTCAAATATATGAATCCTTACAGAACTGTTAGGCAAAAGGTGTACAACTATGGCATTATTCCCTCCATCTTGACTGTGAGACTACAAATACCAGAATACAATTCAGCAAAAGGCAAAAAAAGTGGTATCTGAGTGCAAAACACACAACATTCGGGACTGTGGACTGAATCCCATCCATGGGACTGGCTCTGCTTAGTTTCAAAGCGAGGAAGGATCCAGCTCCCTTAGGCCAAGATTCTCTAAGTGGTCTTAAAAGGTAGGCTCATTTATTAGGCAACATGGCCTTAGGGGGCGGACCCCTTCCTTGCTTTGAAGCTAAACAGCGTTGGGCCAAGTTACTTCCAGGATGGGAAACCCACTGTTGCTGGAAATATATATGTATATATAAATATTTGTATTAGTGACTGGGAGACTCCAAATACCAGAATGCAATTCAGGAAAAGGCAAAAAATGGTCTCAGTGCAAAACTTTCAACACGGTTTAAAAAATAATAATAATTTGGATGCCCATTAGGTCTCCCATCCATGCAGTAACCGGAACAGACCCTGTTTATTTTCCCAGCAAGGAAAGAGCCTGCCTGTTTCTCTCAGGGGTCTTATAACTTTGGCTCATTTATTAGGCAACATGGCTTGAGAAGGCTGGCCCCTTGCTCACTTTGAACCTAAGCAAGGTTTTTCCTGGTTGCTGCATGGATGGGAGACCTGGATGGCAATTGTCATAATGGCCATGGGCATTGATATTTCACCCCTGACATCACTATAGCTGTACAGATATCTTTACAAAAAAAAAGTGTATATGCAGGTACTGAACTATACAAACCCGAGGCTATTTGTGCTCCTTTATAGGCGAGAATATGGGAAAATGGCTGAAAATCTTTTTCTGCCCCCAGGCCCTCAACAAATGGCCCACTCATCTGTGCCAACTCCCCAGATGGCCTCCTCAACTCCCTTCCATTTCCCTTCCCCCCACAACACATGCTGTTTCTGTGACACAGTTTGCTTTGATATGTCAGCTATTCCAGGCTATAGCCGAGGCTACAGAAGGCATTGTGTTGCAAACTCAGTCCGTAGACCCCATCCAACTCCCAAATGTCACTTGGTGCCCTCTAGCCACCTCCCCACCCCATGTTTCTTTACCTACAAATAGCTTTTTTCCTGAATTGAATTTTCCCATATCCTTGGCTATAGCCATGGTATCTCTGGCATCGAGAGAAAAACAAGGTGGTAACTGTTTAATTTCTAAAAATACCCTGTTTTGGATAGGTCCCGGAAATCTAGCTATCTATTTTTTAATTGGGGCACCCCTACTCCAGCAAATATTATATTTAAAAAACTAACCCCAAACCACACATGGATCGTGATTCAACGCTTTGTGCCCAAGTTGTTTCTGACCTGGTCCAAATCCATCCAGCGGTTTGGGCTGTGCACTCTGGCAAACAGGTACCTTGTTTGTCTATGGAAAAATGAATGGGAAGTAGGCTGTACTTTTGGAATACAAATATTTGTCTTCTTAATAACTTATTTATCTTTTAATGAATCTTTAAGGCACTTTGCGGTCCTGGGGATTTAGGTGGGGGTACGGGGGTAGGAGGGGGGTCAGAGGTGGTAGTCCCTAATCACTTTCGAAATTTCTGTCAAATCTGGTACTCAAATCAAAAGTTATTAACAATAGAATTTTGAGGGGTTCCTATGAAAGTCTGACTCACCTTAGCTTGGATACATCGTGACTCATATTCAATACATTTTAGGGTTTCTAATGAATGCTTTTATCTTCTTTGAAACTCTCTCTTCATGTCTTGTCTTTTGGTCTAGCTTACCTGAGTGTACATGTGTGGTTGAGCCTACTGTTAACCTATATGTTACTTGCCATTACCCCTATCTACATAACCTAAAGTCTAAATGTAAGTGTGTGTGTGTTTCTTGCTGGCTGTTGTCTATCCCACAATGAAGGGGACTGGCAGAAATGCTAATGTATCATGTACATTGTCTGTATCTGTTACAGCTTGCTTTATAAAATTAATGCTTACTCTATTTGCATAAATTGCTCCCTGTCTCTTGGGGTCTACTCTTCTTACATGTGTGTGGTTCTATGCTATGTTGATTCTAAGTGAGCATTGATTCTTTTGGCCTTTGGTGTAGGTTCAGACTTGTGTTTTATGGGGTTTCTTAATGTATATTTCCTCTCACGTGTGGGATGTATGATGTTCACCCTAGCAAGATACTAATGTACTAATAAATTATGAAATGACCAAGATGGAATTCATGTTGTAGTGTGTAGAATATCATAGGCCAGTGATAATATTTGTAGTTATTGCAGCAGCTGGAATTTTTAGATAAAAGGTACATTTTGCCTTACTTGCCATGATTACTGTACAGATTAGGATGGTTTGTTAATCATCGACATTAATCCATTCCTTCTGCTCGCAGAGAACAGGCATATTCATGAGAACCTTTCAAAAGGAATCCTCTGCTACCAACATATTTGACAAACACGTAGAATATTCATACTTTACCTAAATCACTCATCTCAAATTACTAATTAAAAACACAATCGTAATTCTAGTTCTTAGAAAGTAAGTATTTTGTTTTATAACAGGATTTTATTGAATGCAAATGTCAAAAAAATGAAATAGTCTCCATGTTCGTGCTGTCCGAATGTCCAACTAGACCCCAAACGCCTACGTATTGTACAACAAATGAAGAACTGTGCCAGTTCTGGGCTATCTGCCCCTATTCACTAAATCCCAATTGTAAAAACATTCATTATCTTTTGTATGTTTCAATGACTGATACTGTATCTTTAACCACAATCGCTCAACACCAGAAACCATCTAGAAGTAGGTAACTTGCAGAACACTTTCAACTGCAAAATGATACTTCGTGTAACCAGATATAGCTGGGATATCCCATGTTACTGGAAACACATAGACCTACTAATGTATTAAACATTTAAGAGCTCACCTTATATAAATACGTAATTTGACAATGGGGATCTGGTACGTTTGCACTGAGGCATGCCCAGGACCCCACCGCCAAATGTTCGCCATTTGCACAGCACTTTTGCACTTCAACATGCAAAGTGAGTAAATGCTGCCTAGCATGCTCTCGTGGTAGGCAGCATTTACTTGTAACAGTGAAGGCTGCTTACCGTGCATTACAAGTAAGCACTGTTCACAATTAGAATTAAATGCTGCACTGCATGAGAACATGTCAGGCAACGCTTATATTTACTTGTGAACACTGCGCACATGTTAATCAGCATGTGTAGAATGGATCTCTAGTGGGTGCTGCTGCTTTATGCTGGTGCATAAAGCTAGTGGACCCCATAGTGATCTCCCCATTTGTGTTAGCATAAAAATTCATGTATGCGGAAATGCTGGAACATTTGTATGGTGGAGAGGAAGGAGGACGGCGGAAATACAAGTTGCGTTCCTCTCCTCCTCTCAACCATACAAATGATTGAAAATAAGCTGTGGAGTCCCATGGAAGTCATAAAAGCATTATGCAAGTCTATTATGCCTTCCACTTACGTTATGACGCATTGGAACACGAGCTCCTTAGTAGTATTTGTTTTTCTCTTCAATTCATGAATCAGTGCTCTGTGGAGCAACATTGTGAATATCTTGACTTTTACTGCATGGGCATTCTAAAATGGAACTGAGATGTTGCGTAACTGCATCAGTTTACCACCATATTACTTCATAGTGTTTATTATGAATGTATTGCAAAGCTTATGAGGCATTTCAGTATACATTGTGATTTTTTTTGACAGAGAAGGTCCAAGAGGAGATTGACAACGTGGTTGGTGAAAGAAGTACCCCTGCGTTTGAAGACAGACTCAAGATGCCTTACACAAATGCGGTGGTGCACGAGATTCAGAGATTCAGTGATATTGTTCCATTGGGTGCTGCTCACTCCGTGACACGTGACATCCCATTCAGGGAGTTTGTCATTACTAAGGTAAATGACTTTCTATTTTATTAAGTCTAGAATCTGTGCAGCATTCCCTACACCAACCTTGGTTAGGAAAATAGCACACATTTGTGTTTAAGATTTGAACTATAGCTCATACGCATATTGGTGAGATATGAACAATCTGCTACATGTAGGACTAGAGCCTTCTATTATGCGCTGCCCTTCTCTACTGAACACAGAGCATCAAACAACAGCTTAAACGTTTGCAAAAATGCACTTAAACAAATATGGATAAAACACCAATTCAAAACAAGTCGATGATACTTCCATTCTGCTTTGATATGTGGCACAACTGTGGCAATATGCCACAAGACGGCGGGGCAATACCGCCCCAGGTTGTGGGGCATTACTGTGGGCGGTATCGGCCCGTCGTCGAGGGGCTTATGGCCATTACTGTGGGATGTTTTTACCCATGCATTCAAGCCCTACCATAAAACTGTGCATTACTGGCATTGAAAACATCATGATGACTGGAACTTCCCAGAGAGTGCACAGGGAAAACATGAAGAATAGGCTGCCACCCATTTTTGCCTATGTTGTGAGCACAGGAGGGCACTGCCTAAAACCACCATTGGGCTACACACACAGTAGCCTGAAACCATTGGGAATGGCAATGCTGATTGCCAAAAGCAACCCAGAACTGTGGGGAATTCATTTTCTTAATGTCAAAAATGGATGCAATACTGGTGCTCACCACTATCAGAAAGCCGGCATTTTAAAACCACCAGACTTTTGTGTAGAACTGAACAAATGAACCCAAACCAGGCCAAGGAAAGACTTGCTAAGAGGTGGATACAATGTAAAACTATATTCTGAAATGACTTGAAGGAAGTAATTATTTAATGTATATATAAAAAATAGCTGGGGATGTCAGCAGCTTAAGGGAAATTGGAGTTAAAACCACAAAAATCGAAATGTTTAAATTAAATGAGTGACCTACTTTTGAGTGTAACATAGTTTGCAACTGTTGAAATGTCATAGTTTTGAACTTAGAATCAGCGTTCTAGCTGCATGTGTAAAAATTGTCAGTGTGATTTGAATATAGAAAACTGGGAACTAAAGTGACATTTAGCTGAAGCCTGGCTTGAAAAGAGATTGAATTCTGCCTGACAACTACCCCCGACAGGAGTTGAACTGGATCAACAACTCTTCCCAGGCCTGGCTGCATCCTGCTGCCCCTGCCAAAAGGAGATGACACCTCTCTGATGGGATTAGGGGAGGAGCACCTGGGGACTACAGGAAACTAAACAAAGCACTGTCTCTGGCTCAGGCAAATGTTATATTGGGGGGGTCGTAAAATGGCTTCCTCTTGGGAGAAACTGGGAGGGGCACTGCATCTGTGAGAGCAAGCTGAGCTTGGGGGAAGTGGATAAACCAGAAATTCTAACATGTGCTTTGGAAAACCACACCCCTTTGGGGCCAGAGCATGAATTTAAAAAGATGGATAATTCACAGTGCAGACTTGTCAAAATTATATAAATAACATCATCATTCTTGCAATTTTTCTGTGCACATTTTAAGAGGTGTTAGGACCCTGTGGTATGTTCTTGGGGATAGTAGCGGAAAAAAAAGGTTGTTACTCCAAATGTATGCATGTTAAAAATCTGACACTTTATCTTCTGAAACCCATATCCCTGGTGCACATTTGTGTAAAATCTGGAAAGTTTTAGAGGTCGTTATCTGGGTGAAAAGGGGAGAATTCTGTCATAAGTGGACACGACATCGTACAAAGACAGGGATCGGATGATTTGGTGCTACAGAAAATATGTTAACTGGACCTATAATATTAGAAAAATGGTACATAGATAAATATGTATTTGGGTCAGAAATAGATTGTGTGCAATTTGACAAGGGGAGGTTCCTCTGACCATAAAATCTACAGCATCACTCTGACACTCCATTTCTTTCCCCCAATCAAGGGAGAGAGGAAAGCTTGGCCAATGATAAGTGAGAGGGGCAGGCTTAGCTAGGCCCAGGCACACACCCATTTTCAAAACACATAAAAGGAACATTGAAACCCAGGTAGAGACATTCATTTTCCACTTTCTTGCGGGACGCTTTGCCAGGAGACTTCAGAATTCACATCCAGAGATCCAGACTTCAAATCCATCAATCTCCAGAGACCAGAAATTAACTCCAGAATTTGTAGCAGAGAGGCCTGAATCCACAAGCTGAATCCTCTTCAGCAGGCCTCAAAACCAGCCAAACTATTCAACAGCCGGGCGAGCTGTTTGAATTCTTTGCCAAGAACTTTTGCAAGAACCTGTAGCATTATCCAGAAAGCTGTGCTGTATCCGGAACCGCTAGCAGAACCGATAACAGAACCAGAGACCCAGAGACCAGATCGCTGTGAAGAACCGCTAGCAGAAGTCCAGTCAATCCTGACCCGATCGGTGACGAAGTCGCATTCCTGATCAAAATCTAGTGTGAGTACCCAGCTAGCACTGTGCCAAAACCAATCTCTTAGTTTAAAATAATCTAATCCAAACTATTTTAGCTTATTAGAACTGCCTCCTAGAATCGTGTCATTCTGACTTTCTGAGCTTTAAAATTTCAAATCCGAAAAACTACCTTTCCTAAATCAGCCGTATCTCCGGAACTGTTTGGGCTAGGAGCGAGTTTTAAGCTTTCCAACGAACCTAAAACCGACTTGCTACCCCTTATAGTGCCTCCGTAATTGCGCTCGACGCACGCGACTAAATTTGCCGCGATTTGACATTTTGCTTAATTTCAGCCACGTGTAAATATATTTGTCCTTACTTTTCTTTGCTAAAATTCGTTTGCAACCTGACAATCATTCATAGAGCATTGCTAAAGTGATCCTGAACTAATACAAAGTAGCTGTCACCCACCCTGAACCTCTAGTGGGAATTAAAATCATTTTTAGCATATTTTTCACTTCTTTGCATACCACCTTTAAAGTACTTTGCCTGTGTTTAAAATCATCCCTGTTGCTCTAAGCTTGCTAGGGGGGGGACTGAATTATATTTGATTGCATTCCTGAGAACTGTGTGCTTTTCTTCCATCTCTTTACATTGCATAAGGGGGGGGGTGAATTGCTACCAGGGGGAAAAGTGATTGCATTGTTTTGGTTGAAATCATATCAAGTTTATTTTCTGTACTGCATTTGCATTCATCATTACATTGTCCTTGAAGCCATAAAAGCATTCTCAGCTACTTTATCCTCTCTATATCAACTTCTAAGCTATTAAAAAGAGTGTACCACTATAACATTATCCATTGTTGATCAACATCATCTTCTCAAGTGTGATATCAAATATTAATTTACTATAAAAGTGTGAATGATATATATTGTTTAATTTTCAAATAAACCTTTTAAATTTGCAAAAAAACCTACTTCTTGGCTCAGCGGGGTCGGGTGGATTCTGAGAGATGGGTGTTATATAAGGGTTGTCATCCAGAGTAAATGAACTGGACATAAAAATACATCAATAAGGGCTTCCATCAGCATCCCAGACTAGGCATTGACTTAGTTATAGTGTTGAATTGAAGTCGCTTACAAAGTGGGGGCTCGTAGCCGGGATATTCTGGATTAGATTTACCACTTGTGCATCTTAATACAGTGTGTCAACTGACCAGATACACATATCCGGTTAGATCACCACGCTGTTTTACACTGTGAAAGCACCCCTCAAAGGAACGCTCTAAGGAAACGGTCTGTTTTGCAAAATAAAATACAAACTTCTGTAAGTCAGGAAGGAACTCAAATTCCAGAATGACGACACTGGTAGACATCAAAATAGCCAGAGAGCACTTCTTACATAAGCTATTTGTGAGAGGTGAATGGACTGAGCAGGGCCAGGATGCATGGTTGCAGGCAATCACACGACAGGTCACTGCAACTGGGTTAGATATTGGAGAGATCAGGGTCCCTTACATGTGGCCCTAAGTGAACTATACATGGCTCCTAAAGCTAAAGATGAACACGACAAGATGGTTAGGATAGCGGCATATTTGTATCTATATATGGGAGCCATGCAGGACAAATGTGCTGAAGGCCACGATCTGTCAAATAGGAAACAGATCGCGTTAAAGAAGGCCCAATCTGACCTGGTCTCTTCTGAGCAGAGGATGCACAGAAGCCAAGAGTCAGAAAATGAGAGCAGACAGTATCTCATTAAAATCAAAGAGGACATGTGTATCCTACAACAGGAAAAGTCTGACCAGGATACCAGATTTCTGGCCTTGCAGAAGGAGTACCAAGAAGGTTTGGACTCCCTACTGCAGAGCCAGAAAAAGCTGGAGCAACAATTAGATTTCAATAGGGCATGTGCTGAGCAGGTAGTCACCCTGCAAAGCCACCTAGATAGGGAAAAGGCAGAGAGCAATAAACTGATCCTGAAAGACCTGGATACCCAGGCAGAGTTTGAACAGGAGCGCCAGAAAGCTGGTGCCCTTCAAAGGCAAAGGGACGACCTGGCGGCACAGATGCAGACTCTTAGTCAGGAAAGGGACACCTTAGGCCAGGAAGTCTGCCATTTAAAAAGAAAAACTGAAGAAAATCACTTGGCCCTCCAGGGGCTGCGTGACCTCCAAAAAGAGCATCAGAACCTGTTAGAGCACACCAGGAGGGTGGAAGAGGCTCTGACAAGAAAGGAGCAGACCAGTAGGGATGGGACTCAGGAGGTAACCCTCCTGCAGCAAAGACTGGCCCAGTACTCCAGGACCAATTAGGAGGCACAGAGAGAGAATGAGGCTCTTTGCCAGCACAATGATAGGCTCCAGCAACAGGTAGCCATGCAGGAGAGACTGATAGAGTCTAGTAAGGCCTTAACTGAGGAACTGAAAGCGCAGGCTCTTACATTGCAACAGGGAGCAGGGGCTGATAGTGATGAGGTTCGCTGGGAAAGGGAAATGCCTGAGCAGGAGCCCTAACCTCAGAAGCCCTAGTACCAGAGGCCTTCATCTCTCCCAGTCCCTGGACTCTGCCACCCCCATGTCCCCTGGCGCACATGAGCACAGGGCCATAGGTATGGCAGTTTACTATCCAGCCAAAAGGATGGGGCTCATAGGCCAGTACCACCCCGGAATGGATGGGCGGGCATCCGGGTATGGGCACCCAAGCACAGTGCAATTTAGTGGGGAACCCAAGGAGAGTAGGCCCACTAAGGGCATTCTGAAAACCTCTGCCCAGTTAGGTCAGTGGGGGGTTACCCATTAAATCCTGGTAGCAAGGAGGGATCTGAAGACTCCTCTGAGCGTCACAGGACACAGGAGACCAGGTCCCCACATTCTGCCAGCTATTCCCTGGCTTGCAGAATCCGGGAAAACCTGGAAGATCAGACGGGCACCTCTGGGAGCAGTGCTTCTGAATCAGAGGATGAATGGGCCAGGGTTACCCGAACCAAAAAGGCCAATAAGGTGAAAAGGGCCTTGCTTAAGGACCCCTTAAAACAGATTAAGGCAATCAGGAGTGTTATCACGCCTTATCATAAGAACGCCAAGTATTCTGTTTGGGAATACTTGGAGCTCTATGAGAAAATGATGGAGACTTTCCATTTGAAGGACAGCAGTAGCTGCATCCAGTACGTCAAATGGACATTCTCCCCTGAATACTCCAGTTTCTTTGCGGGGCTGGAGGACCAAAACCATTCAAGATGGTCCACATATAGGGCGGCCATCTTGAAACATTTTTCTGTACATAGAAATCCCCAAGAGGCTCGCAAGGCAGCCTACAATTTGCAATGTGGGGAGGATCAGGCCCCACAAGAATTTGTGCAAGAATTGAAGCGTGCCTTTGATCAGACCACCAGAAGGGTGCGCACGGACAGCAGAGAATTCATCAACACATTTTTCCATGATCTTCCCAAGTACATAATGACCCAGCTCATGAGAGATTTTCACGAGAAAAGATCTTTAGACTGGGTCATTGAGCAAGCCACCCGGATCTATGAGGTGCAGAAGCCCATAGAAAATAAAAGTAATGCGCAGAAAAACCCCAAAACCAACAGCACCCCTGCTGCTGCCAAGGTGGCAGAGGTAAAGGTTGCCCCCGTTTTAGATTTGGAGATGGGGGGGCTAAAAACCTGCCTGCACCAAATAATTCACAGCCCAGAAGGCCCTCTGGCCAGTCACAGACAGGGAGTCGAGGAGGTAGTCCCACAAATGGGGTCCCCCGCTCCCCTGACTATGTAAGTCCCCGCTACAAGGGAAACCAACCAATCCTGGGTTATGTGTGGACTCCTCCAGCCCAAGGGGAGGGGGGATCCAGCCAAGCACCTGATCCAGGGAACTTCCCTCCTAACTTCCCACAGGAGGGCAGAAATTCCCCAAACACTGGGCAGAACTTTTTTCCCAGGTATCCACAAGGTTTCCAGCCCCAAAACCATCCATCCTGCTTTCCCCAATTCCCTGAGCCCAGACAACCTAATCCGGGAGAGGGAGGGTCAAGGGTGGAGGGGTACCCAAATCTTCCCAACCCGGGGTATTACCAGAGAAGGGATAGCTACCCTTCCCGGGATCAGCCCAGGGGAGAAAACAGAACCCTGTATCAACCTGAGCGGGTTTCCCAACTTGAGCGCCAGGTCCAAAATATGGCACTGGATCTGGGTCACATACTGAGGGCTCAACAGAACCCTCAGATGAGCATGCCACTGCAGAATGCCCCAAACTCTGGACCTGGTGCTCCAGAACAATGACGGGGCAGCACCCCGATAACCCACCGGTTCCCAGGGAGGAGGCACAAGGGGAAGAGGGGTGTAAAGTCTTGGAGGAACCTTCCTTTCCAACTTGTAAACAGCCCCTGGAAAACCAGGAACCGGAAACAAAATCTCCTGCCCTTGAAAGCCTGCCTCCCAAGGAGCAGAGGGGGGGTAGGAGAAACAAAGGACCCAAACAGACCCACTTTATGGAGGAGTTACAGGTCTTCCAATTTGAGGGAGAGGGATCCGCAGAAGATCATGCGAAAAGGATCTTCTCCTTCAGAGATGGGGGAATTCCTCCCAAGGAAAAATGGGTCCCAAGAGATTCCAATCCAGACTGGGTAGATGTGGGGTTTGAGCTGTCGCCGCCCATCATCCTATCCCAGAACCAACAATATCAAAAACCCCTGGTTCAAACCCATCCTGGTGACTGCCTCCAAAAAGGCAGGGGCGGCCCAGAACCGGAACCAGGGGAACCTAAAACCGAATCAACAGACTGGGTAGATGTGGGGATTGAGCTGTCGCCGCCCATCATTCTATCCCAGAACCAACAATACCAAAATCCCATGGGTCAAACCCATCCTGATGACTGCCTCCAAAAAGGGGGTGGCGGCCCAGAACCCGAAACCATTTCCAGTTGCCAACTTTTTCTTTCAGATTCCCCAGGCTCTCCACAGAATTCTGCCCAAATCTCTTCGCTAGCAATGTCCAAAACAAGAAAATTAGCTCACCAGTTGTCCAAAAATGTGCATTATCTGTGCCCCCTTGAGGAGAAGGAGGGAAGATAATATGCTCCGGTACAAGTACAGGGGCAGGGTACAATTTTGGCACTGGTGGACACTGGATCCCAAGCTACCCTTCTGTCCAAAAGGGCCTTTGATGAACTAAATGCAGGAAGGGGGGAGAATTACCGTATTCCTCTCACCTCTCTTCCTGGACAACTGCAGAACTTTGATGGGAAGGAAATTCCTGTCGAGGGGACTGCAGATTTGGACATCAAAATTGGGCGACACAAGGTGAAACAACCGGTCATAGTAGTGACTCCAGAGGGCACCCCTTATTTACTAGGGAATGACCTCCTGAGAAGGTTGTCACCCCTAATAGATTGTGTAAACAAGGTCCCCTGGACCCAGACTAGCCGACCAATAAAATTAAAACAGAGTGTCAACCATGTTAGTTTAAATGGCACCTGCCACATGGTTGAACAAAAATCTGACCAAGTAGAATTTCACTTCCAGAACAACCAAATTCCAGACGTGACAGTAATAGCAGTAGGACAACAGACTGGTGATGGGGGGTCCTCTCTATTTCTGAAAATCAACCTTCCTTCCAGTTTAAGGTGGTATTCCACACTGGAAGGAAACACTCTGAAATTCTTTACTAATCCACAATCAGAAACTCCCACTCCTATAGTCCCGAAAGATGTGAAATCAGCTCAGAGCCTGGCTGATATTCAGCAAGTTGGAGAGCAGTTGTTCATCCCTGTTCAGTTAAATGATGGGAAGGACTCTGTTCTTGCTCGAGTGTGTGTGAACAACGGTAAGAGCTTCATCAGCGATGCCATGTTCCGCCAACTCCCAAAAGATCCAGCCATTCCCACATTCAAACTGATAGACAAATGGGAAATGGATCTGGAAACACTCAATTCGAAACATCTCTTGCCAAGCAGGTGTATGCTCAAAATCTCCATTGGCAACAAGAGCATAGTCCATAATTGTTGGGTCGTGCGAGACGTCACTGCCGCCTTTTACTTAGGCAGTGACATTCTCAATCGCTTCGCCATTAGTATGCACCTAATGAACTTCAAAGCTTGGTCCCGATTAGCGGATAATCCCATGGGCTTTGATGATCCACAAAAAGTATTTAGGTCGGCTCAATTGCTACCTTATGCAGTTGAAACTCAGGTTAAAGTGGAAGTCACCATCCCAGAAAGGACCCGACAATTCTCCCTGGAAGTGAAAGTTAAAAGAGGACAAAAATTGAAAAACCCTGATGCTTATATTCATCTAAATGCTTTCCTTCAACAGCAAGGGTTCGGGGTAAACCCAATACCATTAGTCAACATAGAACATGACACCATTCCAATAGAGGTGGATAACAGCGACTTACAGAGAATTACTCTAGCCGCAGGCACCATTATTGGAATGGCGGTTGATGACCGACATTTCTCCATTGATTTAGGAAATCAACTGTTAGGACCAATCCCCAAGGACTGTTTTGACTGTGACAGTGATGACAATACAACACCATACAGGATCTTTACACGGCATGGGGGGAACTTCCTGGTGTACACTTCTTGCCCTTATGGTAAGGAAGATGTGACTTGTGACTTCAGGAGGGATGAGGTGATTTTCCAGGTCCATGAGGGCTGCCTTTCCCACCTGAAGCCTCCAGTCCAAATCAGCACTCTGACCAGGGACTTCTCCACCCAGCTGGAGGAGGCCGCTGAGATAGCCAAACCAGAAGTCTTTCCAGACTTCAGGCAGATGGTGGAAGAGAGAGTCAACCTAGATGATGCCTGTGTGACTCTGGAACAGAAGCAAAAGTTGAAACAAGTTTTCTTGGATTTCCAAGATCTCTTTGCGGTAGACTCATATGACTGCGGTCGCACCGACATCCACACAACAACAATTCCCACGGACCCTGGAATGACTCCAGTGTTTGTGAAGCAATATCGCTTGCCTCTCGCATCCATGGAGTCCCTTACTGAAATAATTAAGAACCTTGAGTCCCGGGGAATAATCCGTCCAGTCCACAGCACTTTCAATAATCCGGTGCTGGGAATATTGAAGCCAAACGGCCAGTGGAGACTCTGCGCCGACCTTAGGGAGCTCAACAAACGGGTCCATACTTCCCGATGGCCTCTGCCCTACATTGACCAAGGGCTGGCCCAGATCCAGGGGTCACAGGTATTCACTGCAATAGACCTGACCAATGGATACTGGACCATGCCTGTCAGTAGGGAGGACCAATACAAACTGGCTTTTACCTTTGGGGGCCAGCAGTACACATGGACCCGGACTCCCTTCGGAAACCTCAAGTCCGGCAATGAATTCAACATTTTCCTACATAAGGCCATGCCCGACCTGGGTACGAGGGGTAACCTGGCTTATGTAGATGATGTCCTCATCAAAAGTTCATCTGTGGAAGAACACATAGCGGAGATCCGTTATGTTCTGACACAGTTGAGGGCCGCCGGAGCAAAACTTTCCTTTCAGAAAGCACAGTGGTGTAGAACCCGTGTTAATTTCTTAGGGCATGAGATTACTCCTCAGGGTCTCTGTCCCCAGGAAAAGAAAGTGGAAGCACTTCAGAAACTGAAAGACCCCACCACTCTGCGGGAACTAAGGAGCCTCCTTGGACTGACTAATTACAGCAGAAAGTTCATTGAGGGCTACGCAGAGATCACCAGACCCCTGATTCATCTCTTGAAGGGGGGGGTCAAGTGGGAATGGGTCAAGAACAATCCGAGGCAGTAAGACAACTCAAGAGAAGCCTCTCACAAGCGCCTTGCCTAGCTTACCCTGTCAGAAACAAGGAGTTCTTCCTGGAGACAGGGTTCTCTAATACGTGCTTGACGGCAGTATTATACCAAAAGCATGACAAGGTCAATATAGTAATCTCCTATGCGAGCAAAACGTTATCCTTTGTGGAGGAAAAATTCAACGATTGTGAGGAGGCACTCCTGGCAACGGTGTGGGCATTGAAGAATTACCACCCGTTCATCCAGGGGGAACACATCATAGTGGAGACTCCCCACCAGCCTCTGCAATACCTCCAAAGTGACAGAATCTGGGCCGGAAATGTGAGTAATTCCCGAATTACTTCCTAGATTCTGTCAATGCAAGGCTTTCCTGTGCAGGTCAGATATGGCCAAAACAAGAAGAGTCCCCTCGCGCAAGGTCTGGCTGACTTGCATGATTGTGCCAGAGAAAACTGTCTCGAGGACGAAAGTCTAAAAATCAAGGACAACATGGAGGCATACCTTAATTCCCCACACAAAGTCTTTGAAGAAGACAAGTGTAAGGGAATGCCCACTGTCTATGTGGAAGGATGCTCGTACCATGTTGACAACAACCGGGAGAAAGAACTGGTGGCCGGCGTAGGGAATGCATGGGTGAAGGAGTTTCCAGAACCCTCTGCTGGGTACAAAATTGGTCCCCGAAGTAGTCAGGTAGCAGAGTTGATGGCTGTGCATCAAGCCATCCTCACTGCTGTCCAACATCAACTCCAGGAACTGGTCATAATCACAGATTCGTATTATGTACGGAACGGGTTCGTGGAGCACCTGGTTAACTGGAAAACCAGAGGCATGCTATGTGCTAATAACAAACCTTTGAAACATGGGAAGGTAATTCAAAACATTGATGACCTGGTCACCTCGAATGGGATGACCATCTACTGGAAAAAGATCAAGGGTCATTCCAAAGTAGAGGGACCAGACAAAACTGGAAATGACTTAGCTGATCAGCTGGCCAAAACCGGGGCTATCCAAGGGGATCTAATAGAAACAGAGTCCCTGTTGGGGGAAATCCAGGTCACTGCTATCACTAGGTCCCAGACAAATGCTCACAATGAACTTTCAACTGCACAATGGAGTAAGGAGACCCCTGATGCTGATTTGATTACAGTTCAGAAGGGGGATCCAATAATTGGTAAGTTTTACCAACACATTGAGGACCCTGAGAACTTTCCCCTGACGGATACCGATTACATTGGGAAAGAGGACCTAAGAGTGTTGATGAAATGTCCAAAAAGGTTCAGAATCCAAGACGGTTTGTTGGTAAGGAAATCCCAAGCTGGCCATGATCAGTGGGTGGTTCCTACCTCATTCCGAAGCCTGATGTTAAGTCACGCCCATGATGCGGCCACCGCCGGTCTTAGGGGGTTTCACACAACACTTGAGATCTTAAGAGAGGATGCATACTGGCCACACATGGGGCAGGACCTCGACCAATCCTTGAAGGGGTGTCTGGTGTGTGCACAATTTCAGCCAACATCCCTCACACACCGGGCACCTCTCCAAAAGAGAGGGATGACACTGCCATGGTCAGATTTGCAAATTGACTTTGTAGGCCCTGTAATTCCCTCATCTAGAGGAAACAAGTACATGTTGACCATCACATGCTTGTTTACCAGGTGGGTGGAATGTCTCCCGGCCCCAAACTGCAAGGCAGAAACAGCAGCTGCCCTGATGATTAACCACATCTTTTCCCATTTTGGTTTACCTCAAAGGATTGAGTCAGACAGGGGTAGCCACTTCACCAGTGAAGTAATGACAAAGATGTGGGAGATACTGGGGGTTAAAAGGAAGCTACATATTGCTTACCAGCCAGCTTCTTCTGGAGCAGTAGAGAGATACAACCGAACCATTGTGAGCATATTAAAAAAGTTTGTGGCAGATTCTGGGCCAAGTTGGGATATCCGATTACCTCTGGTCCTAATGGCCATCAGATTTACCCCTTCATCTGCAACTTAACTGTCACCATTTGAGTTGATGACCGGACGCAAGATGGTGCTTCTCCAGCATTTGCTCTACAGGACCCAAGAGCAGACGTTGATAAATGCCTCCACAACTCATGAGTATGTGGAGAATTTAAGGAAACACTTTCAGCATGCTTTTGCCTATGCTCAGCGGAATCTAGAAAGATCAGCTGATAGCATGAACCTGAAGACCAACAGGAAGGAATATACTGTGGGAGACCGGGTCTATCTATACAATTTCCAAAGGAACCAGGCCAAACAGCGAAAATGTTTGCCTACATGGAAGGGACCGTTTGAAATTATAGACAAAATCTCCACTGTAGCCTACAAGATCCGCATCCCCAAAGGTAGTCTGGCGGAAGGGGAAGACAAGTGGGTACATATAAATCAGCTAAAGTGTTGCCATCCCAGGAACACTCTGCAGCAACTGGAGAAGTCCTCTGCAATGCCAGAGGGGACCGCTCCAGATTAATTCAGTTCCCATCCTAAAATATCCCACATATAGTCTCTAAAATATTATGATTTTAAAAAAAAATGTTTTATGTTATATCTTGTTTTAAAATAAGACTGCAAAATGTATCCTGATGTATAAAATGTATATGTCGCCCCACTATATCAATAGTGGTGGAAAAATCTATATGAATAGGTATTGCCGCTTTTGCTTTATCATCCTAGGAGAGATGAAACCAGGGAGACTGACCACGGAAGGCGACCTGGGGACCGGGAGCGAAGATTCGAGGGGCCCGGGGTACCGCCCAATCCTCCCATCAGGACCAGCAAGGAGAACTGATTGATCAACTGGAGGGAGGAAAAGATGCTGAACTGTGCCATCTACGGAACTGGAAGAAGATGAGGCGAACATCCCAGATCTTGCGAGTTCCATCAGTGAAAGGTCAGAATGGCCATCGCAAGAGGGGGGGGCTTGTGATTTGTTTTTACCCATGCATCCAATCCCTACCATAAAACTGTGCATTACTGGCATTGAAAACATCATGATGGCCAGACTTCCCCAGAGAGTGCACAGGGAAAATATGAAGAATACGCTGCCACCCATTTTTGCCTATGTTGTGAGCACAGGAGGGCACTGCCTAAAACCACCATTGGGCTACACACACAGTAGCCTGAAACCATTGGGAATGGCAATGCTGATTGCCAAAAGCAACCCAGAACTTGGGTAATTCATTTTCTTAATGTCAAAAATGGATGCAATACTGGTGCTCACCACTATCAGAAAGCCGGCGTTTTAAAACCACCAGACTTTTGTGTAGAACTGAACAAATGAACCCAAACCAGGCCAAGGAAAGACTTGCTAAGAGGTGGATACAATGTAAAACTATATTCTGAAATGACTTGAAGGAAGTAATTATTTAATGTATATATAAAAAATAGCTGGGGATGTCAGCAGTTTAAGGGAAATTGGATTTAAAACCACTAAAATCGAAATGTTTAAATTAAATGAGTGACCTACTTTTGAGTGTAACATAGTTTGCAAATGTTGAAATGTCATAGTTTTGAACTTAGAATCAGCGTTCTAGCTGCATGTGTAAAAATTGTCAGTGTGATTTGAATGTAGAAAACTGGGAACTAAAGTGACATTTAGCTGAAGCCTGGCTTGAAAAGAGATTGAATTCTGCCTGACAACTACCCCCGACAGGAGTTGAACTGGCTCAACAACTCTTCCCAGGCCTGGATGCATCCTGCTGCCCCTGCCAAAAGGAGATGGCACCTCTCTGATTGAATTAGGGGAGGAGCACCTGGGGACTACAGGAAACTAAACAAAGCACTGTCTCTGGCTCAGGCAAATGTTATATTGGGGGATTCGTAAAATGGCTTCCTCTTGGGAGAAACTGGGAGTGGCACTGCATCTGTGAGAGCAAGCTGAGCTTGGGGGAAGTGGATAAACCAGAAATTCCACCATGTGCTTTGGAAAACCACACCCCTTTGGGGCCAGAGCATGATTTTAAAAAGATGGATAATTCACAGTGCGGACTTGTCAAAATTATATAAATAACATCATCATTCTTGCGATTTTTCTGTGCACATTTTAAGAGGTGTTAGGACGCTGTGGTATGTTCTTGGGGATAGTAGCGGAAAAAAAGGTTGTTACTCCAAATGTATGCATGTTAAAAATCTGACACTTTATCATCTGAAACCCATATCCCTGGTGCACATTTGTGTAAAATCTGGAAAGGTTTAGAGGTCGTTATCTGGATGAAAAGGGGAGAATTCTGTCATAAGTGGACACAACATCGTACAAAGACAGGGATCGGATGGTTTGGTGCTACAGAAAATATGTTAACTGGACCTATAATATTAGAAAAATGGTACATAGATAAATATGTATTTGGGTCAGAAATAGATTGTGTGCAATTTGACAAGGGGAGGTTCCTATGACCATAAAACCTACAGCATCACTCTGACACTCCATTTCTTTCCCCCAATCAAGGGAGAGAGGAAAGCTTGGTCAATGATAAGTGAGAGGGGCAGGCTTAGTTAGGCCATTTTCAAAACACATAAAAGGAACATCGAAACTGAGGTAGAGACATTCACTTTCCATTTTCTTGCGGGACGCTTTGCCGGGAGACTTCAGACTTCGCATCCAGAGATCCAGACTTCAAATCCATCAATCTCCAGAGACCAGAAATTAACTCCAGAATTTGTAGCAGAGAGGCCTGAATCCACAAGCTGAATCCTCTTCAGCAGGCCTCAAAACCAGCCAAACTATTCAACAGCCGGGCGAGCTGTTTGAATTCTTCGCCAAGAACTTTTTGCAAGAACCTGTAGCAGTATCCAGAAAGCAGTGCTGTATCCGGAACCGCTAGCAGAACCGATAACAGAACCAGAGACCCAGAGACCAGATCGCTGTGAAGAACCGCTAGCAGAAGTCCAGCCAATCCTGACCTGATCGGTGACGAAGTCGCATTCCTGTCCAAAATCTAGTGTGTGTACCCAGCTAGCACTGTGCCAAAACCAATCTCTTAGTTTAAAATAATCTAATCCAAACTATTTTAGCTTATTAGAACTGCCTCCTGAATCGTGTAATTCTGTCATCTTTAAAACTGAAAACTGTCATCTGTCATTCTGAGCTTTAAAATTTCAAATCCGAAAAACTACTTTTCCTAAATCGGCCGTATCTCCGGAACCGTTTGGGCTAGGAGCGAGCTTTAACTGTCATCTTAAAGCTAAGATTCTAAGCTTTCCAAGGAACCTAAAACCCCTTATAGTGCCTCCGTAACTGCGCTCGACACACGCGTCTAAATTTCCTGCGATTTGACATTTTGCAAAATTTCAGCCACGTGTAAATATATTTGTCCTTGCTTTCCTTTGCTAAAATTCGTTTGCAACCTGACAATCATTCATAGAGCATTGCTAAAGTGATCCTGAACTAATACAAAGTAGCTGTCACCCACCCTGAACCTCTAGAGGGAATTAAAACCATCTTAGCATATGTTTCACCTCTTTGCATACCACCTTTAAAGTACTTTGCCTGTGTTTAAAATCATCCCTGTTGCTCTAAGCTTGCTAGGGGGGAGAACTGAGTTATATTTGATTGCATTCCTGAGAACTGTGTGCTTTTCTTCCATCTCTTTACATTGCATAAGGGGGGGGTGAATTGCTACCAGGGGGAAAAGTGATTGCATTGTTTTGGTTGAAATCATATCAAGTTTATTTTCTGTACTGCATTTGCATTCATCATTGCATTGTCCTTGAAGCCATAAAAGCATTCTCAGCTACTTTATCCTCTCTATATCAACTTCTAAGCCATTAAAAAGAGTGTACCACTATAACATTATCCATTGTTGATCAGCATCATCTTCTCAAGTGTGATATCAAATATTAATTTACTATAAAAGTGTGATAGATATATATTGTTTAATTTTCAAATAAACCTTTTAAATTTGCAAAAAAAACCTACTTCTTGGCTCAGCGGGGTCGGGTGGATTCTGAGAGAGGGGTTTTAAATAAGGGTTGTCATCCAGAGTAAATGAACTGGACATAAAAATACATCAATAAGGGCTTCAATCAGCATCCCAGACTAGGCATTGACTTAGCTGTAGTGTTGAATTGAAGTCGCTTACAGTACCCCGGCCCATTAGACTGGGGTACTAATAGCATAACTGCGTTTCGGAACAGAAAAAAAATAAAAATAAAATAAAGTCAAATAAAATGGCTGCCGGGAAAGGGAAAATGTAGTCTGTTTTCCCTTTCCGAGGTGGCCATCGAGAGCGGACGCGCTGGGAACAGAAGTGGAAAGAAAAAACAAGAAGGTAAGTGGGGTTGGGAGGGTGGGGAGGGGATAGTTTGGAGGGGAGGGGGTGGAGGAAAAAAATAAATGACATGAGTCCCCGGCTGGGGACGAAGGCAGCCTCCAGCCTTGGGGAGGCTTGGAGCGGGGATTGCCAAGTGTCGAGCCTCTTCATTGGCTAAGGCTGCCACACCCCCCGCCGGGAACTAACGCAGGCATGTGGTGCGTCCACAGGATTACACCGTGGTATGGCTTGGAAACGAGCCAATCACGTTACGTGTATCCCGTGGACACACCCACGCCGGGTACTAATTAGAAGTAAGCTCGCTGTCCCTTTCAATGGCCGTATTCTTTAACCACCACTCTCTGTCACAGCTCATTGCTTGTTTTGTTGGGTCGTTGGAGTCGAGGTGCAACTCGGGGGTGCACTGCTTTACAATCTACAGCTTTGAGTATCGAGTAGCCAAGTCATTCATTAGCACGGAGGAAAAACAACATGATCAAAAATGCCAAAACATTTAATTCTAATAATAAGGCAAGAATATAGGAGCCCCTCTTGCGAGGATGAACACAGCTTAAGTGGCCTGTCTGTGGGATGGTGCCCTCTCAGGATGGTCTACAATCGTTATTCGTAATTATGTTTATTCTCATTAGAGGGGCTGCAAAACTTATAAAAATGTGGAAACACATCTCTGGCTTTGCTAGTGATATTCTTATTGAGAAGAGAATTCCCAAGCATTTGAGAGCTGTACTGTCCTAGTGGGTGGGAAGAGAACAGACTGGTATGCAAAGTTTTGCTTGTGGTTGTTTTGTTCAGGGGAGAATGACCTAGCCTTGTGGAGCTGGCCTGTCCTTGTTGGGACAATACGGGTATGCATATGGATATTTCTCTTCTGTGAAAGGTACAGTTAGCTAAAACATGGTTGTATACTCTCTTTAGTCAGAACCATCTTAGAAGATGTGTTATTTGTCTGGATTCATTTTCATTAGAGTAGATCCCACAATTGTGGCAGTCTATTATTAACATTATTCTTTGTACGAAATGGCAAATATGTTTCGGCTGTTGACAGAGCCGGCACATGGAATGACCTCAAGGATGCACCTGATTCACGACTGAGACTATAAGGCAGGAATCGTGTTTAGAAAACATTATCCCACTTCCAGTCTATATGAGACAAAATTAATGCAAACCAGATTAACACATTGAAAAGGCATCATCAAATACCAATGTCCCCAGACCTTTATAATACCTAATATTGGGATTGCTAAAAAGCAGAGCCTAGGTGAAATCTACTCCCTCAGAGATGAACATGTCTCCATAAATCAGAATATGACCGCTCCAGCATTACAGTCTGAATTCAATAATCTAATGGGCTGGAATTAAGTAAAGAGCATGCTCATATTGGACCACGAGGAAGGAAAGCTCCACCCAAAGAAAGTAGCTCCACGGGAAAAGAGGGAAAGGAAGAACGTATTAGCTGGAAGTGATGGAAGAGGAGAGATGCCCAGAAGGAGTGAGATGGAGGTAGGCAGATAAGATAGAGATCAGGAAAAGAGGCACAACTGAGGATTGGGACAGGCAATACAAGATGGTAGCCAAGGTTAAAGAGGATTTTCATTGTAGGATCCAAGGAGTACAGCACATTTCTGGGAGAGTAGGCGGTCGTCAGAGAAGATAGACTACAGCACAAATTCAGAAACAAATACAATACCAAGTTCAGGGACTGGCTGATCCCAAACCAAAGCAGGCACAATCATGGACCACATCAGATCTGGATAGTAAATAATCAGAATCCTTTTGTACATAGAAAAGAGTAGGTTCAGAGGAGCAAGAGCAATGGCAGCTAGGCTCCAATACAGAGGTTGGTCAGCATACAAAGCAGGCTGAGAATCCATTTAACAAGTGAGACGGTAGCCAGGTTCATAACACGAGATAAGGCTGGCAAGTGGCAGACAAGGAAACAAAACAATATCTAGAGTGGTTCAGGAGCAGCCTCCCTTACCTAGAGCCTCCATTTAACTCCCAACTGAACACACACTGCCTGACAGGCATGTGTTGTCAGAATGCCGTCCTAGCAAATGCTATAATAACATCAGGTCATAGTAAGGTGAAACCATCCCTATAGTTGGACAATCTTCAAGGAATATGCCAGGCGAGTGCTATAAAACTGAATGAGGGAGACAAAGTCGATAATAAAGTCACCTGGATCTTGACATAGTTATCATCATTAGATCCAACATTGTAGTAGGGTTGGATAATACTCGTCCCTCTTGTTATAACAGGAAAATACAATATTTCATGCACAGTACTGAAAAATGGGAATTCTATAACACTTTCAGAAGCTCCTCATGTGCTAGCTTGAAACGTTCTCATCATCACCAAAATACCCTTAACCCCGTAAATGCCAAGCCCCTCCCCCCTTCCCCCAGTGCCAAGGCCCCCAGTGCCAAGGCCTTTTTGTGTGTTTTCGGTATGTCGCCATTCAATCCCCTGTAACTTTTTTGTAATATGAGATATCTCGGCCAAATTTGGCCCCTTTTCTCCCCACCAAGAAATCCTTCCAACCAGGGAATCCTAGTTTGCTGTATAGGGGTGAGAGAAAATAACAAAAAGGGAGTACATTTTGTGTTTTTTTCAGAAAATGGCAATAAAATGATGTACAAAGAAGCCTCTGATATTTTCCATGTAACAGCTAGGAACAAATGGTCTGCTGTGCTGAATTCGTCATGTTCCATGTTTTCAAGAACAGGTTGAGTGGAAAGCAAAAAAACATATTTTTATATGGTTACCATCCTTTTTGTGAGAGGTAGGCGATTTTGGCGTTTTTTCAATAGGACATGCTTGGACGGAATGGAAGAGGAGTGTAGGAAAGCTGAATGCGAAGACAGAAAGTCATACATTTCTGAAAAGTAGACACAATTACAAGTTTAGGAACGGGTGATTTGCGCAGGTCAGTCAACAACTATGCAGGGAAGATTCCCATAATTTGGGGAAAAATGACAGATAAAAAAGGTATTCCAGTTAGGAAATCACACATGTTTCATAATGTTTCAAAAAACAAGCAATACCATAAGCCAAAAACAGCCACGGTACACAGGATGTTTATGCTTACGGCCTAAACAAACGTACTCAGCATCTGTAAATAAGGAAAACAAACGTGGTGAGGAATGGAAAGCATACATTTT
Organism: Ambystoma mexicanum; assembly: GCF_040938575.1. Lineage (NCBI taxonomy): Eukaryota > Metazoa > Chordata > Amphibia > Caudata > Ambystomatidae > Ambystoma > Ambystoma mexicanum. Next base: position 772,389,693 of record NC_090923.1, on the reverse strand, counting down.
TTGAAAGGGCGTAGGCAGACCTTTTGAAGGGTAGGCGACATGTGTAAGTTACAAAAGCGTATAGTGCCTAAAGCAGCAACTAAATGTAGGTCACATTTGGGAAATGAAAGGATTGTGTAACGAAGTGCACAGCAAATGTATGAAAATGTTAGGAAAACCAAGCAAACACAACAAATGTCCTACCTTAACACCTACCTGGGCGCAAAGGGAGGTGCAGAGCAGATTTAGCAGGATTTTTTTTGCTCATGGGTCGCACCTACATATTTGGGACTAGGGTGTCGCAGCCACCAAGGAAAACAAGGAACTCATGCATTTCCGAAAAAAAGACATGCTTGGGAATCCACAGAGGTCTGATTTTCACAAATCGCCCCAGAATGTATTACCCACAAGCCCCGTCAAAATCCGAAATTTGAAATTTCAGACATTTCCCACCGCCAACCCACCAAAACACGCCAACAACACATGTCCTACCTTCTTGCGTTTTCACAAGTGTCCTGACAAAAACGGTACCTCCCATGTGTGGGTGCACCTACCTGGGCGCAAAGGGAAAAGGCTAAACCACTGCTATCCCCCGAGGGGTTTGGGGAGACAACCTACAGATTTGGGCCTGGGGTGTTGCAGCCACCAAGCAAAACAGGGAATGCCATGCATTTCTGAAAAGAAGACACCCGTGAGAATAAACAAAGGTCTGACTTGCTCAAATCGCCCCATAATTTATTACCAACAAGCCCTGGTAAATTCTGAAATTTGGCAAAATAAACACAATATTTAGACATTTCCCACCGCCAACCCACCAAAACACACCGCCAACAACACATGTCCTACCTTCCCGTATTCCCAACCGTGTCCTGACAAAAAAGGTACCTCACATGTGTGGTTGCACTTACCTGGGCGCAAAGAGAAAAAGGCTAAACCACTGTTATCCCCAACGAGATTTGGGGAGACAACCTACAGATTTGGGCCTGGGGTGTTGCAGCCACCAAGGAAAACAGGGAACGCCATGTATTTCCGAAAAGAAAAAAACCTGTGGGAATCGACAGAGATCTGACTTGCGCAAATTGGCCCAGAATGTATTACCCACAAGCCCCGGCAAAGTCCAAAAATAAGGATAAACCCCACAATTTTCTGTCATTTTCCACTGGGAAAACATCAAAACTCGCCGCCAACAATACTTGTCCAACCTTCCTATGATTCCACATATGTCCCAATGAAAGGCAGACCTTGTATATGTGGATGTCCTCACCTGGATCAGAATGGGTAAATCAACCATATGTTAAGTGCTCTGGGAATACAAGAATCACTGTGAACTACCCACTGGCACCATGTTTTTCCTCTTCAAGCCCATTCACTGGCACCTTTGCTCACACTCCTCATACATACAGGTCACAAAGCAATAGAACAGGCAGGGTTGGTTTGGCAGATGAAATAAACTTCACATGAGCATTAAAGCCGTGTCAAGGCACCAACAATTTTACTGGACGTACATACACCTTTGGTGTCTGTAGTCAGTAGGCATCCATTTCAGCAGTCACACCTCTACCAAATCACTAGCTCCACAGCAACCGTATCTGCACACTTATAGCAAGTGGACATCTGCTCACATTGCAAACGTGTCTCCAGGTGATATCTTTCACACCAACTTCATGTACTTGTATATAAAATGTGTCTGCATTCAAATTTCATGTGGCACCAACCGTATCTGTTAAATATTAAGAAAATTGAACAATGAATGACAGGTCATATAGGGAGCTAGTAACATTCAATATCAGAAAACCACAACAGTTTTAATAAATTAGGAGATGGATAAAACAAGTATTAAATCAACATACATATAATTCTACATAAAGCTAAGATGCAGAGTAGGAAGATGCACAGTGATAAATCACTGTCTGCACAAGTTAATACATTAAAAAATAGTGCTTGTTGAGTGACTCTGTTGTTATACAGAGACATAAAGTCTCAGCATGTTTCAGTTGGTGGGTGTCACATATACAGAACGTTCTTCAAGAGAAAGGGGTTCACATCATATTCCTATCGAGCATGCAGCTTGTGTGTGCGCAACGAACAAAAGACCTATCAAAATTAACGGAAATAGAGTCTAGGTAAGCTACCAGTGCTACTTTGAATCCCAAAACATTCCGCAAATGAACATAGAACCCACTCTCAAGGGTTAAAATTACCTTTAAAATGTTCTTGTGGGGGCGTACAACTCTTGAGATGGGTTGTAGAAGGATAATTAAATATTCCTTAAGAGTGACTAACTCTCTTCAGACAGACATAATAGGGTAGGCAGATGGCAGTACTGAAGGTTACGTTGTGGACCCACCTGTAGTAATGGCATAGGTTGCAAACTCAGCAAAGGAGGAGTCTCGCCAGTGTGGCACGGGTAGGTTCCCGTATTGTGCGTGGAATAGCCAGTGTTAGATAAGGAACTAATCCATCAGGGGAGCGGCTCGTGGCAGCGCCGTTACCTGCAATTACATAAATATAGGCTCGCAGGGCGTAACCTAATGATACTACACGGCCCCATTCGGAATAGGTCAAAAGTCTGAAAAATTATATATATAGAAATATTCATAATATACCTGTAGTAGAAAAAGCAGTACAATCAGGTGCTGAATCTAGGAGAAAAAGTACTGGAGGACAGGTCAGAAGCTTGCTTCCAAACGATTATAAAGTCTATGGTCTCTCTAGGCTGAGAAAACAGCCTCTCGCGATCTTCAGTGGTCATGCAGCACAGTGCCAGAATGCCAGGCTGACTACCCCACTGTGAGGAAACAGTAAAAGCAAGCTATGAGGTACCGAATCTTGCAGCGTATAATGCGTGTATCTCGAGAATATAAACAGCGCTTGTCTTGAGTAAATACGATCGGTCCTCAAAAATAAAAGGTCCCTCAGGGTCACGGCGTACAGTATGTAGATACCTTGTCCTGTATGCAATACCGGCTCGTCTCTGACTAATGGAAGAAGCCACGGGGCAAGCGTGCCGGTAACTATAGTTACCCATAAGCGTGGAAGTCCTTTGTTGATGTCTATAGTTCGCACTAGGCGATCTTAAGATGGAGAGTGCTAAACTGAACTCGATATAAACCCTGCCCTTTTGCCTGCAGATGGAAGAGGAATAATTAATGTGTATAGACAGGAAGATCCGGCATTAACAAACTGTTATATAAGCATGGTAGAGCTGAGGAGTGTAATGGTGGGACACTAATGACATTGTGCCTACCTAGCCTGATCAACAGCAACAGAGAGTACAAATGATACATCTCAATGATAACAATAGTAACAGTAGATGTACTCCGGGTAAATGATATAGATAACGTACATAAGACCTTCTACTACTGAACAGGACGTGCTATGTTAATACAGTTAATGCAGTTAAACACCTTACTAAAAGCCAATCTCTGAACAGGCTAGATAGTGTTTAAACACAATCTAGCCTGTTTTTAACCACTATCTAGCCTGTTCAGAATTTGGCTGTAAGGAAGGTGTTTAACTGCCTTAACTGTATTAACATAGCACGTCCTGTTCAGTACTAGAAGGTCTGTGACTAGAAGGCTAACATGACATTAGTTTAAAAAAGGCACGGTGGTATAAGATACACAAGACAGCACCACCATATAGATAGTAGCCAGGTACCATTTTCATGACACTTAGACATCAAGGGAGGGAGCCAAAGTGGAGTGTACTCATTTTTAAAGACACGCAATGGTGTTCCTGTCTTGTCCAACACACTCATCAGGTGGAGGGAGCAGGACTTATGTTTCTTTGTACGGCAAGCCTCAGGTGGAAGTAGCCAGAAACGCATTCCTTTCCAATGTACGCCTCTAGCTGAGGGAGCTTGACTGATGTTTCTTTGAAAGGCAAGCCTCAGGTGGAAGGAGCCGGAATCGCATTCCTTTCCAATGTACGCCTCCAGTGGAGGGAGCTGGAGGGAATTTTCTTTGTAAGGCATGCCTCATGTGGAAGGAGCCAGAATCGCATTCCTTTCCCATGTACGCCCCAAGTGGAGGGAGCTGCAGTGGTGATCCTTTCTGAGATATGCCTGAAGCCGAAAGAGCATGAATTGCGTTCCTTTGCAAGTCACGCCTTGAGCAGAGGGATCAAGACTGACCTTTCCTTCTAAGGCAGGCCTAGGGTAAAAGGTGCCGGTGTGGTGTGCTTTTTTTAAGGCAGGCCTGAAGTAGAGGGAGCAGAACTACCATTGCTTGCCAGGGCATGCCAAAGGGGAATGAACCAGAATTGTGTTCCCTTCTTGTCCAAGGCACACCTCGAGTGGAGGGAGCTGGAGTGGCATTCCTTGCTAAGATATGCCTAAAGTGGAAGGAAGCAGAGTGGTGTTCACGTTTTGTCCAAGGCTCGCCTCGAGGGTCGAGAGATGGAGTGTCATTCCTTTCTAAAATACGCCTCAAGTGGAGGGTACCAGAATGGTGTTGCCTTCTTGTCTAAGGCAGGCCTCAAGTGGAGGGAGATGGAGTGGCATTCCTTTCTAAGATACGCCTCAAGTGGAGGGAACCAGAATGGTGTTCCTTTCTTGTCCAAGGCACGCCTCCAGTGAAGGGAGCTGGACTGATCTTTCAATGTAAGGCACGCTTCAAGTGGAAGGAGCTGGAATCTAATTCCTTTCCAATGTACGCCTAAAGCGGAGGGAGCTTCACTGATGTTTCTCTCTAAGGCAGGCCAGAATACCCCAAAGGGGAGTGAACCAGAGTGGTGTTCCTTTCTGCTCCAAGGCACACCTCAAGTGGAGGGAACTGGAGTGGCATTCCTTTCCAAGATACCCCTCAAGTGGAAAGAGCCTGAATTGTGTTCCTTTGCAAGTCACGCCTCGAGCAGAGGGAACTAGACTGACCTTTCCTTCTAAGGCAGGCATTAAAGTGAAAGGTGTCGGAGTGGTGTGCCGTTTTAAGGCAGGCCTGAAGTGGAGGGAGCAGGACAGGCATTGCTTGCCAAGGCACACCAAAGGGGAGTGAACCAGAATGGTGTTCCTTTCTTGTCTAAGGCATAGCTCGAGTGGAGGGAGCAGAAGTGAAGTTTCTTTTGAAGGCACGCCTCAAGTGGAAGGAGTCTGAATTGTGTTCCTTTGCAAGTCACGCCTCAAGCAGAGGGAGCTAGACTGATTTTCTTTCTAAGGCATGCCTCAAGTGAAAGGTGCCGGCGTGGCGTGTTTTTCCAAGGTAGGCCTCAAGTGGAGGGAGCAGAAATAGCAATGTTCGGGAAGGCATGCTAAAGTGAAGTGAGTGGAATGGTGTTGCATTTTTATTGAAGGCACACCTCCAGTGCAGCGAGCCGGAGTGCCGGTCCTTTGTAAGGCATGCACAAATTGAGCACCTATGAGTCCTTTTCAAGGAATGATGGGAATCCAGGGAATCAGTCAAACTCCCAATACTTTTCCTTTGTATGATACAAAAGGAAACAAGGCTGTAAGCAGAGGGCTGGCATTGAAGGGCATTGGGGACAGTACACCCGAGTATCCCTCCTCTTTCCTTGTTTTGTAAAAACCGTATATTTTCTGTATGGTTCTGTCTTCATGGGTGTGGCAGGAGCATAATCAGCAAAGTGTCGTCCTTTCAATCTGGCCACATCTTCTACCTCTGGAAAGGAGGGAGTTTGTACATGGACAATGGTCAGAGATTGTACAACTTTATTTTTCAAAGTTCATAAATGACAATGGCCCTCATTACGACCCTGGCGGAGTTCGTGGTGCAATATGCACCATGGAGCACGGCGGAAAGCTGCCGATACCGCCATGGGGGTTGGCGGATTTACCGCCCCATGCCGACCTTGGCGGGCGGTAAATCCCCAATCCCCATTTTGCCCTTCCCCATTCCCATTTTTGCCCCATAGGGTATAATGGGAGTGGGGAAGGCGTTAATTACGCCACCGTAAAATACGGTGGCGTAATTAACAACAAGGTCCCGTAGCGCCATGGATTTCTCCGCCTGGTTTTTGGCGCTACGGGAACTCGTAGTAGGGCGGACGGGTCCGCCGCGAATACCGCTGGCGTAGACCCACTCCGCCAGGGTCGTAATGAGGGCCAATTTGTTTTGTGGAGCAGCTGCACGGTATACCATATAAGCATTGTGTATAGCTACAAGCATAATGTGCATGGCCAACTTCTTGTTCCACATGCGAAACTTGCATGCAGTATGGTATGGCTTAAGCAATTGGTCTGCTTTATCTACTCCACCCATGTACTTGCTGTAGTCCAGAATGCAGTTGGGCTTATGCACTTGCTGAGCCTGCCCACTCACAGTGACTAGTGAAGCACTGTCATCATGTATAGTACTTAGCATTTGCACATCCCTTCTGTCGCAGAATTTTACTGCCAACAGTTCATACCAACGCAATGCCATACATGCTCCCTTGACCAGTTTACAAGTGCCTGGGGAAGCCTTTGCAGTTACTGCGGATTGTCCGCATGCCAGTGTTCGCACATTGTACAATTCCTTGAAGAGTGGAATTCCTGTGTATAAATTGTCCACATACAAATGGTGACCCTTGTGGAACAATGATGTGGCAAGATTGCAAACAATCTTCTCACTTATCCCTAAATGGGCTGGGCAACCCGGAGTCGAGTCTTTTCTAGTGTAGACTCTGATGCTATAGGCATACCCAGTGGTACCTTCGCACAACATGTACACCTTGATCCCATATCGTGCTCTCTTGGTCGGAATGTACTGCTCGAACAGTAGCCGACCTTTGAACAATAACAATGATTCATCAATGGATATGTTCTGGCAAGGAACATACAACTCTGAAAATCGCTGCGTAAACTGCTTCAGAAATGGCAGAATTTTGAAAAGCCTATCACAATTTCGGTCAGTTCTGGGTAATGCTGCAGAGTTGTCATTGAAATGCAACATACGTTGCAGTGTTTGAGCCCGATTTCTGCTCATTGTTGCTGGAAAAAAAGGGGTTGTAAATACCACTTCAGTAGACCAGAACATTGAGATAGACAGCTTCAGTGATATTCCCATGAGCAGAATGAGACCCCAAAATGTTCTCATTTCAACATTGGTAGTTGGAACCCAAGATTGTGGTCTGGAAAGGGGTTTGAGAGTGGGACCTTGAGACCTCAAGCACTGTACAGTGTATACATTGGTCTGCTGAACCACATCTGCAGTAAACCCATCATCCGCAAAATGGTTGAAAAAGTCAATAGGCTAAAACCCACCTGTATCACTCTGTACCCTGATATTCCAGTGAAAGTGGGCACAAAAGGCTCAGCTATTGCTGGAGGCACCCACTGCGAATCATCAGCCATGTCATGAACGGCACATTCCTTGCACGTCCTGCATGTTCTCCTACTCTTACAGGTGACATGTCCGTGGGAAGTGTCAAAATAGGTGCACGTACTCCTTCATTCTGTCTCGGTAGGATAGCTCAGGGGCAACGTACTAGCCTTGCAAGCAAGATGACCAGATCAACACAGGTTCGATCCGCGGCTCCGCACTTAGAAACCCCTGGGTATTAAGCACGTTATATAAATAACCAATCATATCTTATCATTCTCTTCATCATGGAACTAGCCTCAATCGAAACTCACTTCCCGAATCAACTTCCTGCTCACCCTCAGAAGCAGATTCGTTTTCAGATTCCACATCTGGCTCTGTGCCTTGCTCTGAGTCAGACTGCATCAGTAAGGCGAAAGCACCCTCACTAGACATCCAATGAGAAGCCATGACGACTGTCGTGATGTAACCCTTTACAGCCCAAAGAACAGATAAAGGCTGAAACAGTAAAAATCTTTGCTTCTGAAAGTATGGAACCTACTAGAGTAAGTGGTATTGAATGCCACAGACCAAGACCACACAATTACGTCAAAATGTCCAGACTCTGCTCCCAAACTGTGGCAGCCCTCTGCAATGTGATGTACTCTCAGCACGCTAAAAATAAAACAGAGTATTAATTTGCAAAGACTCACGTGAAATGCTAAGGACCAGCTCACTGCTTTCTTACAAGTGGGTAGACGGCTACAAAACACCTGCACCTACAACAAAGACAACAAAAACTCTAAGCAAGATGTCATCTTCAGGAATACATTACACAAACACAAGTGTGGGGATGAGGATGGAACCCACAATACCAATTGAAAGACAGCCACTGTGCGTTGCACCCTCCCCTCCCCCATGGGGTACAGGTGGATGGGAAAATCTGGTGAGAAGCAATCAGGTACAGCATTAGTGACTGGGTGAGGTGGGAGAGGAGATGTAGACGCATACAGTGAAGATAAGGAAAGTGCAGGGCAGGCCCTTCCAGACAATTTTTCTTTTTTTTTTTTTATTTAAAAAAAATTGTTTATAGTTTACATCAGATTTATAAACTTTTACAATTATTTCATCAACTTTAAAACACTTGATTTCTTAAAAACCACATACAAAAGTCATTTCCTTTCTTTGTTCACTTCATAATAAAATTAACATATTTCACTTCTATTTTGCGGTTTTTCATCGTTCATACAAGGTAACGTTTTGAGGTTTACATGGTTTCTTTCCATGACTGTATGTCTTGCAGGTAACCTTTTCCTAATGCATGACCAAAGAAAACACCCATGTCACTCTTGTCGGTAGAACATTCAGACACAATGATTGAAGTAGCATTATAATGCAGTTGAATAAGTAGAGTATATATTACATCAGTTGCATCCTACTTTCACCAATATCAATTAATTTTCTGTCATTCATCAACTACAGGCATATTTAAATCCAGATTTTTAATTTTCAAATCCTCATCAATGTTGAATAATAACCTTGATAAAGCAAGAATAAAACTAATACTATCCCCTTGCATGCTACGTTCCCAAAAGGCGGCCCGTGCAATATATGTTAGGCCTGGATTAAATTCGCCTAATAACAAGCATCTCTTTTCCTCAAAATATATGCAATATACCACCAGATGTCTTATTGATTCAGTTTGGGAAGTTGGATTACAAAACCGACAATTTGGATGTGTAATCAATTCGCTACCATGATTCCATTTATGAATACTTTCCAGAGTAGGGAATTGATTTAATCTGAATCTTAGATAGATATTACGTATTCTGTGATCAGGACATTTAGAAAGATATAGGGGGCAAGTGCCCCTCTTCCGGAGTCTACTTGCACACTCCATAAATGAGACATATTGCTGATTTTTTTCAATTATCATCCTCCAGTCCCATTCATACATTTTGTGTTTATTTTTAGCTAAACCAATTTCTAAATCCTCAATTGTTACTTTAATGGTGTCCAAAAGGGTATTCATTTGTTTTTTAAACAAATCCAATGATTTAACACCACCATTGTTTAATAAAATGTGCAGATCTACATATAATGAGTTTCTGGGTGGCAGTCGCATTTTTGTATAACTCATTAATTGATGCCATCTCCATTTTGCCGCTAATGTAGATAGCCCCAGTTCATGGCAAATTATCGAGTTTGGTATCGATGGTGACAAGCACAAAGTTTTTTTCCAAAGAAACCCTTGAATCCCATTTAGAATCTGTTCGATATTCATTAGACAGATATCTAAACTATAGAGAATGATAGGTTCGACCTTTAACAAGTAGAAATCCAACAAGGGCAGGATCGAAAACATACAGTACTTAGCATAGATTATCTTCATCATTGATAGGAGAGAGCGAGATTTTAAAGTTAAGAACTCCTTCCATGAATTCAGGGTATAGCTGTTAGTCAGAGGATATCCTAAATATTTAATCGAATTTGCCATTTCAAGCCTGCCACCAGCAATTGTCCAATAATATGATCTTATTATTTTCTTATTATGGCAAATGATGATCTGAGTTTTTTTAGAATTTGCCATGAGATTGTGTTCAACAGCATAGACATAAAAGAGATTTAATTTTTGCTGTAGTCCCGAGGGAGTCCTGTCAATCAAAATAATATCATCGGCAAAACAAAGCCAATCTAATTTAAGACTACCAAGTTTTATCGGATATATGCCATTACCTGTCCACAATCTATCCATATCGGAGAGGTATAAGTTAAACAAGATTGCAGCTAAGTTGCAGCCCTGTTTTACCCCAGTCTCGGTATTAATGGGGGACGTAAGAGCACCTTCCCTGTTTATTCTGATTTGGAAAGACGTGTTAGTATGTAGCATTGCCAAAAGTTGCACAAGTCGATGAGGAAAACCTAAGTTCAACAGTTTTTTCCAAAGCACTTCGCGAATTACACAGTCAAATGCACTAGTTAAGTCAAGCGATGCAAGGTATATTGATCCAGACTCAGGTAATTTAGATTTAGAAATAAAGTGTGCAAGAATAATAGCGTTAAGGGATGTTCCGATGTTCTTTCTAAATCCAGATTGGAACTTTGAGTAAATATCATTGTTGTCAATATAAGATTGTAGCCTTTTTAGTAAACAAATGGCGAAGACCTTTGTGGAAGCATCCATAAGGGCAATCGGTCTAAAATTTGCAGGGTCGGTCGGATCACCCTTTTTATAGATAGAAATAATTATCGCATTCCGCCAAGAATTGGGAATGCAATTTGATTCCAAAATATTTGAGAATTTGGTATAAAGGATTGTAGCCCAGAAAGTCGGATCATCCTTTAAAACACATGCAGGCAGCCCATCAGGACCTGCAGCTTTTGAAGATTTAAGTAAATTAATAGCATCCAGGATCTCATCCATAGTTAGTACTAAATTATCAGTGCACTTTTCAGTATGAATGTTTGAGATGATTTTATGAAATTTTAATGGTAATTTGAATTTCTCAATCATGAATGATTTCCAAGTTTCGGAAGAAACCGAGGAACTTAAATCATGCTGCTCTCGTCCATTGGTATCATTAATAATCGACCAGAGCCTACGGGTGTCATTTCGAATAATGGCTTTCATGATTTGCTGATTCTCCATTAGCTTAGTTCTAAATTTAATACTTTTGTTCTTATTTGTGTATTTTAGACAGATTTTTTTTTTGCATAGTGAATGCAGATCGATAGTTAAATTCAGTTTACGCAATTTTCTCAAACACCAGTTTTTTTCACGTTTCAATGAAGCAAATTCAACATTAAACGTGTATGGATTACAAAGATTATGCGTCCCTGCATCGTTTATAATTGATTGAAGGTGTTTTTTTATGATCAAATTGTTCCATGCCTCACGAAGACTGGCATTCTGTTTTGCATCCTCTCCTTTGGGACTTCTCCATAGGTCCCTATGTGTCATGATCTCTGCTTCCAAAAGGTCAGGGTTTTCCCAACTCCCTTGGAAGCAGACCCATAACCCAGGTTCCGAGTGCCAACCAGTCCCAATTGGGACCTTTTGGACCCAGTCCTGGCGCCAGTGGCACCAGGCTCATAAATATGCCCAGTCCCAGCGCTGGAAGCGCCGGGCTCATAATGCTTGGGTGGACTTACCTGCAGCAGACCATGCTGCTTACTTGCCTGCCAGTTGAGCCTCTGATCCTCTTCTGTTTGGAACTACTTTTCCTGTTGGGTGGGGCTGGAGCCACTCCCTAGATTCAGAACACTGGAACTCTTCTGGAAGGCAGGAACTCTTTTCTTACCAGGAACTCTTTTCTTACTTAGGCGTGGCTGTGGAAGGAGACACCTAAGCACTACAGGAGGCTATTTAAACCACACCCGGTGGATGAATCTTGCTTTGCGTTATTCTGCACCCTCTGCAGCAGAACGCTCATCGTGTCTTCTGCATCCGGTCCTGGGCCTAAGGAAAAAGGCTTACCATCCTGAATCCAGTCTTCAGCAACACCTATAAAGACAAGAAAGAACAGGTTAGCATTCCGGCATCTGAAAGGCAAAGGCTTACCTACTCTTCGTGCTCTCCGGAGGTCTTCACACTGCATTCCGGCATCTGAAAGGCAAAGGCTTACCTACTCTTCGTGCTCTCCGGAGGTCTTCACACTGCATTCCGGCATCTGAAAGGCAAAGGCTTACCTACTCTTCGTGCGCTCCGCAGGTCTTCATGCTGCATTCCGGCATCTGAAAGACAAAAGCTTACCAACTCTTCGCACGCTCCGGAGGCCTTCGGCGCTGCATCCCTCATCTGAAAGACAAAACAAGGTGCGTTTAAAGACATTGGGGAACTTTAATACTCACGTGCCATTACTCCTTTCCACATCTAATCCAGTGGGTATTCCGGCACCCTGCAGCCGCTCCGAACTCGTACCTGCAAAATAAAAAGACAGTTAGAGCGCATCGTGAAGCAGGCAACAAGCGCTTACTTACGTGCTTCCAGGCGCTTCTATTCATCACACGGGCTCCATCTTCAACTCACTTCAGCCCGTCATCCGCCATCGCCGGAACCCTGTAAAACAAGAGACATCATTACTAAAGACTTTAAAGACATTTGAATGACTCGAAACTTACCGTTCGTGCAGTAAACGACGGACAGCAGTCCTCTGAAGTCAAGAGGCCTGCGCTACCTATCCAGTGAAGAAACTGGTTACAGCACCCTGCCCCGAGGCAGATGGAGAGCTCAGCATTCACTTACCTAAGGTGAGAGCGTTAACCTTTGGGGGTCTACAGGAGAGGAGAAGAGGAAAGAGATAGGGACACCCCAATAACCCCAGTTCATTAACCCCATATTTTCTATCTGCAGACATCTTACTCTACACGTCAGGCATACAGTGCACAGAGGTCCAGCCCAAAGAGCCAACCGGGTGCTACACATCACCTTTGAAGATACGGTAGTCGCCCAGTCAAGACCGGCGCCTCTGCGAGAATCAGGTGAGCGTTACAGAACGCAAAGCCTACCGCAAAACTCTCGCCCAGGCGCTATGGAAACCTCGGATACTGACCCCCTAGCCCGGTTACTTGGGGAACTAAGGGCAGAAGTGCATGCAGCTCGTCAGGAAACGAATGCTCTAAGAAGGGAACTAATTATTTCCAAGGAGAGAACAGACAATCTTGCTAGACAAGTGCTACAGTCACAAGCCGGACAGACCCCGTTACCCGCATCAGGGGCAAATCTTCCTTCAACATCCTCTATGAATCCAGTGCAGATCAACCTACCTGGGAATGTACCTCTGGCTCCGCCCGAACGATTTTCTGGTGACCCAAAGAGGTTTGCAGTATTTATCAATCAGTGCCGGTTGCACTTCTTATGCCGGCCAGCAGCCTTTCCAACTGATCAAGCTAAAGTAGCTTTTGTACTTTCGTACCTTAGTGGCAATGCGGCAGACTGGTCGATCCCTCTAGTTCATCAAGATGATCCGGTTCTCCATGATTTTCAAGCCTTTCAGCTTAGTATGGAAAAACTGTTCGCAAGACATTCACAGGGGCAGGCCTTGGACAATGAGCTTCTTTCGTTGCGACAGGGTAATCAAGACCTTTTGGCTTATATTGCATCTTTCAATAGACTAATAGTGGAAACTCAATGGCCTGAGGACAAAAGGATTACGCTGTTTTATAGAGGTCTACGTGGAGAGCTCAAAGACGTTTTAACCCAAGTAGTGAATCCCCCACAAGACTGTTCGGATTATATAGACTTGGTCGTTCAAATAGATCATAGGCTGCAGAACAGGAAGGCCGATCGTTCCAAGTTTGATGCTCGAGTATTTTCCAAACCGCCAACTCCTTCCAAAGGAGTAGACTCCGGGGAACCCATGCAAATAGGGGGTCTGAAAGGTCCTCTAACACAGAGGGAGCGGGAAAGGAGGAAACAGTTGCAATTATGCCTATATTGCGGAAACTCAGGGCACTTTCTTCGAGACTGTCCGGTGAAACCTGCCAAGAAGGCAGTAGGAGCTGCAGTTACCAAAGTTACAAACTCTGAGCAGGGAAACGACCTCGCCCGACAAGAATAGAGGTCCTCTTGCCGAGCGTGAAAACCAGTTCCGTGACCTCGCATTTCGTGATACCTATGGTCCTCATTAGCCCTGATAATCCGGATCGATTACATGCAATTGAAGCTTACGTCGACAGTGGTGCCATCGGCAATTATGTGGATCATGAAATGGTTTTGAGGATGAATCTAACTCTTTGTCCCAAGGCTGTAAAGGACGTCATTACTACGGTGGATGGTACGGAGATAGCCTCCGGGCCAGTAACGCATACCACTCAAGAGGTGACGCTAGTAAGTCAAGATGGACACCATGAGAAGATCGTGTTCGATGTGATCAAGGCCCCTCAGTTTCAGATTATTCTAGGAATACCTTGGTTAGAGAAACACAATCCTCTGATCGATTGGCGAGCAAGAACGGTCCAGTTTCCAGAATATGTCTCTACTTGTCACCCTCCACCTGGTGTTGCACTGGCCGCAATTTCTTCAGAGACTCCCCAGTTACCTCCCGAATACCTAGAATACCAAGATGTTTTCCGGAAGGATCAGGCTAACTCTCTACCTCCTCATAGGTCTTATGACTGCCAGATAGACCTGATACCTGGATCTACTCCTCCTTGTAGTAGAATTTATGCCCTCACCGAGCCTGAGAACCTTCACCTCCGACAATACCTGGATCAATACCTGGCAAATGGGTTTATTCGTCCTTCCAAGTCCCCTGCTTCTTCAGCTTTGTTCTTCGTTCCAAAAAAGGAAGGAGACCTTAGAACTTGTATCGATTATCGCTCCCTGAACCAGATCACCGTTAAGAATAGATATCCGTTACCTTTGATCCCTGAACTCCTGGACCAAGTCAGAAAAGCATGCATATATACAAAGCTGGATCTTAGAGGAGCTTACCACTTGGTACGAGTAAAAGAGGGCGATGAATGGAAGACGGCCTTCCGCACCAAGTATGGGCTATTTGAATATCAGGTCATGCCCTTCGGACTTTGCAATGCCCCGGCCGCCTTTCAATATTTTATGAACAATGTCCTCAGAGAGCTCATGGATGTATGTGTTGTTGTTTACATTGACGACATCCTCGTTTATTCTTCATCGGAATCTGAACATCGGAAACACGTGAAAATGGTCCTCGAAAGATTGCGTCAACACAAACTTTTCGCTAAGTTGGAAAAATGTGTTTTCAACGTGACTGAAGTTGAGTTCTTGGGATTCATATTATCACCTGGCGGAGTGCGTATGGATTCAAAGAAGGTCGATGCAGTTCTCAAATGGCCATCACCATCCTCCGTAAAAGGTGTGCAAAGCATGTTAGGCTTCGCTAACTTTTACCGCAGGTTTATCCCCGAGTTCTCTCGAATAGTCCAGCCCATCACTGCCTTGTTAAAGAAAAACAAACGTTTTGAATGGTCTACCGAGGCGGAACAAGCTTTCCAGGATTTGTCTAATCCAGTGGGTATTCCGGCACCCTGAAGCCGCTCCGAACTCGTACCTGCAAAATAAAAAGACAGTTAGAGCGCATCGTGAAGCAGGCAACAAGCGCTTACTTACGTGCTTCCAGGCGCTTCTATTCATCACACGGGCTCCATCTTCAACTCACTTCAGCCCGTCATCCGCCATCGCCGGAACCCTGCAAAACAAGAGACATCATTACTAAAGACTTTAAAGACATTTGAATGACTCGAAACTTACCGTTCGTGCAGTAAACGACGGACAGCAGTCCTCTGAAGTCAAGAGGCCTGCGCTACCTATCCAGTGAAGAAACTGGTTACAGCACCCTGCCCCGAGGCAGATGGAGAGCTCGGCATTCACTTACCTAAGGTGAGAGCGTTAACCTTTGGGGGTCTACAGGAGAGGAGAAGAGGAAAGAGATAGGGACACCCCAATAACCCCAGTTCATTAACCCCATATTTTCTATCTGCAGACATCTTACTCTACACGTCAGGCATACAGTGCACAGAGGTCCAGCCCAAAGAGCCAACCGGGTGCTACACATCACCTTTGAAGATACGGTAGTCGCCCAGTCAAGACCGGCGCCTCTGCGAGAATCAGGTGAGCGTTACACTATGGACCAGGAAGTTCAAACATCTACATAAGGAGGGATGCCACCTGACTGAGTGTTGGACTCTCTTGATGTTAATCATTTTAAGAATAGAACTAGTTTCCAGAGTTGTAAAAGCTATCTTTGCTTGCCCTTAAGTAAGTTGCCTTTGCTTGCCCTCCAGCAGTTTGCAAATGATTGCTTTTTCCTTTACGGCATGTCAGCAGGTTCCCTCCCCACCCCCCCGCAATTGTCTCGTGGCCTTCGTGGCGACCAGGATAACAGTGGGGCCAGTGATAGCAGGGCCTCTGCCAGTCCCGTTTGGTGTCTGATGCTGTCTCGAGCAATGTGGCCATGGCGAGAGCTGCACAGGGTCGGCCTGTTTTGTTTTTGAACTGCACTGCTGACTGAAGTGCTCTCAGCGGCAACGTGCTCGCCGTGGAAACAAGACGACACATCCCCGG
The DNA here is from genome assembly GCF_040938575.1 of Ambystoma mexicanum. NCBI lineage: Eukaryota > Metazoa > Chordata > Amphibia > Caudata > Ambystomatidae > Ambystoma > Ambystoma mexicanum. The sequence continues at coordinate 772,373,436 of NC_090923.1, read as the reverse complement.
GTTCGATCCTCGGGCTCGCGCCTCGAAACCTCTGGGTATTAAACTCGTTATAAATATGCAACTAAGACATATTCCTGTAACAGCGCCTCGATGCCCCTGGGCTGTGTGAGCGCTTTATAAATGCAAACAAATAAACAAATAAATAATCTTAATAGTCAAGTTTATAGGCGCATGGTCACTATATGGTGTATCCGTTATAGTGACCCTACTCACGCGCCCCATAAGGTTGACTGAGACAAGAAAGTAGTCAAGATAAGATTCAGCTCCACCCCTCCTCCAGGTACCATTCAATACCCCGGTTTCAAAATCCACCGGGACAATGTTCCACGCTTTAAAATACTGCAACAATTTATCACCCCTATTTATTAGGTTGATTTTATGCTTAGAACTGCAAATTTGTCTGTCAAGTAACCCTGAATCAATGCAAATAGAATTAAGATCCCCACCAATCAGTATCGAATAATTCGGGTTTCGTTCCATAGCAGCCAAAAAGATCGCATCTATTAGTTCCAAAAATGTTTCTAAGAGACAATCAGCAGGATTGTAGTAAACACAGACCAAAAGATACATATGCTTGGGGTGTTCACACACAAAAAATTCAATTACTGGTAGGTTATCTGTTGCGTATAGGGTTTTCGCATTATGATCAATAGAGTTACCAATCATGATTGCCACGCCTCCCGAAGGACGACCAGCTAGTCCTTTGCGAGCAGGTACACTAATCGTATTGAATCCATCAATAAAAAATGAATCTAAACACATTGGGCCTCATTAGGACCCTGGCGGTAAGGGGTTTGCGCCAGCGTTAGCTGCGCCGACCCCTTACCGCCAACTACGAGTTCCCAGAGCGCCATGGTCACTTTTCCGCCCGCTTTTTGCGGGCGTAAAAATCCATGGCGCTATGGGACCTCGGTGTTAATTACGCCACCGTAGTGTACGGTGGCGTAATTAACACCTTCCCCACTCCCATTGAGCCCTATGGGGCCGAAATGGGAATGGGGAAGGGTAAATGGGTCAATGGGGACTTACCGCCCCGCCGACCTCGGAATGGGGCGGTAAGTCCGCCATCCGCCATGGCGTAAAGGGACTTTGCGCCATGGCGGAAAAGTCCGCCGATGGCGGAAAAAATCCGCCAGGGTCGTAATGAGGGCCATTGTTTCCTGTAGGAATATGACCATAGGCGATTGTATACCCACAGACACTTTAAGCCAATCGCCAAGGTTTTTCATCCCACAGCAATTCCAAGAGGTGAATCTTAGTTCAGCCTCATTAGGATTGTTTTTTATTTGTCGCCATGTCGATGATAGATGTCATTAGGGGCCCCAGCTAGGTTATATTGGATGCCACACCTACAAGTGTAGTGATCTGTGTGATAAGGTCTGCTGCCTGTTCTTGACTACCAGCATGACTCTTATCACCAGATTTGCTCACATCCAATGCAGATGGCGCATCCAAAAAAACCTCTGCTTCTTCAATAGATCGCAATAGAGATAGTTCCAAACCACGCAACTCAAAGTCCTGCCTGTGTTCCCATAATAGCTTCGTAATAATTTGTGACTGAGGAGCACATATCATACGCAAATTGTTATGATTTGCAAGCCTAATCCATTCAATGTCGTTAGAGTTTAGGGTTCTTAGTTGCGGACTCCCTTTGAATATGTTATGAAACATGAATGATCTGTTTAATCTTTGCTGACCATTCATCTGGGGATCGCTCTGCCAACCCAATATGTAGCATTTGTCCCTTGAAAAGGAACACTGTTCCCTAGCTACCTCTAACTTTATGTGTGCCTGGTGTGCCTGGTTTTCCAACTCAGTTTCTTCTTGTATATTGTTCGTTAATATGTTACTCAATTTATGGGTAATTTGTTCTTGGTGAGAGGGAGCGTTTTCAATGCTTTCCAGAATATTTTTAGTTACCGCATTGACCAATTCAGTTCTTTCATCACTTTGCTTAATTTCATTATCCGCATCATTCTTTTGTGTAATTATCCGAGTATCCTCTCTAGTTTTCTGCAGCTCCTTAGCAACAAGTTCACTCACAGTCGAGTATGAGGTTTCTTTATGTTGTGTGTTGGTTACTACATCATGATTAGAATCTGTTCTGCTCGTCTTTATTTTAATAACAGGGTAGAAAGCTGAGAGACGCCCTTGCTTCTGAGCATTAGATTCGTCAGAAACCATCACCGTATGGCCATACATATCTTTTTCTATACTCTTCCTTCCCTTTTAATTTCTGTTCATTTGGAAGCGCCAGATTTAGCAGTGCTTTTGATTCATCGTTCAGTTGTAATAGATCAATCACTAACTCGTTGACTGACTCGTTCTCATTCATCACATGAATTTCATCTTGGCCATCATTAGGAATATTCTGTTGTCCTTGATTGCTTTCTTTTTTTTTATTATTTTTTTTTTTGCACTTTAGAGGACTCTTGAGTAGTCTGGGCAAGAATTTTTTTATTTTTTTTATTTACTTTTTTTAGGGCTTTTAATTGTGCACGTTTCATCTTTCGAGATATAAAAGTTGTTGGATTTTCTTCACTGAATTTAGTTTTGCTTTCCGGGTTAATTGAATCATTTTCTCGAGATACAATTCTGTCAGTGCTCAATTTGTCACCCACTAGCTCTCCATGATCTGAGTCATCACCCATTATCAGGTCGACAAGAGGCGTAGGACTATTAATGTCCACATCGTGATTTGCCTCAGCTGTAATCGGTGGGGATATCTCACCAATGTCCATTTCACAGGCCTGTCGCGCAAGACATTGTTGTACTGTTAAACGATATAACACTTTTTCTATTTTTACAGAGTTTGCCTGGATTAGTTTTAAAAGCACATTAGTAGATGTTGTAGGTGCTAGATTTTGAACATTTGCCCCTAAAGTCAAAACCTTTGCATATGATGCTTCCTCAGTCTGGGAGGAGGTATCCTGTTTTCGTGTCTGTATGGGTTGTGCCATATTTGTTAGCTGAGAGTCAATCAGCATAATTTTTTCGTTTTGACACGTAACATAGGCCAACATAAATCCCTCAATTTTACATATTTTTCCCGACAAATCTGCCAAATTACTCTTGATCGTGTTTAAATGAGCATGTGTAAGGTCATGACCCTTATGTAATAGGTTCAAAATAGAGGTGATCACCGGAAATACTGCATTTTCATTACCCGTAATTGGTGGATTAAGAGTACTGTTTGGAACTGTGTCAGACTGATTATTCATTGTGTCTTCGGCTAGTTGACCGATTTCATCAACACCCCCTCCACTATTCACATGTGGGGTTCTGGGCGCATGAGCCCCCGAAACCCCAATTCGAGAAATTTCCCCCATAGTTTGGTTTGTTGGTGAACTAGTGGAGTGGCCTATAAGCGGTGGTATCACCGGAATATCATGCTCAGAGGAGAACGCAACATGTCACATATTTTCCTCATTGTGCAAATAGATGCTTTCAATGTCCCCAGGATGCAGTAATGCAGGTGAAGAAGGCCCTAGGGAGATGCGACAGCGTTTTTCCCATTCGTTTATTAAAGCTGGCGCCATAATAGAAACATCTGACAGCTCATTTTTAGCGATCTTAAAAGATGAGGATGGGGGATTTTTCCCCTTAAAAGGAGTCGCATATATGGGCATCTTAAGAGCAGTCCCTTTTTGTGCAGTTCCAAAAGCGGTTGCTGAGGTTGCATCCAGTCTTGTCTCCGTGTCATCATTAGGTTCGACAGACAAAGACTGGAGGCTATAGGGTACCGTATTAACATCCATCACCCTTTTCCTTCCATGTACCTTAAACAATATTGGAACAGATTCGTTTAGTATAGAGTCATGTAATTGAATAGGTGCATTACCATCGAGTGCAGTATCTGTTTTATCTCTAGAGACACTCTTTCCATTACGCAAGCTCCCAACCATGGTCAAACAACAGGATTAGAGGCACAACGTGCGAGTTGCAATAATGTGGAAAAAAAAAAAAAACAACGTACTTATATATACGTCCACCCGACACTCGCCACACCGTCAAACAGTCCAACAGTACACTTTCGTACACTTCCGGTGCGCGCGTGGTGCGCATGACCGGAGTGTTTGTAGTGGTCACAGCCAATCAAAATCCATGAGGGAGGAGGGACTGATGACGGTGTGGGGCAGTGTCTAGGGAGGGGACAAAAGCGAAAAAAGTATTTTAGTGAACACAAGTTCTCGCAAGGAGAACAACTCTCAAAAGTACTGCCTGCAAGTACCACTAGTACCACTGGTAAGTACTATTAGCAAGTACTTATTTTAACAAAGAATAATTACTTTTTTTTTTTCCTCGGGAGCTAAAGGCGCTGGCAGCGTGTTTAGAGGGACACAACCCTTCCTCTTGCAAACTAGTGATTGTCAGCAAGTCCACGAGTCCACCGCTAGAAAGTCCAAAAATGCAGCGCTTGAAAGCAGAGCACGCCGATACAGCAGCCAGTCCAACAGTACACTTTCGTACACTTCCGGTGCGCGCGCGGTGCGCATGACCGGAGTGTTTGTAGTGGTCACAGCCAATCAAAATCCAGGAGGGAGGAGGGACTGATGACGGTGTGGGGCAGTGTCTAGGGAGGGGACAAAAGCGAAAAAAGTATTTTAGTGAACACAAGTTCTCGCAAGGAGAACAACTCTCAAAAGTACTGCCTGCAAGTACCACTAGTACCACTGGTAAGTACTATTAGCAAGTACTTATTTTAACAAAGAATAATTACTTTTTTTTTTTCCTCGGGAGCTAACGGCGCTGGCAGCGTGTTTAGAGGGACACAACCCTTCCTCTTGCAGACTAGTGATTGTCAGCAAGTCCACGAGTCCACCGCTACAAAGTCCAAAAATGCAGCGCTTGAAAGCAGAGCATGCCGACACAGCAGCCAGTCCAACAGTACACTTTCGTACACTTTCGGTGCGCGCGCGGTGCGCGTGACCGGAGTGTTTGTAGTGGTCACAGCCAATCAAAATCCAGGAGGGAGGAGGGACTGATGACGGTGTGGGGCAGTGTTTTTTTTTTTTCCTCGGGAGCTAACGGCGCTGGCAGCGTGTTTAGAGGGACACAGCCCTTCCTCTTGCAGACTAGTGATTGTCAGCAAGTCCACGAGTCTACCGCTAGAAAGTCCAAAAATGCAGTGCTTGAAAGCAGAGCACGCCGACACAGCAGCCAGTCCAACAGTACACTTTCGTACACTTTCGTACAATTGTTGCCACAGTTTCCACAAAACCCCCTGCTCATTCACGTACGGTCCTGAGTTTGAAGGGGGAAGGTCACAAGGACGGAACAACTGCAAGGTCCAGCATGTGGAATGAAACTGCTAAATGCGGAGATGGTTTTCTTCCACCAAAATACCAAAATAAAGTACTGTGCAATTGCTAGGAAGTCAAATTCTCACTGTCAACAGATTTAGTCACCATTTTAATACCATGCCATCAATTATTCGGACCCCCGACCCAAACATAACGTCTAGGCAAAGTTCATAACGTCCGTGATGAAAACGTCATTGCCTCTCTTAGAAAGGTGCACTTTGTCTCGGTGAAAGATCAGTTCACCTTTGATGAAGCCATGGTGAATTGTTCAAATTCTGTCCTTGTCCTTCATCAGTCTTGCCAGCTCACCATTCAGTTTCCTCACTGAGGAGTTGATGGCCCTTTCCTTCCCTGGAGTTCACCAAACCATCCTGGGAATCATTTGGGACCATGCCACCAAAGTATTTGGGAATTTTACAGAAATCCACTGCAGTTCCGCCATCAGTAGCTCCCGTACCCCTCTCCGTCCCATAGAAGACGTATAATTTCCTCCCAGATGCACCACTATTGAGGAGAGGAGGGGGAACATCTCATTTTGCCTGGGCATCGCAGATGACTCCTCTGAGCTGGTGAAGGCGCATTCCCACAACACCAAACCAGTGGACCGAGAGAGCATCCATCTTAGACCCAGATGTGCTTGGCCCTCTGAAATGTCCTGCAGCCCTTTGGATGAAAGGGTGCCAGATAATCCATACAACCCTCATCCTCACTAGGAAATGGAAACATGAAAAATGCACATGAATATGGGCAGACATACAGTTTATCAATCAGGACAGCAAGTGCTTCAACACATGTCTCTTACAACAATCCCGGGAACACACTTCCCCCGATCTCACATGCACTTCATATGTGAGAGAAGAGTAGATCATTACGCAATTGGCACATACTTTTCAGGGAAAGAGGTGAATGACACATTATGTCACCTTTTGTCAATGGCACAGTTGTGCTGGCACAATTGTAATCAGTGAAGGTTTCTGTTCATGTGGCTCACCGTTTCTACTGCACAGTGGTAAGGTGAGTTGCACGTATTGCACCATGAGATGTAGGTATCAGGTAAGGTAAATGGGAGTGAGATTCAGCCAGAAAGGAAGACTAAGGTTCAGTGAAGTCCCCATGCCTAACATTGCTTAGAAGACTGTACAAGTTGCTTTGTTCTCCCAGATCCAACCGACTTGCCTTCTTTACACCACACACAACACAACACTCCTTACCACTATACACTGCACACAGTGCCCCAAGATCTTCCACACATCCTCCAACAGTGTATCACACCAATCCAACCTGTCTCCTACCTTCCCACTACAGTCCAAGCACAACCAATAAAACAGTTCAATATTTTGAACACATTTTGGCAAGGTGACTATTCTGAAAGATGAAATTAACTCAACAGCAAGTGTGCATTGAATGCTCTGTCAATATAGGCACCCTGACAGAATGTGTGCCAATCATCACAAATAGATACAATATTGGACAGTTTTATTGTGAGAGCTTCGGCCAAATCTCCAGGACGGTCGGGGATGCTGTCCCTGGCATTGGGTGCCTCGCTCCCATGTCGGTCACCCGTCCCAAAGTTCAACAGCAGTTCTACAGAGCCACAGCAGGGTCCACATCCCCCCTCAGAGGGATAGGCTGTAACGCTGCTGCACTTGGGGATGGTCGCCCAACAAGGGAGACAGACTCCCAAGCCCGAGGCCATCACCCCCAACCATCCTGAAGCTCTGGCTAGGCTGCCTTACAGCTTTGCACCAGGTGAAGTGATGGGGACTCTGCCAGGGCTGCCTGGAACCACTGGTGTACTTAGGGTCAGTTGAACAACAAGGGAGACAAGCGTCCAAGGTCTGGCACGCCACTCCAAACCATGCTAGACCTCTGGCTGGACAGCACTACAGTTTTCCCCTCCAGGAAAGAAGGGGCCCCTGCCAGGCCACCCTAGGACTGCCCCTGGACTTGGGGATGGTCGCCTCACTATAGTTACCCATAAGCGTGGAAGTCCTTTGTCGATGTCTAATGTTCGCACTAGGTGCTGAAAAAGAGGAACCCAGTGACTGCCACCTTAAGATGTAGAGTGCTAAACTGAACTTGATATAAACTCTGCCCATACGCATGCAGATGGAAGTGCAATAACACTTTGTAGGTGTCGGGGGAACTATTAATATGTATAGACAGGAACATCCGGCATTAACAAACTGGTATATAAGCATAGTAGAGCTAAGGAGTGTAATGGTGGGACACTAATGACATTGCATCCACCTAGCCTGATCAACAGCAACATAGAGTACAAAATATACATCTCAATGATAACAATAGTAACAGTAGATGTACTCCAGGTAAATGTTATAGATAATGTACATAAGACCTTCTAGTACTGAACAGGAGATGCTATGCTAATCCAGTTAAAGCAGTTAAACACCTTACTAAAAGCCAATTTTTGAACAGGCTAGCTAGTGTTTAAACACTATCAAGCCTCTTCAGAATGTGGCTGTTTGTAAGGCCAGGGACATCACCCCTGACTATCCTAGACCTCTAGGTGGCCTGCGTTGCACTTGCGCCGCCTAGGAAACGATGAGGACCCGGGCGGAGCTCACTGCGACGGCTGCTAGACTTGGGGGATGGTCCACCAACATCCGAGACAGGCACAAAGTCCGGGGACATCATCCCCAACTATCCTGTAATTCTGGCTTGCCTGCATTGCAGGTTCTCCTTCCAGGGAGGAATTGACACCCTGCCGGGGGTCCCTGAGGCCATGCCTGGACTTGGGGACGTTCAGACCACATGGGAGGCGGCTGCCCAAGTCCATGGACATCACCCCCCACTGTTGTGGACCTCTGGGTGGCCTACATTACAGCTTTTTCCTCAGTGGATGGATGGGGACAATTGTCATGATCTCTGCTTCCAAAAGGTCAGGGTTTTCCCAACTCCCTTGGAAGCAGATCCATAACCCAGGTTCCGAGGGCCAACCAGTCCCAATTGGGACCTTTTGGACCCAGTCCTGGCGCCAGTGGCACCAGGCTCATAAATATGCCCAGTCCCAGCGCTGGAAGCGCCGGGCTCATAATGCTTGGGTGGACTTACCTGCAGCAGACCATGCTGCTTACTTGCCTGCCAGTTGAGCCTCTGATCCTCTTCTGTTTGGAACTACTTTTCCTGTTGGGTGGGGCAGGAGCCACTCCCTAGGTTCAGAACACTGGAACTCTTCTGGAAAGCAGGAACTCTTTTCTTACCTAGGCGTGGCTGTGGAAGGAGACATCTAAGCACTACAGGAGGCTATTTAAACCACACCCGATGGATGAATCTTGCTTTGCGTTATTCTGCATCCTCTGCAGCAGAACGCTCATCGTGTCTTCTGCATCTGATCCTGGGCCTAAGGAAAAAGGCTTACCATCCTGAATCCAGTCTTCAGCAACACATATAAAGACAAGAAAGAACAGGTTAGCATTACGGTCTTCAGTGACAGCGCTTCACTTACCTGATCCATCGGCTGTCATCAACGCCTCGCGCTGCATTCCGGCATCTGAAAGACAAAGGCTTACCTACTCTTCGTGCGCTCCGGAGGTCTTCGCACTGCATTCCGGCATCTGAAAGACAAAAGCTTACCAACTCTTCGCACGCTCCGGAGGACTTCGGCGCTGCATCCCGCATCTGAAAGAGAAAACAAGGTGCGTTTAAAGACATTGGGGAACTTTAATACTCACGTGTCATTACTCCTTTCCACATCTAACCCAGTGGGTATTCCGGCACCCTGCAGCCGCTCCGAACTTGTACCTGCAAAATAAAAAGACAGTTAGAGCGCATCGTGAAGCAGGCAACAAGCGCTTACTTACGTGCTTCCAGGCGCTTCAATTCATCACACGGGCTCCATCTTCAACTCACTTCAGCCCGTCATCCGCCATCGCCGGAACCCTGCAAAACAAGAGACATCATTACTAAAGACTTTTAAAGACATTAGAATTACTCGAAACTTACCGTTTGTGCAGTAAACGACGGACAGCAGTCCTCTGAAGTCAAGAGGCCTGCTCCCCTTATCCAGTGAAGAAACTGGTTACAGCACCCTGCCCCGAGGCAGATGGAGAGCACGGCGTTCACTTACCTAAGGTGAGAGCGTTGACCTTTGGGTTTCTACAGGAGAAGAGAAAGGGAAGAAGAGAGAGACATTCAATAACCCAGTTCATTAATCCCATATTTTCTATCTGCAGACATCTTACCCTTCGAGTCAGACATACAGTGCACAGAGGTCCAGCCCAAAGAGCCAGCCGTGTGTTACACATCACCTTTGAAGATACGGTATACGCCCAGTCAAGACCGGCGCCTCTACGGGAATCAGGTGAGCGTTACAGAACGCAAAGCCTACCGCAAAACTCCCGTCCAGGCGCTATGGAAACCTCGGATACCGACCAGCTAGCCCAGTTACTTGGGGAACTAAGGGCAGAAGTGCATGCAGCCCGTCAGGAAACGAACGCTCTAAGAAGGGAATTGATTATTTCCAAGGAGCGAACAGATGATCTCGCTAGACAATTGCTACAGTCACAAGCCGGACTGACCCCGTTACCCGCATCTGGGGGAAATCTTCCTTCTACATCCTCTATGAATCCAGTGCAGATCAACCTACCTGGGAATGTACCTCTGGCTCCGCCCGAACGATTTTCTGGTGACCCAAAGAGGTTTGCAGTATTTATCAATCAGTGCCGGTTGCATTTCTTATGCCGGCCAGCAGCCTTTCCAACTGATCAAGTTAAAGTAGCTTTCGTGCTTTCGTACCTTAGTGGCAATGCGGCAGACTGGTCGATCCCTCTAGTGAATCAAGATGATCCGGTCCTCCATGATTTTCAAGCTTTTCAGCTCAGTATGGAAAAACTGTTCGCAAGACATTCACAGGGGCAGGCCTTGGACAATGAGCTTCTTTCGTTGCGACAAGGTAATCAAGACCTTTTGGCTTATATTGCGTCTTTCAACAGACTGATAGTGGAAACTCAATGGCCTGAGGACAAAAGGATTACGCTGTTTTATAGAGGTCTACGTGGAGAGCTCAAAGATGTGTTAGCCCAAGTAGTGAATCCCCCACAAGATTGTTCGGACTATATAGACTTAGTCGTTCAAATAGATCACAGACTGCAGAACAGGAAGGCCGATCGTTCCAAGTTTGATGCTCGAGTATTTTCCAAACCGCCAACTCCTTCCAAAGGAGTAGACTCCGGAGAACCCATGCAAATAGGGGGCCTGAATGGTCCTCTAACACAAAAGGAGCGGGAAAGGAGAAAACAGTTGCAATTATGCCTCTATTGCGGAAACTCAGGGCACTTTCTTCGAGACTGTTCGGTGAAACCTGCCAAGAAGGCAGTAGGAGCTGCAGTTACCAAAGTTACAAACTCTGAGCAGGGAAACGACCTCGCCCGACAAGAATAGAGGTCCTCTTGCCGAGCGTGATAACCAGTTCCGTGACCTCGCATTTCGTGATACCTATGGTCCTCATTAGCCCTGATAATCCGGATCGATTACATGCAATTGAAGCTTACGTCGACAGCGGTGCCATCGGCAATTATGTGGATCATGAAATGGTTTTGAGGATGAATCTAACTCTTTGTCCCAAGGCTGTAAAGGACGTCATTACTAAGGTGGATGGAACGGAGATAGCCTCCGGATCAGTAACGCATACCACTCAAGAAGTGACGTTAGTAAGTCAAGATGGACACCATGAGAAGATCGTGTTCGATGTGATCAAGGCTCCTCAGTTTCAGATTATTCTAGGAATACCTTGGTTAGAGAAACACAATCCTCTGATCGATTGGCGAGCAAGAACGGTCCAGTTTCCAGAATGTGTCTCTACTTGTCACCCTCCACCTGGTGTTGCACTGGCAGCAATTTCTTCAGAGACTCCCCAGTTACCTCCCGAATACCTAGAATACCAAGATGTTTTCCGGAAGGATCAGGCTAACTCTCTACCTCCTCATAGGTCTTATGACTGCCAGATAGACCTGATACCTGGATCTACTCATCCTTGTAGTAGAATTTATGCCCTCACCGAGCCTGAGAACCTTCACCTTCGACAATACCTGGATCAATACCTGGCAAATGGGTTTATTCGTCCTTCCAAGTCCCCTGCTTCTTCAGCTTTGTTCTTCGTTCCAAAAAAGGAAGGAGACCTTAGAACTTGTATAGATTATCGCTCCCTGAACCAGATCACCGTCAAGAATAGATATCCGTTACCTTTGATCCCTGAACTCCTGGACCAAGTCAGAAAAGCATGCATATATACAAAGCTGGATCTTAGAGGAGCCTACCACTTGGTACGAGTAAAAGAGGGCGATGAATGGAAGACGGCCTTCCGCACCAAATATGGGCTATTTGAATATCAGGTCATGCCCTTCGGACTTTGCAATGCCCCGGCCGCCTTTCAATATTCTATGAACGATGTCCTCAGAGAGCTCATAGATGTGTGTGTTGTTGTTTACATTGACGACATCCTCGTTTATTCTTCATCGGAATCTGAACATCGGAAACACGTGAAAATGGTCCTCGAAAGATTGCGTCAACACAAACTTTTCGCTAAATTGGAAAAATGTGTTTTCAACGTGACTGAAGTTGAATTCTTGGGATTCATATTATCACCTAGCGGAGTGCGTATGGATTCAAAGAAGGTCGATGCAGTTCTCAAATGGCCATCACCATCCTCCGTAAAAGGTGTGCAAAGCATGTTAGGCTTCGCTAACTTTTACCGCAGGTTTATCCCCGAATTTTCTCGGATAGTCCAGCCCATCACTGCCTTGTTAAAGAAAAACAAACGTTTTGATTGGTCTACCGAGGCGGAACAAGCTTTCCAGGATTTGAAGACTAGATTTATCTCGGCACAAATCTTAAAACACCCTCGCCCCGAACTCCCCTACATCGTGGAAACTGATGCTTCAAGCCTTGCCATGGGGGCAGTTCTATCACAAAAGGACCCGGTAACCAATCAGTTGCATCCCGTGGCATTTTGGTCCCGCAAATTCTCGCCTCCTGAAATCAATTACACGATTACTGACAAGGAACTTCTGGCTATCAAGTCTGCCTTAAAGGCTTGGCGGCATTATCTGCTGGGGGCCCGACACACCGTTACTGTGATTACGGATCACCGAAACCTGCAATATTTGAAAACCGCAAAAGCTCAATCCTCTAGACAACTCCGTTGGGCATTATTCTTTGCCGAGTTTGACTTCATAATTACCTATCGACCTGGTACAAAAAACGGTAAAGCTGATGCCCTTTCTCGGATGGGAGTGGAAGAACACTTGATCAACCCTAAACCTGTACCAATCATTCCCGAACAAAGAATTCTGGGTGTAATCGCCACACAATCCATAGAGGAAGTTAAGGATGAAGCCAGGCAACTTGTAACTCCAGCAGACATACAGAATTGGCATCTGCAGGGAAAGGACTTTGCAGTAAAGGACAACTTATTGTATTTCCAAGAACGATTATACCTGCCCAGCACAGATTTACAGAAAAAAGTAATCTCTTGTTATCACGATTCTTTAATGGAAGGACATCCCGGTATGACCAAGACCTCAGAAAAAATCAAGCGCTACTTCTGGTGGCCGTCTTGGAAAAAAGATATCAGAGACTTTATAATGTCCTGTGGAGTATGCGCCCAAAACAAGAGTCAAAAGGAAAGACCAGCAGGCCTCTTACGCCCTATTGACATCCCACCTCGCCCTTGGCATACGCTTTCTATGGACTTCATCACCGATCTACCTCCATGCTCCGGATATAATACGATTCTAGTAATCGTGGACTTATTCTCCAAGATGGCGCATTTCAATCCGCTCAAAGGCTTGCCAACAGCAGCAACTCTGGCCCGAGAATTTCTCGAAAACATCGTCCGACTGCACGGTTTTCCTTCGGTTCTAATTTCGGATCGAGGTAGTCAATTTATTTCTCATTTTTGGCGAAGTTGCTGTCGGTCGGCTCAAATTGATGTGAGACTATCGACCAGTCACCACCCTCAGACCGACGGACAAACCGAGAGGACCAATCAAACTCTGGAACAGTATTTACGCTGCATGCTGCAACAAACTGAAAAAACTTGGAAAGTCATCCTTTGGATAGCCGAATATGCCTACAACAACTCTGTCCATTCGGGAACTGGGAAAACCCCGTTTTTTCTTTTATACGGCAGTCACCCTCGAACCTCGGAGTTGGATCCCCTCCAAGATCTTGAAACACCAGCAGTTGACTACCTGCATTCTACAATCACTCAAGCCTTTAAGGAAGCTGTTTCTCACCTTCAAAGGGCTAAAGAACAATACAAGAAAGGAGCAGATCAACATCGGAAGGAAGCCCCTCAATATCAAGTAGGGGATCAAGTCTGGTTATCCACCAAATATCTACCTCTAAAAGGGCCACGCACATTCAACCCAAGATACCTTGGTCCCTATTCCATCACTACCATAGTAAACCCAGTAGCGGTCAAGTTGGACTTGCCCCCGCACATGAAGATACATCCGGTCTTCCACGTCTCTCTATTAAAACCCGTGCAACCTCAAACCCGACTAACTAAATCTCCAAAACCCATCCTAGTTGATGGAGAACTCGAGTTTGAAGTCAAAAGCATTCTGGTGTCCAAGATCTCCAAATCTAAACTATTTTACCTAATTGACTGGAAAGGCTACGGCCCCCAAGAGGGATCCTGGGAACCTGCTGAATATGTCCACGCTCCTCGCCTAATCAAAAGATTTCACCGAACATTTCCTGACAAGCCAAAACCCCCGGGGAAGCCCGGTTTGGGAGGGGCCTTGAGGGGGGGTACTGTCATGATCTCTGCTTCCAAAAGGTCAGGGTTTTCCCAACTCCCTTGGAAGCAGATCCATAACCCAGGTTCCGAGGGCCAACCAGTCCCAATTGGGACCTTTTGGACCCAGTCCTGGCGCCAGTGGCACCAGGCTCATAAATATGCCCAGTCCCAGCGCTGGAAGCGCCGGGCTCATAATTCTTGGGTGGACTTACCTGCAGCAGACCATGCTGCTTACTTGCCTGCCAGTTGAGCCTCTGATCCTCTTCTGTTTGGAACTACTTTTTCTGTTGGGTGGGGCAGGAGCCACTCCCTAGGTTCAGAACACTGGAACTCTTCTGGAAAGCAGGAACTCTTTTCTTACCTACGCGTGGCTGTGGAAGGAGACACCTAAGCACTACAGGAGGCTATGTAAACCACACCCGATGGATGAATCTTGCTTTGCGTTATTCTGCATCCTCTGCAGCAGAACGCTCATCGTGTCTTCTGCATCTGATCCTGGGCCTAAGGAAAAAGGCTTACCATCCTGAATCCAGTCTTCAGCAACACATATAAAGACAAGAAAGAACAGGTTAGCATTACGGTCTTCAGTCACAGCGCTTCACTTACCTGATCCATCGGCTGTCATCAACGCCTCGCGCTGCATTCCGGCATCTGAAAGACAAAGGCTTACCTATTCTTCGTGCGCTCCGGAGGTCTTCGCACTGCATTCCGGCATCTGAAAGACAAAAGCTTACCAACTCTTCGCACGCTCCGGAGGACTTCGGCGCTGCATCCCGCATCTGAAAGACAAAACAAGGTGCGTTTAAAGACATTGGGGAACTTTAATACTCACGTGCCATTACTCCTTTCCACATCTAACCCAGTGGGTATTCCGGCACCCTGCAGCCGCTCCGAACTTGTACCTGCAAAATAAAAAGACAGTTAGAGCGCATCGTGAAGCAGGCAACAAGCGCTTACTTACATGCTTCCAGGCGCTTCAATTCATCACACAGGCTCCATCTTCAACTCACTTCAGCCCGTCATCCGCCATCGCCGGAACCCTGCAAAACAAGAGACATCATTACTAAAGACTTTTAAAGACATTAGAATTACTCGAAACTTACCGTTCGTGCAGTAAACGACGGACAGCAGTCCTCTGAAGTCAAGAGGCCTGCTCCCCTTATCCAGTGAAGAAACTGGTTACAGCACCCTGCCCCGAGGCAGATGGAGAGCACGGCGTTCACTTACCTAAGGTGAGAGCGTTGACCTTTGGGTTTCTACAGGAGAAGAGAAAGGGAAGAAGAGAGAGACATTCAATAACCCAGTTCATTAATCCCATATTTTCTATCTGCAGACATCTTACCCTTCGAGTCAGACATACAGTGCACAGAGGTCCAGCCCAAAGAGCCAGCCGTGTGTTACACATCACCTTTGAAGATACGGTATACGCCCAGTCAAGACCGGCGCCTCTACGGGAATCAGGTGAGCGTTACAACAATGTTGGGGCTCCCTGAGACCACTGGTGAACTTGGGGGCAGTCGGACAACAAGGGAGAGAAGGGCCCAGAGGTCAGGATCATCATCCACGACCTTCCTAGACCTCTGGCTGGGCATCGCTACTGCTTTACCCTCCAGGAAAGAATGGGCACACTGCCTGGACACCTTGGGACCGCTCCTGGACTTGGGGATGGTCGGTTGTTAGGCAGAATTATGTGCAGTAGCCTTTGGGAACACTACACACAATTAAGACTACAAGTGGCAGCACTAAGTCACCTTTGGTACAAGCCTGTATTACACAGTAAAGTGGTAGCAATGGCTGAGCAGCCAGACTTATCTCAAGAGCAAGTGAGCAGTATCAAATAGTTACACAAAGGACAGCAGTTACTATGATTCAAGCAAGCACTGACTCAAGGTTTCCAAGTAAAAGAATACACATTTATTTACTCTTCAGTTGTATACCATTTCGCTAAAGTAAAGCAGTTCAAAAATCACACTCTTAATATACCACACCACTCCCAATAGTTTCCAGACAAGTTAAGCTCATCAAATGAAGTGGGAGCAAAATGGCACTCTGTTAATTAAAAAGGGAGGGAAAGACAACATTAGGTAGAAAGGGAGCAGTACCAACAGGTAAGTAAGCAGGGCAATCTAGAAAGAGGAACTACAGTGATGGAATCAAGTCAAATAGGCTTAGTGCCAAAGTCAATAGGACAAAAGTCTTTTGCTCAAGATCACACAGTTCAGGGTAGTTCACGGTTAAGTCTTTGCCAAGAGTTCAGAGCGAAGTTGGTCGGCAGAAAAGTTAGCTTAAAGAGGAGGAGAGAAGGACAAGCCCTTGGATAGGCAAAATGTTTCACACCCTTCCACTGCGGCTGGATGAAACGAACAACCGGATGTTGAACCGTACCTTAAATGGAGAAGAAGCTGTAGCTGCGGCGGACGTTCCTGGTAGTTCCAGCAGGCTCACGGTTCCTGAAGCGACTGTCGGACTGACACGAAGTAGGAAGACTGGAGGGTCCTGCACTACCCAGGGAAGAAACCAGCAGCAGAGCAAAGCAATGAATAAAAGGTGCGTTCCTTAAAACCCAAGCAGGGTCCGACCATCCTGGCTATCCGGCCCACTGTAGCTCTGTACAGCGAATTCGAACAGAAAAAGGGGGTTTGGGTGAACTGGTTCGTCCCACCAGCTCAAGAGAAGACGATTCTTGGAAGATCCTCTCTGTCGTTGGAGTCTGAAGATTCGGACCTGCAGCAGGGCTTCACCGGGCAGTTCAGGCATGGTAGGGGTTCTCTTCTGTCAGCTCCTCTTCGGTTCTCTCGTTCCAGTGGCGACTAGGCTCTTCCAGACCCAGAGATTTGCTTTTTATGCAGTTTTCCCCCATTCACTCAGCCTGGCTGTCAATCATACAACAGGGTGGCTGTCCTGGTGGGGACAGTCACCCAACCAATAAAACAGGAGGGTGACTTGTGTTACCAAGGGAACCCATGACAGGGCTCCAAAAACCCCTCCCTCACATCCTGCCTAACCAGACTTTCAGGGGCCTAAAGGAGGGCTTCTGTGCAGAAGCCCGCGAAAAGACACTGAACAAAGGAACCAAACCTCGTTTGGCGCATAGAGACTAACATGAGAAAGACTTTTCCAAAAAGAAATGGCGACCAAACCTAGCCGGAACAATATTAAAAACAATATGGTCAAGTGGGTTTAAGTTAGAGGCTACCAAGATAGACTAAAACAGTACCATGATTATTTAAGATAACCACGGCAGGGAAAATAGGGTAGTTACCACTGCCACCAGCCAAGTCTTAATGCAAAGGGAGCAAAACAATGCTCCAAGAGAAACAGACAAAAAGGGATAAGAATTAACCCTTTCTGGTACTCCATGTAAGATGGTTTTTATTGGGTCTGTGGTTTTAAAAGAGACTAGTAAAGTTAATAGCAACTTTACATGTTCTGGGGTCAGTAGTCAGCCCCAGAAAATGGAGTATAAAAGACAACCCTGTGTCACTGCACTGAGGGTGCTGTGTAACACATAGTAAAAAGATGATGCCTGTGGAGTAGGTGAGGCTCCACAGTCCATGAACACAAAAATGTTAAACACACACAGCAAAACACATGTAAGAGTGGGAAAAAAAGGCTCACACTCTTACCAGGTGAAAAAAAAAAATCCTAGAAATACAGCAAAGCTGCTGAGGGACTCACTAGGTAAGGGAAATTAGCCATACTTGAGAATTCTGCGAACATCGGCCCACATGGGAGATAGGCACCCAAGGCCAGGGACATCACCCCCCACTGCTGTGGACCTCTGGATGGCCTGCGTTACAGCTTTTTCCTCAGTGGAGGCATGGGGACCCTGCCGGGGCTCGCTGGGAGCACCAATGGACTTGGGGACAGTGACCCACATGGGACCCCAAGGCCAGGGACATCACCCCCAATTGTCCTGGACCACTGGGTGTCCAGCGTTACAGCTTTGCCACCTGGGAAAGGATGGGCACCATGCCGGGGCTCACTGGGATGGCCGCTGGACTTGGGGGATGGTTGACCAACACGAGAGACAGGCACCCAAGTCCAGGGACATCACCCCCCACTGTTGTGGACCTCTGGGTGGCCTGCGTTACAGATTGTCCCTCCGTGGATGAAGGGGGACCCTGCTGGAGCTCCCTGGGATCACTGGTGAACTTGGAGGCAGTCAGAAAACACGGGAGACAAGCTCTCAAGGTAAGGCATGTCACCCATGACCATCCTAGATCTCTGGCTGGGCAGCACTACAGCTTTTCCCTCCAGGAAAGAATGGGGCCCCTGCCAGGCCACACTGGGACTGCTCGTAGACTTGTGGATGTTTGTCCCTCATGGGAGACAGGCACTCAAGGCCGGGGACATCACCTCCCACTGTAGTGGATCTGTGGGTGGCCTGTGTTACAGCTTTTCCCCCTCGGGAGAGAGAGGATGGGGACACTGTTTGTGCTCTCTGGGGCCGGCCCTGGACTTGGGGACAGCGATCCACATGGGAGAGGGTCCCCCGAGGCCAGGGACAAAACCCCTAACTTCCCTGGACCTCCGGGTGGCCTCCGTTACAGCTTTGCTGGCCGGGAAAGGATGGTGGCCCTGCCAGGGCTCACTGGGACAGCTGCTGGACTTTGGGATGGTCAACCCACATGGGATACGGGGGCGCCCAAGAGCAGGGACATCACCCCCGACTGTCCTGGAACTCTGGGTGGCCTGCCTTACACCTTTGCCCCTGGGAAAGGGTGGGGACCCTGCTGGGCACTCACTGGGACCGCCGCTGAAGGACAGGTTGGTCCTCCAACATAGGAAAGAGGCACCAAGGGCTGGGGACATCACCCCCCCAACCATCCTGAACCTCTGGCTAGGCTGAGTTACAGCTATTCACTCGGAAAAGGGATGGGGACCCTGGTGGGCTTCTCTGGGACCACTGCTGAACTTGGGGGTCGTCAACCAACAAGGGAGACATGCGCCCAAGGCTGGGGCCATCAACCCCCGACCATCCTACAGCTCTGGCTGGGCTGCGCTACAGCTTTCCCCTCCAGGAAGGAAAGGGGACCCTGCTGGGCCTCCCTGGGACCACTACTGAACTTGGCAGACGAAAGACCCACATGGGAGACGGGTGCTCAATGCCAGCAACAACACGCCCGACTATCCTGGACATCTGGCTGGCCTGCGTTACAGCTTTGCCCCATGGGAAAGGATGGGGACCCTGACGGGGCTCACAGGACCACTGCTGGACTTGGACAAAACAACTGGTGACCATTCTAATAAAAGGAAAGCGCTCCATACCAAGTGTGCATTGCATGCTCAGAAGAAATGAAAATCTGAATTAATATCGCAAACATGTTTCAGAAAATGGTAGTCATTAAGTTTACTAAAGTTGTTTTCATACAAAGCAGCCAACATTCTCTATTCGGGGCACATCCATCATGTTCCACATTACCTCCCCACTACCCATTCCTACTCATACCACTGACACTTCTGCCATAGTCCCACCCACCACACTAAACACCCACCCCCCATTACAATGCATAATAACAAAAGCACATTTCGTACTACTTACATAAGTCAGCGAAAGCTTTCGGCTAGCCACAACTGTAAAGGAAACAAAAAAGAATTACAATCTGTACTCATCCCACCAATAACATGTCCAAACTTTCAGGCTGCTATCTGCAAACTTTTTGATTCCTTGAACCAGACACATGGCACATCCCAGTCCTCTACCACCACGGAAGCATGGACTGCAAACTGATAGGAAATGGGAATAAGGCCAATGGGCGTATGAAAACCCCCACCACAAACTAAACATTGTGCAGAAGGCATAGTGGCAAACTGCCCTGCCAGGGGAAAAGCACTGTTCTGCTGGCAATTCATAGCCTGCCCCTGCCGGGCCACCACAATAACTCCCCCAAGCACCTACTCCTGCTCACACAAGCAACAATCCCGCCCCAGACCCACCCACCCCACTAACAATCCACCCCCCCTGCGTAATATACAATGTTGAAAAAACGCAAAGTCAATACTGGCATAAGAAAGGAGAAGCTTGAACTGTACTAGACCTGTAAACGGAAAAACACACATTTATTTTCAGCGTCAGCCCAGCAAAAACCAACCCATACTGCCATGCTCCCATTTGCAACTTCCGCTACTGAGCACCGAGGGTAGTCACAATGTTCATTCCTTCAAAACGTCCAATGCACATTTACTATGATGCTCAATTCCCCTGTCCGAACACTGTGCACAGGAAGTAAGCACCACAACAATTTGCTGTGCCATTGCTAGGCGCAGATCCAGCGATCCTCACCCAGCAATGCACTTGCTTTCCTTGCAAAGCAGCCAGCCCCCTTCCATTCATCAATTCATCATAATCATTGGTGTCTAGTGTGCCCACCAAACCCCCAAAAACACCAACAGAAAAAAATAAAAGAATTTTGTTCTTTTTGCCCACACACACACACATTAGTGTGCACATCTGCCCCCCAGGGTGGGCAAAACACACTGCCCCATGCTTTTGGGGGCCTGTGCCAAGTTTTCTACTGGCCCTCTATCACCCTATCCCAAATCGATGGAGGGCGTCTCATGTAGCCTTCCCTAGGGCCTCATAGGGGCAGAAATCTGCTCCTAGGAAGGGCTGCATGAGATGCCCCTCCTCCATTTTGGGTTGGGGGAGACGGCCACCCCTTTCCATTACAATAAACACTGGTGGTATAGGGTGAACCCAAGCCCCCGTAAAAGCAATCCTTTTTTATGTCTTATTTTCTTTTTGCCACTTACCCCTTTTTTCTCTGTACACTTCCCAACTTGCTGCTATAATTTTGTGTTTTGATCTTTCCCATCACTTTTACACTGATGATACACCACTTTTTCTATCCTTTTCGTCTTTTACCCCTGAAATTCATCACACTCCCACTGCCTGTCTTTCTGCTATTAAATCCTGGATGGCTTTGCACTTTCTCACCCTAAATGCAGGGAAAACTGCAGTACTATTCTTCCCTGCTAACACTCTTCCTCCCCATCCTTCAGCTTTTTTACATCTTTGCCCCACTCTAACCTCTCTATTTCTTCCACAGCTTGCAATATTAGTCTCTACTTTGATTCTAATCTCTCTTTTGCTCACCATATCTATATCACTTCTCTTTCATGTCGTTTTGACCTCTATAACATTCGCAAAGTTTGTCATTTCCTCACTTTTGAAGCCATTAAACTGTATATATCTTCTTTAATCTTTTCTCAGCTGTTCTCCTGCTCTAACTCTCTTTATGATCTTCCGAGTTCCGTCTTGCTCCTTTAAAATCTATTTATAATTCTTCTGTTCTTTTACTGTGTTCTCTCTCCTATCGAGATTCTATTTGCTCCTCACTTACCTCTCTCGGCTGTTTACCGTTTCTCTCCCAACTGACTATCTCGCTTTACTCCTATATTTTTATACTGCCTCCCGTTCTCTCCATTCTTCTTGTCACTTTCGACTGAACATTCCCCGTCCTTCATGCGCTCAGTCTCGCTTTCGATCTTTTCAGCTTATTGCTCCCCTACACTGGAACGCGCTCCCACTTTCTCTCTGTTTACTCTTTCTTTGGTCTCTCTCTGAAAAATCATCTCCTTCATTGCACCTGATTGCTTGCTACTAGAACTGATGAACTGATGTTTGACGTTTATTACTCATCATTATTCTGTACCGTACCCTGTTTTAATAATGTGCAGCACTTTGGATAAAAGGGCTATATATAGAATACAATAAAATACAAATACAAATACCTAGGGGCAGTTGGGCACATTAGTGTGCCTATCTGCCCCCAGGGAGGCCTAAACCTACTGCCCCATTCATTGGGGGTCCTGTCCCAGGTTTTCTGGTCGCCCTTTCCCCCCACTGCAAATGGATAGGGGAGCATCTCATGTACCCCTTCTTAGGGGCAGAAATCTACCCCCAGGGAGGGCTACATGAGATGCCCCCCATGCACCCTGCATCAAACTGTGCACAAACATTTCTTTCTTTTTTTGCCACTTCCCTTGGGGCATATGGGCACATTAGTGTACCCATCTGCCCCCAGAGTGTGCAGAACATACAGTCCCATCCTTTTGGGGCCTGTTCTAAGTTTTCTGGTTGCCCTCTCCCCCCACTGCAAATTGATGGAGGCATATCATGTACCCCTTCCTAGGGGCATAAATCTGCCCCCAGGGAATGCTACAGGAGATGCCCCCCATGCACCTGAGGTGGGAGGGAAAGGGCCACCCAACCTTTAAATACAGAACTCACTGGTGGTTTAGGGTGCCCCCCATCCCCATCACAACCATGCACACATTTATTTATTTTTTTTTTACACTCCCCTTGGGGCAGATGGGCACATTAGTGTGCCCATATGCCCCCAGGGTGGGCAAAACATGCTGTCACATGCTATGGGGGTCGGGGGAAAAGGTCCCTTACATAGTAAGCACCGCCCTTTCCCCCCACATCTAAAACAGATCCCTGGTGGTCTAGTGGCATTGCTGGTCGTGTATCGAGCGATCCGCGCACGATCCGCTCCCAGCAATGCCTCAAACAAGGTGTTGTTGAAAAGGGGAGAGTCTCCCTAGATCAAAAAGGGCACTAAAATGCCTGAGATCGAGGGAGGGAAAGGCAAAGACCTACCTTCTGCTTCACCGTTGCAGCCAAAAATGGCTTCAACAGGGAATTTTACTCCAGGGATGTGCGGAGGAACCTCCTCCTCACATAGACCTGGGGTTGGATTTCACTTTTGTGCAAACCCTGCATTGCAGGCATCGCACAAAGTGTTGTGCCAAAAAGGAAATCACTTTAAAAATGATTCCCTTATTATTCTGTTTTGTTCATTTTATACCAAAGTCTGATACCTCCACTAATTGTTTTCAATAACATACTGTGCTCCCAAAAGTTGCGGCTCAATATGAGTTTGGAGCTAACAATGGCGATAAACCTGCCATACGGAATTATCATTACCACCAATGTAGTTGGCAAGATGACCTCCATATTATGAGTCGACGATGTGGAAAAAAACACCTTGCAATAATGATAATTCCGCCCGGCGGAATTACCACCAAAATCCAACATTGAGTGGTAAACCCACTGATTTTTGGCAGAATTGCTGTTACCGTCATCAAAAATTGAGGAAATGGTGAACAGTAATTCCGCCAAAAATCAGTGAATTGAACACCAGGTAGAAATAGCCTCCCCTTGAAAAGGGGAAGCTGAATGGCGGACATTTTGAAAAACACAATCCATTGAATAGCACCAGTTGCAGCATCCGTCCAAGACAAATAAAGATACCAGCCATGTCAAGTGACCAATCTAAATCCTGTGTCCCAGAAATGAGGCAGCATAAGCCAACATTCACAGAGGCAGACCTAACAGTATTGGCTGGTGAGGTGTTGGCTAACGCAAATGTAAAAACATGGCTGCACCACAATCTCTGTGTGCCTCTCACCTCGGCCTGGCCCAGCTCCCCCTCCCATTGGTTGCCCCTGGCCTCATTAGCCAATAGCAGCAACTGGAGGGTGGGAGCTGACCCCTTGAACCAAAGCCCACAACAAGGCCCTTTGCATTTATTCTGTTCTCCCTGCATCCGAAGAAGACGAAGCACGCTGCCTCCCTCAGCCTGCCCAGCGCTGGATTCACCATCTGCCTCCACATCAGCTACCACATGGTAAGCCAGGGTCTGTTTTCTGAATTGTTCATGCCGGTGCCGTGTGTTTTGTAAATGTGTTTTTTCTGCCCCCATATTTCTAATCTGTAATCTTACGACCTCTGAAAATGAACATCTGCACCTACAAGGACTTTTGTTTTGTTTTCTTCTGACTTTGGTGCTTTCTGCTAATTGTTCTCCCACTGTGCCTTGGCCTTTCAAACATGGCCGCACCACGATCTCTTGTGCCTCTCACCTCGGCCTGGCCCAGCTCCCCCTCCCATTGCTTGCCCCTGACCTCATTAGCCAATAGAAGCAACCGGGAGGCAGGAGCCGGCCCATTGAACCAAGGACCACAACGAGGCTCCTGTCTGCTCCCTGTCCGCTTCAGGTAAACATCCACCCCCCAGGTAGCCTGTGATGCTCTGTGTGCCCCCACCCCCTGGTCACCTGATATGCTCTGTGTGCCCCCACATCCCCTGGTGGCCTGTTATGCTGTGTGTGACCCCCACCCTCCCGCCTGTTATGCTGTGTGTGCCCTCCATGGTTGCCCGTGATGCTGTGAGTGATCCCTACCCCCCTTTATTCTCTCTTGCTGTCCTTCCCCATCCCGGCCTCCCTGTATCCCTCTCCTTCCTCCCCCTCCCCTTATCCCATTCTTCCAAGCCTGATGGTGCCCACCAAACTGACTTTTGCTTATGTATGCTGCTGCCACCCTGCAACATGGGGTTAGCCATCATGTATCTGCCGCCTAATTGACTTTGCAACTGTATGCTGCTGCCGCCCTGCAACATGGGGTTAGGCACCATGTATCTGCCCTCTAATTGACTTTGCATTTGTATGCTGCTGCCACCCTGCAACATGGGGTTAGGCACCCTGTAACTGCTGCCTAATTGACTTTGCATTTGTATGCTGCTGCAGCCCTGCAACATGGGGTTAGGCATCATGCATCTGCCCCCTAATTGAATTTGCACTTGTATGCGGCTGCTGTCCTGCAACATGGAGTTAGGCACCAAATATCTGCCGCCTAATTGACTTTTTGCATTTGTATGCTGCTGCCGACCTGCAACATGGGGATAGGCACCATGTATCTGCCGCCTAATTAACTTTGCACTTGTATGCTGCTGCTGCCCTGCATCATGGGGTAAGGCACCATGTATCTGCCGCCTAATTGACTTTGCATTTGTATGCTGCTGCAGCCCTGCAACATGGGGTTAGGCATCATGCATCTGCCCCCTAATTGAATTTGCACTTGTATGCGGCTGCTGTCCTGCAACATGGAGTTAGGCACCAAATATCTGCCGCCTAATTGACTTTTTGCATTTGTATGCTGCTGCCGACCTGCAACATGGGGATAGGCACCATGTATCTGC
Organism: Ambystoma mexicanum; assembly: GCF_040938575.1. NCBI lineage: Eukaryota > Metazoa > Chordata > Amphibia > Caudata > Ambystomatidae > Ambystoma > Ambystoma mexicanum. The sequence continues at coordinate 772,348,379 of NC_090923.1, read as the reverse complement.
CGCCTAATTAACTTTGCACTTGTATGCTGCTGCTGCCCTGCATCATGGGGTAAGGCACCATGTATCTGCCGCCTAATTGACTTTGCATTTGTATGCTGCTGCAGCCCTGCAACATGGGGTTAGGCACCATGTGTCTGCTGCCTAATTGAGTTTGCACTTGTATGCTGCTGCTGCCCTGCATCATGGGGTTAGGCACCATGTATCTGTCGCCTAATTGAATTTTTGCATTTGTATGCTGCTGCCACCCTGCAACATGGGGTTAGGCACTCTGTAACTGCTGCCTAATTGCCTTTGCATATGTATGCTGCTGCAGCCCTGCAACATGGGGTTAGGCATCATGCATCTGCCCCCTAATTGAATTTGCACTTGTATGCGGCTGCTGCCCTGCAACATGGAGTTAGGCACCATGTATCTGCCGCCTAATGGACTTTTTGCATTTTGATGCTGCTGCCGCCTTGCAACATGGGGTTAGGCACCATCTATCTTCCGCCTAATTGACTTTGCATTGTATACTGCTGCCGACCTGCAACATGGGGATAGGCACCATGTATCTGCCGCCTAATTGACTTTTTGCATTAGTATGCTGCTTACGCATTGCAACATAGAGTTAGGCACCATGTATCTTCCGCCTAATTGACTTTGCATTTGTATGCTGCTGCCGACCTGCAACATGGGGTTATGCAACATGTATCTGCCGCCTAATTGACAATGCACTTGTAAGCTGCTGCCGCCCCCCTTCATGGGGTTAGGCACCATGTATCTGTCTCCTAATTGACTCTTTGCCTTTGTATGCTGCTGCCACCATGCAACATGAGGCCAGACACCATGTACCTGCTGCCTAATTGAATTTCTTCATCTCTTTGCTGCTGCTGCCCTGCAACATGGGGCCAGGCACCATGTACCTGCCGCCTAATTGACTTTCTTCATCTCTATGCTGCTGCTGCCCTGCAACATGGGGCTAGGCACCACCTATTTGCCGCTTAATTGATCTTTCCACACTTGTATGCTTCTACCGCCCTGCATCATGGGGTTAGGCTCCATGTATCTGTTGCCTAATTGACTTTGCAACTGTATGCTGTTGCCACACTGCAACATCGGGTTAGGCACCATGTATCTGCCGCCTAATTGACTTTGCATTTGTATGCTGCTGCAGCCCTGCAACATGGGCTTAGGCACCATGTATCTGCTGCCTAATGGACTTTGCACTTGTATGCTGCTGCTGCCCTGCATCATGGGGTTAGGCACCATGTATCTGTCGCCTAATTGAATTTTTGAATTTGTATGCTGCTGCCACCCTGCAACATGGGGTTAGGCATCATGCATCTGCCCCCTAATTGAATTTGCACTTGTATGCGGCTGCTGCCCTGCCACATGGGGTTAGGCACCATCTATCTTCCGCCTAATTGATTTTACATTTGTATGCTGCTGCCGACCTGCAACATGGGGTTATGCAACATGTATCTGCCGCCTAATTGATGTTGCACTTGTATGCCGCTGCTGCCCTGCAACATGGGGTTAGGCACCATGTATCTGCTGCCTAATTGACTTTTTGCATTTGCATGTTGCTGACTCCCTGCAACATGGGGTTAGGCACCATGTATCTTCCGCATAATTGACTTTGCATTTGTATGCTGCTGCCGACCTGCAACATGGGGTTATGCAATATGTATCTGCCACCTAATTTACTTTTCACTTGTATGCTGCTGCTGCCCTGCAACATGGGGTTAGGCACCATATATCTGCCGCCTAATTAACTTTTTGCATTTGTATGCTGCTGCCGCCCTGCAACATGGGGTTAGGTACCCTGTATCTGCCGCCTGATTTACTTTGCAACTGTATGCTGCTGCCACCCTGCAACATGGGGTTAGGCACCATGCCTCTGCCCCCTAATTGACTTTGCACTTGTATGCGGCTGCTGCCCTGCAACATGGGGTTAGGCACCATGTATCTGCTGCCTGATAGAGTCTTTGAATTTGTATGCTGCTGCCGCCTTGCACCATGGGGTTAGGCACCATGTATCTTCCTCCTAATTGACGTTGCACTTGTATGCTGCTGCCGCCCTGCATCTTGGGGTTAGGCACCATGTATCTGCCGCCTAACTGACCTTTGCACACTTTTATGCAGCTGCTGACCTGCATCATGGAGTTAGGCTCCATGTATCTGCCACCTAATTGACTTTGCAACTGTATGCTTCTACCGTCCTGCATCATGGGGTTAGGCTCCATGTATCTGACACCTAATTGACTTTGCAACTGTATTCTGCTGCCACCCTCCAGCATGGGGTTAGGCACCATGTATATGCCCCCTAATTGACTTTGCACTAGTATGCTGCTGCTGCTGCCCTGCAAAATGGGGCCAGGCACCATGTACCTGCCGCCTAATTGACTTTCTACATCTTTATGCTGCTGCTGCCCTGCAACATGGGGCTAGGCACCACCTATTTCCCGCTTAATTGATCTTTGCACACTTGTATGCTTCTACCGCCCTGTATCATGGGGCCGGGCACCATGTACCTGCCGCCTAACTGACTTTCTTCATCTCTATGCTGCTGCCGCCCTGCAACATGGGGCTAGGCACCACCTATTTGCCGCTTAATTCATCTTTGCACACTTGTATGCATCTACCACCCTGCAACATGGGGTTAGGAGCATGTATCTGCCCTCAAATTGACTTATACCACTGCTGCCCTGCAACATGGGGTTAGGCAACATGTATCTGCCACCTAATTGACTTTTTGCAATTGCATGCTGCTGACGTCCTGCAACATGGTGTTAGGTACCATGTATCTTCAGCCTAATGGACTTTCCATTTGTATGCTGCTGCCGACCTGCAACATGGGGTTATGCAATATGTATCTGCCACCTAATTGACTTTGTACTTGTATGCTGCTGCTGCCCTGCAAAATGGGGTTAGGCACCATGTATCTGCCGTCTAATTTACTTTTTGCATTTGTATGCAGCTGCCGCCCTGCAACATAGGGTTAGGCACCCTGTATCTGCCGCCTAATTGACTTTGCATTTCTATGCTGCTGCAGCCCTGCAACATGGGGTTAGGCACCATGTATCTGCTGCCTGATTGACTTTTCACTTGTATGCTGCTGCTGACCTGCATCATGGGGTTAGGCACTATGTATCTGTCTCCTAATTGACTCTTTGTATTTGTATGCTGTTGCCACCCTGCAACATGGGGATAGGCACCATATATCTGCCGCCTAATTGACTTTTTGCATTTGTATGCTGCTGCCGCCTTGCAACATGGGGTTAGGCACCATCTATCTTCCGCCTAATTGACTTTGCATTTGTATGCTGCTGCCGACCTGCAACATGGGGTTATGCAACATGTATCTGCCGCCTAATTGACATTGCACTTGTATGCAGCGGCTGCCCTGCAACATGGGGTTAGGCACCATGTATCTGCTGCCAAATTGACTTTTTGCATTTGTATGCTGCTTACGCATTGCAACATGGGGTTAGGCATCATGTATCTTCCGCCTAATTGACTTTGCATTTGTATGCTGCTGCCGACCTGCAACATGGGGTTATGCAACATGTATCTGACGCCGGATTGACAATGCACTTGTATGCTGCTGCCGCCCCCTTCATGGGGTTAGGCACCATGTATCTGTCTCCTAATTAACTCTTTGCCTTTGTATGCTGCTGCCACCATGCAACATGAGGCCAGGCACCATGTACCTGCTGCCTAATTGAATTTCTTCACCTGTATGCTGCTGCGGCACTGCAACATGGGGTTAGGCACCATGTATCTGCCACCTAATTGACTTTGCAACTGTATGCTGCTGCCACCCTCCAGCATGGGGTTAGGCACCATGTATATGCCCCCTAATTGACTTTGCCCTTGTATGCTGCTTCCCTGAAACATGGGGCCAGGCACCATGTACCTGCCGCCTAATTGACTTTCTTGATCTCTATGCTGCTGCCGACCTGCAACATGGGTCTAGGCACCACCTATTTGCCGCTTAATAGATCTTTGCACACTTGTATGCTTCTACCGCCCTGCATCATGGGGTTAGGCTCAATGTATCTGCTGCCTAATTGACTTTGCAACTGTATGCTGCTGCCACACTGCAACATCGGGTTAGGCACCATGTATCTGCCGCCTAATTGACTTTGCATTTGTATGCTGCTGCAGCCCTGCAACATGGGGTTAGGCACCATGTATCTGCTGCCTAATTGACTTTGCACTTGTATGCTGCTGCTGCCCTGCATCATGGGGTTAGGCACCATGTATCTGTCGCCTAATTGAATTTTTGCATTTGTATGCTGCTGCCACCCTGCAACATGGTGTTAGGCACCCTGTAACTGCTGCCTAATTGTCTTTGCATTTGTATGCTGCTGCAGCCCTGCAACATGGGGTTAGGCATCATGAATCTGCCCCCTAATTGAATTTGCACTTGTATATGGCTGCTGCCCTGCAACATGGAGTTAGGCACCATGTATCTGCCGCCTAATTGACTTTTTGCATTTTTATGCTGCTGCCGCCTTGCAACATGGGGTTAGGCACCATCTATCTTCCGCCTAATTGACTTTGCATTTGCATGCTGCTGCCGACCTGCAACATGGGGTTATGCAACATATATCTGCCGCCTAATTGACGTTGCACTTGTATGCCGCTGCTGCCCTGCAACATGGGGTTAGGCACCATGTATCTGCCGCCTAACTGACTTTTTGCATTTGCATGTTGCTGACTCCCTGCAACATGGGGTTAGGCACCCTGTATCTTCCGCCTAATTGACTTTGCATTTGTTTGCTGCTGCCGACCTGCAACATGGGGTTATGCAATATGTATCTGCCGCCTAATTTACTTTGCACTTGTATGCTCCTGCTGCCCTGCAACATGGGGTTAGGCACCATATATCTGCCGCCTAATTAACTTTTTGCATTTGTGTGCTGCTGCCGCCCTGCAACATGGGGTTAGGTACCCTGTATCTGCCGCCTAATTGACTTTGCACTTGTATGCTGCTGCTGCCCTGCATCATGGGGTTAAGCTACATGTATCTGCCACCTGATTTACTTTGCAACTGTATGCTGCTGCCACCATGCAACATGGGGTTAGGCACCATGCATCTGCCCCCTAATTGACTTTGCACTTGTATGCGGCTGCTGCCCTGCAACATGGGGTTAGGCACCATGTATCTGCCGCCTAATAGAGTCTTTGAATTTGTGTGCTGCTGCTGCCTTGCAACATGGGGTTAGGCACCATGTATCTTCCGCCTAATTGACGTTGCACTTGTATGCTGCTGCCGCCCTGCATCTTGGGGTTAGGCACCATGTATCTGCCGCCTAACTGACCTTTGCACACTTTTATGCAGCTGCTGACGTGCATCATGGGGCTAGACACATCCTATCTGATGCTTAATTGATCTTTGCACACTTGTATGCTTCTACCATCCTGCATCATGGGGTTAGGCTCCATGTATCTGCCAGGTAATTGACTTTGCAACTGTTTGCTTCTACCGTCCTGCATCATGGGGTTAGGCTCCATGTATCTGCCACCTAATTGACTTTGCACTAGTATGCTGCTGCCCTGCAAAATGGGGCCAGGCACCATGTACCTGCCGGCTAATTGACTTTTTTTCATCTTTATGCTGCTGCTGCCCTGCAATATGGGGCTAGGCACCACCTATTTCCCGCTTAATTGATCTTTGCACACTTGTATGCGTCTACCGCCCTGCATCATGGGGCCAGGCACCATGTACCTGCCGCCTAATTGACTTTCTTCATCTCTATGCTGCTGCCGCCCTGCATCATGGGGCTAGGCACCACCTATTTGCCGCTTAATTCATCTTTGCACACTTGTATGCATCTACCACCCTGCAACATGGGGTTAGGAGCATGTATCTGCCCTCAAATGGACTTTGTACTTATATACCGCTGCTGCCCTGCATCATGGGGTTAGGCTCCATGTATCTGCCACCTAATTGACTTTGCAACTGTATGCTGCTGCCACCCTCCAGCATGGGGTTAGGCACCATGTATATGCCCCCTAATTGACTTTGCACTAGTATGCTGCTGCTGCTGCCCTGCAAAATGGGGCTAGGCACCACCTATTTCCCGCTTAATTGATCTTTGCACACTTGTATGCGTCTACCGCCCTGCATCATGGGGCCAGGCACCATGTACCTGCCGCCTAATTGACTTTCTTCATCTCTATGCTGCTGCTGCCCTGCAACATGGGGCTAGGCACCACCTATTTGCTGCTTAATTCATCTTTGCACACTTTTATGCATCTACCACCCTGCAACATGGGGTTAGGAGCATGTATCTGCCCTCAAATTGACTTTGTACTTATATACCACTGCTGCCCTGCAACATGGGGTTAGGCAACATGTATGTGCCGCCTAATTGACTTATTGCAATTGTATGCTGCTGACGCCCTGCAACATGGTGTTAGGTACCATGTATCTTCAGCCTAATGGACTTTCCATTTGTATGCTGCTGCCGACCTGCAACATGGAGTTATGCAATATGTATCTGCCGCCTAATTGACTTTGTACTTGTATGCAGCTGCTGCCCTGCAAAATGGGGTTAGGCACCATGTATCTGCCGCCTAATTTACTTTTTGCATTTGTATGCTGCTGCCGCCCTGCAACATAGGGTTAGGCACCCTGTATCTGCCGCCTAATTGACTTTGCATTTCTATGCTGCTGCAGCCCTGCATCATGGGGTTAGGCACCATGTATCTGCTGCCTGATTGACTTTTCACTTGTATGCTGCTGCTGCCCTGCATCATGGAGTTAGGCACTATGTATCTGTCTCCTAATTGACTCTTTGTATTTGTATACTGTTGCCACCCTGCATCATGGGGTAAGGCCAAATGCATCTGCCCCCTAATTGACTTTTCATTTGTATGCGGCTGCTGCCTTGCAACATGGGGTTAGGCACCATATATCTGCCGCCTAATTGACTTTTTGCATTTGTATGCTGCTGCCGCCTTGCAACATGGGGTTAGGCACCATCTATCTTCCGCCTAATTGACTTTGCATTTGTATGCTGCTGCCGAACTGCAACATGGGGTTATGCAACATGTATATGCCGCCTAATTGACATTGCACTTGTATGCAGCGGCTGCCCTGCAACATGGGGTTAGGCACCATGTATCTGCTGCCTAATTGACTTTTTGCATTTGTATGCTGCTTACGGATTGCAACATGGGGTTAGGCACCATGTATCTTCCGCCTAATTGACTTTGCATTTGTATGCTGCTGCCGACCTGCAACATGGGGTTATGCAACATGTATCTGCCGCCTAATTGACAATGCACTTGTATGCTGCTGCCGCCCCCCTTCATGGGGTTAGGCACCATGTATCTGTCTCCTAATTGACTCTTTGCCTTTGTATGCTGCTGCCACCATGCAACATGAGGCCAGGCACCATGTACCTGCTGCCTAATTGAATTTCTTCATCTGTATGCTGCTGAAGCCCTGCAACATGGGGCCAAGCACAATGTACCTGCCACCTAATTGACTTTCTTCATCTGTATGCTGCTGCGGCACTGCAACATGGGGTTAGGCACCATGTATCTGCCACCTAATTGACTTTGCATCTGTATGCTGCTGCCACCCTCCAGCATGGGGTTAGGCACCATGTATATGCCCCCTAATTGACTTTGCACTTGTATGCTGCTGCTGCTGCCCTGCATCATGGGGCCAGGCATCATGTACCTGCCGCCTAATTGACTTTCTTGATCTCTATGCTGCTGCCACCCTGCAACATGGGGCTAGGCACCACCTATTTGCCTCTTAATAGATCTTTGCACACTTGCATGCTTCTACCGCCCTGCATCATGCGGTTAGGCTCCATGTATCTGCTGCCTAATTGACTTTGCAACTGTATGCTGCTGCCACACTGCAACATCGGGTTAGGCACCATGTATCTGCCGCCTAATTGACTTTGCATTTGTATGCTGCTGCAGCCCTGCATCATGGGGTTAGGCACCATGTATCTGTCGCCTAATTGAATTTTTGCATTTGTATGCTGCTGCCACCCTGCAACATGGGGTTAGGCACCCTGTAACTGCTGCCTAATTGACTTTGCATTTGTATGCTGCTGCAGCTCTGCAACATGGGGTTAGGCATCATGCATCTGCCCCCTATTTAAATTTGCACTTGTATGCGGCTGCTGCCCTGTAACATGGAGTTAGGCAGCATCTATCTTCCGCCTAATTGACTTTGCAGTTGCATGCTGCTGCCGACCTGCAACATGGGGTTATGCAACATATATCTGCCGCCTAATTGACGTTGCACTTGTATGCCGCTGCTGCCCTGCGACATGGGGTTAGGCACCATGTATCTGCCGCCTAATTGACTTTTTGCATTTGCATGTTGCTGACTCCCTGCAACATGGGTTTAGGCACCATGTATCTTCCGCCTAATTGACTTTGCATTTGTATGCTGCTGCCGACCTGCAACATGGGGTTATGCAATATGTATCTGCCGCCTAATTTACTTTGCACTTGTATGCTCCTGCTGCCCTGCAACATGGGGTTAGGCACCATATATCTGCCGCCTAATTAACTTTTTGCATTTGTATGTTGCTGCCGCCCTGCAACATGGGGTTAGGTACCCTGTATCTGCTGCCTAATTGACTTTGCACTTGTATGCTGCTGCTGCCCTGCATCATGGGGTTAAGCTCCATGTATCTGCCACCTGATTTACTTTGCAACTGTATGCTGCTGCTACCCTGCAACATGGGGTTAGGAACCATGCATCTGCCCCCTAATTGACTTTGCACTTGTATGCGGCTGCTGCCCTGCAACATGGGGTTAGGCACCATGTATCTGCCACCTAATAGAGTCTTTGAATTTGTATGCTGCTTCCGCCTTGCAACATGGGGTTAGGCACCATGTATCTTCCGCCTAATTGACGTTGCACTTGTATCCTGCTGCCGCCCTGCATCTTGGGGTTAGGCACCATGTATCTGCCGCCTAACTGACCTTTGCACACTTTTATGCAGCTGCTGACCTGCATCATGGGGCTAAACACAACCTATCTGATGCTTAATTGATCTTTGCACACTTGTATGCTTCTACCATCCTGCATCATGGGGTTAGGCTCCATGTATCTGCCACGTAATTGACTTTGCAACTGTTTGCTTCTACCGTCCTGCATCATGGGGTTAGGCTCCATGTATCTGCCACCTAATTGACTTTGCACTAGTATGCTGCTGCCCTGCAAAATGGGGCCAGGCACCATGTACCTGCCGGCTAATTGACTTTTTTTCATCTTTATGCTGCTGCTGCCCTGCAATATGGGGCTAGGCACCACCTATTTCCCGCTTAATTGATCTTTGCACACTTGTATGCGTCTACCGCCCTGCATCATGGGGCCAGGCACCATGTACCTGCCGCCTAATTGACTTTCTTCATCTCTATGCTGCTGCCGCCCTGCATCATGGGGCTAGGCACCACCTATTTGCCGCTTAATTCATCTTTGCACACTTGTATGCATCTACCACCCTGCAACATGGGGTTAGGAGCATGTATCTGCCCTCAAATGGACTTTGTACTTATATACCGCTGCTGCCCTGCATCATGGGGTTAGGCTCCATGTATCTGCCACCTAATTGACTTTGCAACTGTATGCTGCTGCCACCCTCCAGCATGGGGTTAGGCACCATGTATATGCCCCCTAATTGACTTTGCACTAGTATGCTGCTGCTGCTGCCCTGCAAAATGGGGCTAGGCACCACCTATTTCCCGCTTAATTGATCTTTGCACACTTGTATGCGTCTACCGCCCTGCATCATGGGGCCAGGCACCATGTACCTGCCGCCTAATTGACTTTCTTCATCTCTATGCTGCTGCTGCCCTGCAACATGGGGCTAGGCACCACCTATTTGCTGCTTAATTCATCTTTGCACACTTTTATGCATCTACCACCCTGCAACATGGGGTTAGGAGCATGTATCTGCCCTCAAATTGACTTTGTACTTATATACCACTGCTGCCCTGCAACATGGGGTTAGGCAACATGTATGTGCCGCCTAATTGACTTTTTGCAATTGTATGCTGCTGACGCCCTGCAACATGGTGTTAGGTACCATGTATCTTCAGCCTAATGGACTTTCCATTTGTATGCTGCTGCCGACCTGCAACATGGAGTTATGCAATATGTATCTGCCGCCTAATTGACTTTGTACTTGTATGCAGCTGCTGCCCTGCAAAATGGGGTTAGGCACCATGTATCTGCCGCCTAATTTACTTTTTGCATTTGTATGCTGCTGCCGCCCTGCAACATAGGGTTAGGCACCCTGTATCTGCCGCCTAATTGACTTTGCATTTCTATGCTGCTGCAGCCCTGCATCATGGGGTTAGGCACCATGTATCTGCTGCCTGATTGACTTTTCACTTGTATGCTGCTGCTGCCCTGCATCATGGAGTTAGGCACTATGTATCTGTCTCCTAATTGACTCTTTGTATTTGTATACTGTTGCCACCCTGCATCATGGGGTTAGGCTCCATGTATCTGCCACCTAATTGACTTTGCAACTGTATGCTGCTGCTGCCTTGCATCATGGGGTAAGGCCAAATGCATCTGCCCCCTAATTGACTTTTCATTTGTATGTGGCTGCTAAATTGCAAAATGGGGTTAGGCACCATATATCTGCCGCCTAATTGACTTTTTGCATTTGTATGCTGCTGCCGCCTTGCAACATGGGGTTAGGCACCATCTATCTTCCGCCTAATTGACTTTGCATTTGTATGCTGCTGCCGAACTGCAACATGGGGTTATGCAACATGTATATGCCGCCTAATTGACATTGCACTTGTATGCAGCGGCTGCCCTGCAACATGGGGTTAGGCACCATGTATCTGCTGCCTAATTGACTTTTTGCATTTGTATGCTGCTTACGGATTGCAACATGGGGTTAGGCACCATGTATCTTCCGCCTAATTGACTTTGCATTTGTATGCTGCTGCCGACCTGCAACATGGGGTTATGCAACATGTATCTGCCGCCTAATTGACAATGCACTTGTATGCTGCTGCCGCCCCCCTTCATGGGGTTAGGCACCATGTATCTGTCTCCTAATTGACTCTTTGCCTTTGTATGCTGCTGCCACCATGCAACATGAGGCCAGGCACCATGTACCTGCTGCCTAATTGAATTTCTTCATCTGTATGCTGCTGAAGCCCTGCAACATGGGGCCAAGCACAATGTACCTGCCACCTAATTGACTTTCTTCATCTGTATGCTGCTGCGGCACTGCAACATGGGGTTAGGCACCATGTATCTGCCACCTAATTGACTTTGCATCTGTATGCTGCTGCCACCCTCCAGCATGGGGTTAGGCACCATGTATATGCCCCCTAATTGACTTTGCACTTGTATGCTGCTGCTGCTGCCCTGCATCATGGGGCCAGGCATCATGTACCTGCCGCCTAATTGACTTTCTTGATCTCTATGCTGCTGCCACCCTGCAACATGGGGCTAGGCACCACCTATTTGCCGCTTAATAGATCTTTGCACACTTGCATGCTTCTACCGCCCTGCATCATGCGGTTAGGCTCCATGTATCTGCTGCCTAATTGACTTTGCAACTGTATGCTGCTGCCACACTGCAACATCGGGTTAGGCACCATGTATCTGTCGCCTAATTGAATTTTTGCATTTGTATGCTGCTGCCACCCTGCAACATGGGGTTAGGCACCCTGTAACTGCTGCCTAATTGACTTTGCATTTGTATGCTGCTGCAGCTCTGCAACATGGGGTTAGGCATCATGCATCTGCCCCCTATTTAAATTTGCACTTGTATGCGGCTGCTGCCCTGTAACATGGAGTTAGGCAGCATCTATCTTCCGCCTAATTGACTTTGCAGTTGCATGCTGCTGCCGACCTGCAACATGGGGTTATGCAACATATATCTGCCGCCTAATTGACGTTGCACTTGTATGCCGCTGCTGCCCTGCGACATGGGGTTAGGCACCATGTATCTGCCGCCTAATTGACTTTTTGCATTTGCATGTTGCTGACTCCCTGCAACATGGGTTTAGGCACCATGTATCTTCCGCCTAATTGACTTTGCATTTGTATGCTGCTGCCGACCTGCAACATGGGGTTATGCAATATGTATCTGCCGCCTAATTTACTTTGCACTTGTATGCTCCTGCTGCCCTGCAACATGGGGTTAGGCACCATATATCTGCCGCCTAATTAACTTTTTGCATTTGTATGTTGCTGCCGCCCTGCAACATGGGGTTAGGTACCCTGTATCTGCTGCCTAATTGACTTTGCACTTGTATGCTGCTGCTGCCCTGCATCATGGGGTTAAGCTCCATGTATCTGCCACCTGATTTACTTTGCAACTGTATGCTGCTGCTACCCTGCAACATGGGGTTAGGAACCATGCATCTGCCCCCTAATTGACTTTGCACTTGTATGCGGCTGCTGCCCTGCAACATGGGGTTAGGCACCATGTATCTGCCACCTAATAGAGTCTTTGAATTTGTATGCTGCTTCCGCCTTGCAACATGGGGTTAGGCACCATGTATCTTCCGCCTAATTGACGTTGCACTTGTATCCTGCTGCCGCCCTGCATCTTGGGGTTAGGCACCATGTATCTGCCGCCTAACTGACCTTTGCACACTTTTATGCAGCTGCTGACCTGCATCATGGGGCTAAACACCACCTATCTGCTGCTTAATTGATCTTTGCACACTTGTATGCTTCTACCGTCCTGCATCATGGGGTTAGGCTCCATGTATCTGCCACCTAATTGACTTTGCAACTGTATGCTGCTGCCACCCTCCAGCATGGGGTTAGGCTACATGTATATGCCCCCTAATTGACTTTGCACTAGTATGCTGCTGCTGCTGCCCTGCAAAATGGGGCCAGGCACCATGTACCTGCCGCCTAATTGACTTTCTTCATCTTTATGCTGCTGCCCTGCAACATGGGGCTAGGCACCACCTATTTCCCGCTTAATTGATCTTTGCACACTTGTATGCTTCTACCGCCCTGCATCATGGGGCCAGGCACCATGTACCTGCCGCCTAATTGACTTTCTTCATCTCTATGCTGCTGCCGCCCTGCAACATGGGGCTAGGCACCACCTATTTGCCGCTTAATTCATCTTTGCACACTTGTATGCATCTACCACCCTCCAACATGGGGTTAGGAGCATGTATCTGCCCTCAAATTGACTTTGTACTCATATACCGCTGCTGCCCTGCATCATGGGGTTAGGCAACATGTATCTGCCGCCTAATTGACATTTTGCAATTGTATGCTGCTGACGCCCTGCAACATGGTGTTAGGTACCATGTATCTTCAGCCTTATGGACTTTCCATTTGTATGCTGCTGCCGACCTGCAACATGGGGTTATGCAATATGTATCTGCCGCCTAATTGACTTTGTACTTGTATGCTGCTGCTGCCCTGCAAAATGGGGTTAGGCACCATGTATCTGCCGCCTAATTTACATTTTGCATTTGTATGCTGCTGCCGCCCTGCAACATAGGGTTAGGCACCCTGTAACTGCCGCCTAATTGACTCTGCATTTGTATGCTGCGGCAGCCCTGCAACATGGGGTTAGGCACCATGTGTCTGCTTCCTGATTGACTTTTCACTTGTATGCTGCTGCTGCCCTGCATCATCGGGTTTGGCACTATGTATCTGTCTCCTAATTGACTCTTTGTATTTGTATGCTGTTGCAACCCTGCATCATGGGGTTAGGCTCCATGTATCTGCCACCTGATTTACTTTGCAACTGTATGCTGCTGCCACCCTGCAACATGGGGTTAGGCACCATGCATCTGCCCCCTAATTGACTTTGCACTTGTATGCGGCTGCTGCCCTGCATCTTGGGGTTAGGCACCATGTATCTGCCGCCTAACTGACCTTTGCACACTTTTATGCAGCTGCTGACCTGCATCATGGGGCTAGACACCACCTATCTGATGCTTAATTGATCTTAGGCACCATGTATCTGCCGCCTAATAGAGTCTTTGAATTTGTGTGCTGCTGCTGCCTTGCAACATGGGGTTAGGCACCATGTATCTTCCGCCTAATTGACGTTGCACTTGTATGCTGCTGCCGCCCTGCATCTTGGGGTTAGGCACCATGTATCTGCCGCCTAACTGACCTTTGCACACTTTTATGCAGCTGCTGACCTGCATCATGGGGCTAGACACCACCTATCTGATGCTTAATTGATCTTTGCACACTTGTATGCTTCTACCATCCTGCATCATGGGGTTAGGCTCCATGTATCTGCCACGTAATTGACTTTGCAACTGTTTGCTTCTACCGTCCTGCATCATGGGGTTAGGCTCCATGAATCTGCCACCTAATTGACTTTGCACTAGTATGCTGCTGCTGCTGCCCTGCAAAATGGGGCCAGGCACCATGTACCTGCCGCCTAATTGACTTTCTTCATCTTTATGCTGCTGCTGCCCTGCAAGATGGGGCTAGGCACCACCTATTTCCCGCTTAATTGATCTTTGCACAATTGTATGCGTCTACCGCCCTGCATCATGGGGCCAGGCACCATGTACCTGCCGCCTAATTGACTTTCTTCATCTCTATGCTGCTGCGGCCCTGCATCATGGGGCTAGGCACCACCTATTTGCCGCTTAATTCATCTTTGCACACTTGTATGCATCTACCACCCTGCAACATGGGGTTAGGAGCATGTATCTGCCCTCAAATTGACTTTGTACTTATATACCACTGCTGCCCTGCATCATGGGGTTAGGCTCCATGTATCTGCCACCTAATTGACTTTGCAACTGTATGCTGCTGCCACCCTCCAGCATGGGGTTAGGCACCATGTATATGCCCCCTAATTGACTTTGCACTAGTATGCTGCTGCTGCTGCCCTGCAAAATGGGGCCAGGCACCATGTACCTGCCGCCTAATTGACTTTCTACATCTTTATGCTGCTGCTGACCGTCAACATGGGGCTAGGCACCACCTATTTCCCGCTTAATTGATCTTTGCACACTTGTATGCGTCTACCGCCCTGCATCATGGGGCCAGGCACCATGTACCTGCCGCCTAATTGACTTTCTTCATCTCTATGCTGCTGCCGCCCAGCAACATGGGGCTAGGCACCACCTATTTGCTGCTTAATTCATCTTTGCACACTTTTATGCATCTACCACCCTGCAACATGGGGTTAGGAGCATGTATCTGCCCTCAAATTGACTTTGTACTTATATACCACTGCTGCCCTGCAACATGGGGTTAGGCAACATGTATGTGCCGCCTAATTGACTTTTTGCAATTGTATGCTGCTGACGCCCTGCAACATGGTGTTAGGTACCATGTATCTTCAGCCTAATGGACTTTCCATTTGTATGCTGCTGCCGACCTGCAACATGGAGTTATGCAATATGTATCTGCCGCCTAATTGACTTTGTACTTGTATGCAGCTGCTGCCCTGCAAAATGGGGTTAGGCACCATGTATCTGCCGCCTAATTTACTTTTTGCATGTGTATGCTGCTGCCGCCCTGCAACATAGGGTTATGCACCCTGTATCTGCCGCCTAATTGCCTTTGCATTTCTATGCTGCTGCAGCCCTGCATCATGGGGTTAGGCACCATGTATCTGATGCCTGATTGACTTTTCACTTGTATGCTGCTGCTGCCCTGCATCATGGAGTTAGGCACTATGTATCTGTCTCCTAATTGACTCTTTGTATTTGTATGCTGTTGCCGCCCTGCTTCATGGGGTTAGGCTCCATGTATCTGCCACCTAATTGACTTTGCAACTGTATGCTGCTGCTGCCTTGCATCATGGGGTAAGGCCAAATGCATCTGCCCCCTAATTTACTTTTCACTTGTATGCGGCTGCTGCCTTGCAACATGGGGTTAGGCACCATATATCTGCCGCCTAATTGACTTTTTGCATTTGTATGCTGCTGCCGCCTTGCAACATGGGGTTAGGCACCATCTATCTTCCGCCTAATTGACTTTGCATTTGTATGCTGCTGCCGAACTGCAACATGGGGTTATGCAACATGTATATGCCGCCTAATTGACATTGCACTTGTATGCAGCGGCTGCCCTGCAACATGGGGTTAGGCAACATGTATCTGCCGCCTAATTGACATTTTGCAATTGTATGCTGCTGACGCCCTGCAACATGGTGTTAGGTACCATGTATCTGCAGCCTTATGGACTTTCCATTTGTATGCTGCTGCCGACCTGCAACATGGGGTTATGCAATATGTATCTGCCGCCTAATTGACTTTGTACTTGTATGCTGCTGCTGCCCTGCAAAATGGGGTTAGGCACCATGTACCTGCCGCCTAATTGACTTTCTACATCTTTATGCTGCTGCTGACCTGCAACATGGGGCTAGGCACCACCTATTTCCCGCTTAATTGATCTTTGCACACTTGTATGCGTCTACCGCCTGCATCATGGGGCCAGGCACCATGTACCTGCAGCCTAATTGACTTTCTTCATCTCTATGCTGCTGCCGCCCAGCAACATGGGGCTAGGCACCACCTATTTGCTGCTTAATTCATCTTTGCACACTTTTATGCATCTACCACCCTGCAACATGGGGTTAGGAGCATGTATCTGCCGCCTAATTGACTTTGTACTTGTATGCTGCTGCTGCCCTGCAAAATGGGGTTAGGCACCATGTACCTGCCGCCTAATTGACTTTCTACATCTTTATGCTGCTGCTGACCGTCAACATGGGGCTAGGCACCACCTATTTCCCGCTTAATTGATCTTTGCACACTTGTATGCGTCTACCGCCCTGCATCATGGGGCCAGGCACCATGTACCTGCCGCCTAATTGACTTTCTTCATCTCTATGCTGCTGCCGCCCAGCAACATGGGGCTAGGCACCACCTATTTGCTGCTTAATTCATCTTTGCACACTTTTATGCATCTACCACCCTGCAACATGGGGTTAGGAGCATGTATCTGCCCTCAAATTGACTTTGTACTTATATACCACTGCTGCCCTGCAACATGGGGTTAGGCAACATGTATGTGCCGCCTAATTGACTTTTTGCAATTGTATGCTGCTGACGCCCTGCAACATGGTGTTAGGTACCATGTATCTTCAGCCTAATGGACTTTCCATTTGTATGCTGCTGCCGACCTGCAACATGGAGTTATGCAATATGTATCTGCCGCCTAATTGACTTTGTACTTGTATGCAGCTGCTGCCCTGCAAAATGGGGTTAGGCACCATGTATCTGCCGCCTAATTGACTTTTTGCATGTGTATGCTGCTGCCGCCCTGCAACATAGGGTTATGCACCCTGTATCTGCCGCCTAATTGACTTTGCATTTCTATGCTGCTGCAGCCCTGCATCATGGGGTTAGGCACCATGTATCTGCTGCCTGATTGACTTTTCACTTGTATGCTGCTGCTGCCCTGCATCATGGAGTTAGGCACTATGTATCTGTCTCCTAATTGACTCTTTGTATTTGTATGCTGTTGCCGCCCTGCTTCATGGGGTTAGGCTCCATGTATCTGCCACCTAATTGACTTTGCAACTGTATGCTGCTGCTGCCTTGCATCATGGGGTAAGGCCAAATGCATCTGCCCCCTAATTTACTTTTCACTTGTATGCGGCTGCTGCCTTGCAACATGGGGTTAGGCACCATATATCTGCCGCCTAATTGACTTTTTGCATTTGTATGCTGCTGCCGCCTTGCAACATGGGGTTAGGCACCATCTATCTTCCGCCTAATTGACTTTGCATTTGTATGCTGCTGCCGAACTGCAACATGGGGTTATGCAACATGTATATGCCGCCTAATTGACATTGCACTTGTATGCAGCGGCTGCCCTGCAACATGGGGTTAGGCAACATGTATCTGCCGCCTAATTGACTTTGCATTTCTATGCTGCTGCAGCCCTGCATCATGGGGTTAGGCACCATGTATCTGCTGCCTGATTGACTTTTCACTTGTATGCTGCTGCTGCCCTGCATCATGGAGTTAGGCACTATGTATCTGTCTCCTAATTGACTCTTTGTATTTGTATGCTGTTGCCACCCTGCATCATGGGGTTAGGCTCCATGTATCTGCCACCTAATTGACTTTGCAACTGTATGCTGCTGCTGCCTTGCATCATGGGGTAAGGCCAAATGCATCTGCCCCCTAATTGACTTTTCACTTGTATGCGGCTGCTGCCTTGCAACATGGGGTTAGGCACCATATATCTGCCGCCTAATTGACTTTTTGCATTTGTATGCTGCTGCCGCCTTGCAACATTGGGTTAGGCACCATCTATCTTCCGCCTAATTGACTTTGCATTTGTATGCTGCTGCCGAACTGCAACATGGGGTTATGCAACATGTATATGCCGCCTAATTGACATTGCACTTGTATGCAGCGGCTGCCCTGCAACATGGGGTTAGGCACCATGTATCTGCTGCCTAATTGACTTTTTGCATTTGTATGCTGCTTACGGATTGCAACATGGGGTTAGGCACCATGTATCTTCCGCCTAATTGACTTTCTACATCTTTATGCTGCTGCTGACCGTCAACATGGGGCTAGGCACCACCTATTTCCCGCTTAATTGATCTTTGCACACTTGTATGCGTCTACCGCCCTGCATCATGGGGCCAGGCACCATGTACCTGCCGCCTAATTGACTTTCTACATCTTTATGCTGCTGCTGACCGTCAACATGGGGCTAGGCACCACCTATTTCCCGCTTAATTGATCTTTGCACACTTGTATGCGTCTACCGCCCTGCATCATGGGGCCAGGCACCATGTACCTGCCGCCTAATTGACTTTCTTCATCTCTATGCTGCTGCCGCCCAGCAACATGGGGCTAGGCACCACCTATTTGCTGCTTAATTCATCTTTGCACACTTTTATGCATCTACCACCCTGCAACATGGGGTTAGGAGCATGTATCTGCCCTCAAATTGACTTTGTACTTATATACCACTGCTGCCCTGCAACATGGGGTTAGGCAACATGTATGTGCCGCCTAATTGACTTTTTGCAATTGTATGCTGCTGACGCCCTGCAACATGGTGTTAGGTACCATGTATCTTCAGCCTAATGGACTTTCCATTTGTATGCTGCTGCCGACCTGCAACATGGAGTTATGCAATATGTATCTGCCGCCTAATTGACTTTGTACTTGTATGCAGCTGCTGCCCTGCAAAATGGGGTTAGGCACCATGTATCTGCCGCCTAATTTACTTTTTGCATGTGTATGCTGCTGCCGCCCTGCAACATAGGGTTATGCACCCTGTATCTGCCGCCTAATTGACTTTGCATTTCTATGCTGCTGCAGCCCTGCATCATGGGGTTAGGCACCATGTATCTGCTGCCTGATTGACTTTTCACTTGTATGCTGCTGCTGCCCTGCATCATGGAGTTAGGCACTATGTATCTCTCTCCTAATTGACTCTTTGTATTTGTATGCTGTTGCCGCCCTGCTTCATGGGGTTAGGCTCCATGTATCTGCCACCTAATTGACTTTGCAACTGTATGCTGCTGCTGCCTTGCATCATGGGGTAAGGCCAAATGCATCTGCCCCCTAATTGACTTTTCACTTGTATGCGGCTGCTGCCTTGCAACATGGGGTTAGGCACCATATATCTGCCGCCTAATTGACTTTTTGCATTTGTATGCTGCTGCCGCCTTGCAACATTGGGTTAGGCACCATCTATCTTCCGCCTAATTGACTTTGCATTTGTATGCTGCTGCCGAACTGCAACATGGGGTTATGCAACATGTATATGCCGCCTAATTGACATTGCACTTGTATGCAGCGGCTGCCCTGCAACATGGGGTTAGGCACCATGTATCTGCTGCCTAATTGACTTTTTGCATTTGTATGCTGCTTACGGATTGCAACATGGGGTTAGGCACCATGTATCTTCCGCCTAATTGACTTTCTACATCTTTATGCTGCTGCTGACCGTCAACATGGGGCTAGGCACCACCTATTTCCCGCTTAATTGATCTTTGCACACTTGTATGCGTCTACCGCCCTGCATCATGGGGCCAGGCACCATGTACCTGCCGCCTAATTGACTTTCTACATCTTTATGCTGCTGCTGACCGTCAACATGGGGCTAGGCACCACCTATTTCCCGCTTAATTGATCTTTGCACACTTGTATGCGTCTACCGCCCTGCATCATGGGGCCAGGCACCATGTACCTGCCGCCTAATTGACTTTCTTCATCTCTATGCTGCTGCCGCCCAGCAACATGGGGCTAGGCACCACCTATTTGCTGCTTAATTCATCTTTGCACACTTTCATGCATCTACCACCCTGCAACATGGGGTTAGGAGCATGTATCTGCCCTCAAATTGACTTTGTACTTATATACCACTGCTGCCCTGCAACATGGGGTTAGGCAACATGTATCTGCTGCCTAATTGACTTTTTGCAATTGTATGCTGCTGACGCCCTGCAACATGGTATTAGGTACCATGTATCTTCAGCCTAATGGACTTTCCATTTGTATGCTGCTGCCGACCTGCAACATGGAGTTATGCAATATGTATCTGCCGCCTAATTGACTTTGTACTTGTATGCAGCTGCTGCCCTGCAAAATGGGGTTAGGCACCATGTATCTGCCGCCTAATTTACTTTTTGCATGTGTATGCTGCTGCCGCCCTGCAACATAGGGTTATGCACCCTGTATCTGCCGCCTAATTGACTTTGCATTTCTATGCTGCTGCAGCCCTGCATCATGGGGTTAGGCACCATGTATCTGCTGCCTGATTGACTTTTCACTTGTATGCTGCTGCTGCCCTGCATCATGGAGTTAGGCACTATGTATCTGTCTCCTAATTGACTCTTTGTATTTGTATGCTGTTGCCACCCTGCTTCATGGGGTTAGGCTCCATGTATCTGCCACCTAATTGACTTTGCAACTGTATGCTGCTGCTGCCTTGCATCATGGGGTAAGGCCAAATGCATCTGCCCCCTAATTGACTTTTCACTTGTATGCGGCTGCTGCCTTGCAACATGGGGTTAGGCACCATATATCTGCCGCCTAATTGACTTTTTGCATTTGTATGCTGCTGCCGCCTTGCAACATGGGGTTATGCACCATCTATCTTCCGCCTAATTGACTTTGCATTTGTATGCTGCTGCCGAACTGCAACATGGGGTTATGCAACATGTATATGCCGCCTAATTGACATTGCACTTGTATGCAGCGGCTGCCCTGCAACATGGGGTTAGGCAACATGTATCTGCCGCCTAATTGACATTTTGCAATTGTATGCTGCTGACGCCCTGCAACATGGTGTTAGGTACCATGTATCTTCAGCCTTATGGACTTTCCATTTGTATGCTGCTGCCGACCTGCAACATGGGGTTATGCAATATGTATCTGCCGCCTAATTGACTTTGTACTTGTATGCTGCTGCTTCCCTGCAACATGGGGCTAGGCACCACCTATTTCCCGCTTAATTGATCTTTGCACACTTGTATGCGTCTACCGCCCTGCATCATGGGGCCAGGCACCATGTACCTGTCGCCTAATTGACTTTCTTCATCTCTATGCTGCTGCCGCCCTGCAACATGGGGCTAGGCACCACCTATTTGCTGCTTAATTCATCTTTGCACACTTTTATGCATCTACCACCCTGCAACATGGGGTTAGGAGCATGTATCTGCCCTCAAATTGACTTTGTACTTATATACCACTGCTGCCCTGCAACATGGGGTTAGGCAACATGTATGTGCCGCCTAATTGACTTTTTGCAATTGTATGCTGCTGACGCTCTGCAACATGGTGTTAGGTACCATGTATCTTCAGCCTAATGGACTTTCCATTTGTATGCTGCTGCCGACCTGCAACATGGAGTTATGCAATATGTATCTGCCGCCTAATTGACTTTGTACTTGTATGCAGCTGCTGCCCTGCAAAATGGGGTTAGGCACCATGTATCTGCCGCCTAATTTACTTTTTGCATGTGTATGCTGCTGCCGCCCTGCAACATAGGGTTAGGCACCCTGTATCTGCCGCCTAATTGACTTTGCATTTCTATGCTGCTGCAGCCCTGCATCATTGGGTTAGGCACCATGTATCTGCTGCCTGATTGACTTTTCACTTGTATGCTGCTGCTGCCCTGCATCATGGAGTTAGGCACTATGTATCTGTCTCCCAATTGACTCTTTCCATTTGTATGCTGTTGCCACCCTGCATCATGGGGTTAGGCTCCATGTATCTGCCACCTAATTGACTTTGCAACTGTATGCTGCTGCTTCCTTGCATCATGGGGTAAGGCCAACTGCATCTGCCCCCTAATTGACTTTTCACTTGTATGCGGCTGCTGCCTTGCAACATGGGGTTAGGCACCATATATCTGCCGCCTAATTGACTTTTTGCATTTGCATGCTGCTGCCGCCTTGCAACATGGGGTTAGGCACCATCTATCTTCCGCCTAATTGACTTTGCATTTGTATGCTGCTGCCGAACTGCAACATGGGGTTATGCAACATGTATATGCCGCCTAATTGACATTGCACTTGTATGCAGCGGCTGCCCTGCAACATGGGGTTAGGCACCATGTATCTGCTGCCTAATTGACTTTTTGCATTTGTATGCTGCTTACGGATTGCAACATGGGGTTAGGCACCATGTATCTGCCGCCTAATTGACAATGCACTTGTATGCTGCTGCCGCCCCCCTTCATGGGGTTAGGCACCATGTATCTGTCTCCTAATTGACTCTTTGCCTTTGTATGCTGCTGCCACCATGCAACATGAAGCCAGGCACCATGTACCTGCTGCCTAATTGAATTTCTTCATCTGTATGCTGCTGAAGCCCTGCAACATGGGGCCAAGCACAATGTACCTGCCACCTAATTGACTTTCTTCATCTGTATGCTGCTGCGGCACTGCAACATGGGGTTAGGCACCATGTATCTGCCACCTAGTTGACTTTGCATCTGTATGCTGCTGCCACCCTCCAGCATGGGGTTAGGCACCATGTATATGCCCCCTAATTGACTTTGCACTTGTATGCTGCTGCCCTGCATCATGGGGCCAGGCATCATGTACCTGCCGCCTAATTGACTTTCTTGATCTCTATGCTGCTGCCACCCAGCAACATGGGGCTAGGCACCACCTATTTGCCGCTTAATAGATCTTTGCACACTTGCATGCTTCTACCGCCCTGCATCATGGGGTTAGGCTCCATGTATCTGCTGCCTAATTGACTTTGCAACTGTATGCTGCTGCCACACTGCAACATCGGGTTAGGCACCATGTATCTGCCGCCTAATTGACTTTGCATTTGTATGCTGCTGCAGCCCTGCATCATGGGGTTAGGCACCATGTATCTGTCGCCTAATTGAATTTTTGCATTTGTATGCTGCTGCCACCCTGCAACATGGGGTTAGGCACCCTGTAACTGCTGCCTAATTGACTTTGCATTTGTATGCTGCTGCAGCTCTGCAACATGGGGTTAGGCATCATGCATCTGCCCCCTAATTGACTTTGTACTTGTATGCTGCTGCTGCCCTGCAAAATGGGGTTAGGCACCATGTATCTGCCGCCTAATTTACTTTTTGCATTTGTATGCTGCTGCCCTGCAACATGGAGTTAGGCACCATCTATCTTCCGCCTAATTGACTTTGCAGTTGCATGCTGCTGCCGACCTGCAACATGGGGTTATGCAACATATATCTGCCGCCTAATTGACGTTGCACTTGTATGCCGCTGCTGCCCTGCGACATGGGGTTAGGCACCATGTATCTTCCTCCTAATTTACTTTTTTCATTTGAATGCTGCTTCCGCCTTGCGACATGGGGTTAGGCACCATCTATCTTCTGCCTAATTGACTTTGAATTTGTATGCTGCTGCCGACCTGCAACATGGGGTTATGCAACATGTATCTGCCGCCTAATTGACGTTGCACTTGTATGCTGCTGCTGCCCTGCAACATGGGGTTAGGCACCATGTATGTGCCGCCTAATTGACTTTTTGCATTCGTATGCTGCTGACGCCCTGCAACATGGGGTTAGGTACCCTGTCTCTGCCGCCTAATTGACTTTGCACTTGTATGCTGCTGCTGCACTGCATCATGGGGTTAAGCTCCATGTATCTGCCACCTGATTTACTTTGCAACTGTATGCTGCTGCTACCCTGCAACATGGGGTTAGGACCCATGCATCTGCCCCCTAATTGACTTTGCACTTGTATGCGGCTGCTGCCCTGCAACATGGGGTTAGGCACCATGTATCTTCCGCCTAATTGACGTTGCACTTGTATCCTGCTGCCGCCCTGCATCTTGGGGTTAGGCACCATGTATCTGCCGCCTAACTGACCTTTGCACACTTTTATGCAGCTGCTGACCTGCATCATGGGGCTAAACACCACCTATCTGCTGCTTAATTGATCTTTGCACACTTGTATGCTTCTACCGTCCTGCATCATGGGGTTAGGCTCCATGTATCTGCCACCTAATTGACTTTGCAACTGTATGCTGCTGCCACCCTCCAGCATGGGGTTAGGCACCATGTATATGCCCCCTAATTGACTTTGCACTAGTATGCTGCTGCTGCTGCCCTGCAAAATGGGGCTAGGCACCACCTATTTCCCGCGTAATTGATCTTTGCACACTTGTATGCTTCTACCGCCCTGCATCATGGGGCCAGGCACCATGTACCTGCCGCCTAATTGACTTTCTTCATCTTTATGCTGCTGCCCTGCAACATGGGGCTAGGCACCACCTATTTCCCGCGTAATTGATCTTTGCACACTTGTATGCTTCTACCGCCCTGCATCATGGGGCCAGGCACCATGTACCTGCCGCCTAATTGACTTTCTTCATCTCTATGCTGCTGTCACCCTGCAACATGGGGCTAGGCAGCACCTATTTGCCGCTTAATTCATCTTTGCACACTTGTATGCATCTACCACCCTCCAACATGGGGTTAGGAGCATGTATCTGCCCTCAAATTGACTTTGTACTTATATACCGCTGCTGCCCTGCAACATGGGGTTAGGCAACATGTATCTGCCGCCTAATTGACATTTTGCAATTGTATGCTGCTGATGCCCTGCAACATGGTGTTAGGTACCATGTATCTTCAGCCTTATGGACTTTCCATTTGTATGCTGCTGCCGACCTGCAACATGGGGTTATGCAATATGTATCTGCCGCCTAATTGACTTTGTACTTGTATGCTGCTGCTGCCCTGCAAAATGGGGTTAGGCACCATGTATCTGCCGCCTAATTTACTTTTTGCATTTGTATGCTGCTGCCGCCCTGCAACATAGGGTTAGGCACCCTGTAACTGCCGCCTAATTGACTTTGCATTTGTATGCTGCAGCAGCCCTGCAACATGGGGTTAGGCACCATGTGTCTGCTGCCTGATTGACTTTTCACTTGTATGCTGCTGCTGCCCTGCATCATGGGGTTAGGCACTATGTATCTGTCTCCTAATTGACTCTTTGTATTTGTATGCTGTTGCAACCCTGCATCATGGGGTTAGGCTCCATGTATCTGCCACCTAATTGACTTTGCAACTGTATGTTGCTGCTGCATTGCATCATGGGGTAAGGCACCATGCATCTGCCCCCAAAATAACTTTTCACTTGTATGCGGCTGCTGCCTTGCAACATGGGGTTAGGCACCATATATCTGCCGCCTAATTGACTTTTTGCATTTGTATGCTGCTTACGGATTGCAACATGGGGTTAGGCACCATGTATCTTCCGCCTAATTGACTTTCTACATCTTTATGCTGCTGCTGACCGTCAACATGGGGCTAGGCACCACCTATTTCCCGCTTAATTGATCTTTGCACACTTGTATGCGTCTACCGCCCTGCATCATGGGGCCAGGCACCATGTACCTGCCGCCTAATTGACTTTCTACATCTTTATGCTGCTGCTGACCGTCAACATGGGGCTAGGCACCACCTATTTCCCGCTTAATTGATCTTTGCACACTTGTATGCGTCTACCGCCCTGCATCATGGGGCCAGGCACCATGTACCTGCCGCCTAATTGACTTTCTTCATCTCTATGCTGCTGCCGCCCAGCAACATGGGGCTAGGCACCACCTATTTGCTGCTTAATTCATCTTTGCACACTTTCATGCATCTACCACCCTGCAACATGGGGTTAGGAGCATGTATCTGCCCTCAAATTGACTTTGTACTTATATACCACTGCTGCCCTGCAACATGGGGTTAGGCAACATGTATCTGCTGCCTAATTGACTTTTTGCAATTGTATGCTGCTGACGCCCTGCAACATGGTATTAGGTACCATGTATCTTCAGCCTAATGGACTTTCCATTTGTATGCTGCTGCCGACCTGCAACATGGAGTTATGCAATATGTATCTGCCGCCTAATTGACTTTGTACTTGTATGCAGCTGCTGCCCTGCAAAATGGGGTTAGGCACCATGTATCTGCCGCCTAATTTACTTTTTGCATGTGTATGCTGCTGCCGCCCTGCAACATAGGGTTATGCACCCTGTATCTGCCGCCTAATTGACTTTGCATTTCTATGCTGCTGCAGCCCTGCATCATGGGGTTAGGCACCATGTATCTGCTGCCTGATTGACTTTTCACTTGTATGCTGCTGCTGCCCTGCATCATGGAGTTAGGCACTATGTATCTGTCTCCTAATTGACTCTCTGTATTTGTATGCTGTTGCCACCCTGCTTCATGGGGTTAGGCTCCATGTATCTGCCACCTAATTGACTTTGCAACTGTATGCTGCTGCTGCCTTGCATCATGGGGTAAGGCCAAATGCATCTGCCCCCTAATTGACTTTTCACTTGTATGCGGCTGCTGCCTTGCAACATGGGGTTAGGCACCATATATCTGCCGCCTAATTGACTTTTTGCATTTGTATGCTGCTGCCGCCTTGCAACATGGGGTTATGCACCATCTATCTTCCGCCTAATTGACTTTGCATTTGTATGCTGCTGCCGAACTGCAACATGGGGTTATGCAACATGTATATGCCGCCTAATTGACATTGCACTTGTATGCAGCGGCTGCCCTGCAACATGGGGTTAGGCAACATGTATCTGCCGCCTAATTGACATTTTGCAATTGTATGCTGCTGACGCCCTGCAACATGGTGTTAGGTACCATGTATCTTCAGCCTTATGGACTTTCCATTTGTATGCTGCTGCCGACCTGCAACATGGGGTTATGCAATATGTATCTGCCGCCTAATTGACTTTGTACTTGTATGCTGCTGCTTCCCTGCAACATGGGGCTAGGCACCACCTATTTCCCGCTTAATTGATCTTTGCACACTTGTATGCATCTACCGCCCTGCATCATGGGGCCAGGCACCATGTACCTGTCGCCTAATTGACTTTCTTCATCTCTATGCTGCTGCCGCCCTGCAACATGGGGCTAGGCACCACCTATTTGCTGCTTAATTCATCTTTGCACACTTTTATGCATCTACCACCCTGCAACATGGGGTTAGGAGCATGTATCTGCCCTCAAATTGACTTTGTACTTATATACCACTGCTGCCCTGCAACATGGGGTTAGGCAACATGTATGTGCCGCCTAATTGACTTTTTGCAATTGTATGCTGCTGACGCTCTGCAACATGGTGTTAGGTACCATGTATCTTCAGCCTAATGGACTTTCCATTTGTATGCTGCTGCCGACCTGCAACATGGAGTTATGCAATATGTATCTGCCGCCTAATTGACTTTGTACTTGTATGCAGCTGCTGCCCTGCAAAATGGGGTTAGGCACCATGTATCTGCCGCCTAATTTACTTTTTGCATGTGTATGCTGCTGCCGCCCTGCAACATAGGGTTAGGCACCCTGTATCTGCCGCCTAATTGACTTTGCATTTCTATGCTGCTGCAGCCCTGCATCATTGGGTTAGGCACCATGTATCTGCTGCCTGATTGACTTTTCACTTGTATGCTGCTGCTGCCCTGCATCATGGAGTTAGGCACTATGTATCTGTCTCCCAATTGACTCTTTCCATTTGTATGCTGTTGCCACCCTGCATCATGGGGTTAGGCTCCATGTATCTGCCACCTAATTGACTTTGCAACTGTATGCTGCTGCTTCCTTGCATCATGGGGTAAGGCCAACTGCATCTGCCCCCTAATTGACTTTTCACTTGTATGCGGCTGCTGCCTTGCAACATGGGGTTAGGCACCATATATCTGCCGCCTAATTGACTTTTTGCATTTGCATGCTGCTGCCGCCTTGCAACATGGGGTTAGGCACCATCTATCTTCCGCCTAATTGACTTTGCATTTGTATGCTGCTGCCGAACTGCAACATGGGGTTATGCAACATGTATATGCCGCCTAATTGACATTGCACTTGTATGCAGCGGCTGCCCTGCAACATGGGGTTAGGCACCATGTATCTGCTGCCTAATTGACTTTTTGCATTTGTATGCTGCTTACGGATTGCAACATGGGGTTAGGCACCATGTATCTGCCGCCTAATTGACAATGCACTTGTATGCTGCTGCCGCCCCCCTTCATGGAGTTAGGCACCATGTATCTGTCTCCTAATTGACTCTTTGCCTTTGTATGCTGCTGCCACCATGCAACATGAAGCCAGGCACCATGTACCTGCTGCCTAATTGAATTTCTTCATCTGTATGCTGCTGAAGCCCTGCAACATGGGGCCAAGCACAATGTACCTGCCACCTAATTGACTTTCTTCATCTGTATGCTGCTGCGGCACTGCAACATGGGGTTAGGCACCATGTATCTGCCACCTAGTTGACTTTGCATCTGTATGCTGCTGCCACCCTCCAGCATGGGGTTAGGCACCATGTATATGCCCCCTAATTGACTTTGCACTTGTATGCTGCTGCCCTGCATCATGGGGCCAGGCATCATGTACCTGCCGCCTAATTGACTTTCTTGATCTCTATGCTGCTGCCACCCAGCAACATGGGGCTAGGCACCACCTATTTGCCGCTTAATAGATCTTTGCACACTTGCATGCTTCTACCGCCCTGCATCATGGGGTTAGGCTCCATGTATCTGCTGCCTAATTGACTTTGCAACTGTATGCTGCTGCCACACTGCAACATCGGGTTAGGCACCATGTATCTGCCGCCTAATTGACTTTGCATTTGTATGCTGCTGCAGCCCTGCATCATGGGGTTAGGCACCATGTATCTGTCGCCTAATTGAATTTTTGCATTTGTATGCTGCTGCCACCCTGCAACATGGGGTTAGGCACCCTGTAACTGCTGCCTAATTGACTTTGCATTTGTATGCTGCTGCAGCTCTGCAACATGGGGTTAGGCATCATGCATCTGCCCCCTAATTGACTTTGTACTTGTATGCTGCTGCTGCCCTGCAAAATGGGGTTAGGCACCATGTATCTGCCGCCTAATTTACTTTTTGCATTTGTATGCTGCTGCCCTGCAACATGGAGTTAGGCACCATCTATCTTCCGCCTAATTGACTTTGCAGTTGCATGCTGCTGCCGACCTGCAACATGGGGTTATGCAACATATATCTGCCGCCTAATTGACGTTGCACTTGTATGCCGCTGCTGCCCTGCGACATGGGGTTAGGCACCATGTATCTTCCTCCTAATTTACTTTTTTCATTTGAATGCTGCTTCCGCCTTGCGACATGGGGTTAGGCACCATCTATCTTCTGCCTAATTGACTTTGAATTTGTATGCTGCTGCCGACCTGCAACATGGGGTTATGCAACATGTATCTGCCGCCTAATTGACGTTGCACTTGTATGCTGCTGCTGCCCTGCAACATGGGGTTAGGCACCATGTATGTGCCGCCTAATTGACTTTTTGCATTCGTATGCTGCTGACGCCCTGCAACATGGGGTTAGGTACCCTGTCTCTGCCGCCTAATTGACTTTGCACTTGTATGCTGCTGCTGCACTGCATCATGGGGTTAAGCTCCATGTATCTGCCACCTGATTTACTTTGCAACTGTATGCTGCTGCTACCCTGCAACATGGGGTTAGGACCCATGCATCTGCCCCCTAATTGACTTTGCACTTGTATGCGGCTGCTGCCCTGCAACATGGGGTTAGGCACCATGTATCTTCCGCCTAATTGACGTTGCACTTGTATCCTGCTGCCGCCCTGCATCTTGGGGTTAGGCACCATGTATCTGCCGCCTAACTGACCTTTGCACACTTTTATGCAGCTGCTGACCTGCATCATGGGGCTAAACACCACCTATCTGCTGCTTAATTGATCTTTGCACACTTGTATGCTTCTACCGTCCTGCATCATGGGGTTAGGCTCCATGTATCTGCCACCTAATTGACTTTGCAACTGTATGCTGCTGCCACCCTCCAGCATGGGGTTAGGCACCATGTATATGCCCCCTAATTGACTTTGCACTAGTATGCTGCTGCTGCTGCCCTGCAAAATGGGGCTAGGCACCACCTATTTCCCGCGTAATTGATCTTTGCACACTTGTATGCTTCTACCGCCCTGCATCATGGGGCCAGGCACCATGTACCTGCCGCCTAATTGACTTTCTTCATCTTTATGCTGCTGCCCTGCGACATGGGGCTAGGCACCACCTATTTCCCGCGTAATTGATCTTTGCACACTTGTATGCTTCTACCGCCCTGCATCATGGGGCCAGGCACCATGTACCTGCCGCCTAATTGACTTTCTTCATCTCTATGCTGCTGTCACCCTGCAACATGGGGCTAGGCAGCACC
This sequence comes from Ambystoma mexicanum, assembly GCF_040938575.1. Lineage (NCBI taxonomy): Eukaryota > Metazoa > Chordata > Amphibia > Caudata > Ambystomatidae > Ambystoma > Ambystoma mexicanum. The sequence continues at coordinate 772,317,767 of NC_090923.1, read as the reverse complement.
TATTTGCCGCTTAATTCATCTTTGCACACTTGTATGCATCTACCACCCTCCAACATGGGGTTAGGAGCATGTATCTGCCCTCAAATTGACTTTGTACTTATATACCGCTGCTGCCCTGCAACATGGGGTTAGGCAACATGTATCTGCCGCCTAATTGACATTTTGCAATTGTATGCTGCTGATGCCCTGCAACATGGTGTTAGGTACCATGTATCTTCAGCCTTATGGACTTTCCATTTGTATGCTGCTGCCGACCTGCAACATGGGGTTATGCAATATGTATCTGCCGCCTAATTGACTTTGTACTTGTATGCTGCTGCTGCCCTGCAAAATGGGGTTAGGCACCATGTATCTGCCGCCTAATTTACTTTTTGCATTTGTATGCTGCTGCCGCCCTGCAACATAGGGTTAGGCACCCTGTAACTGCCGCCTAATTGACTTTGCATTTGTATGCTGCAGCAGCCCTGCAACATGGGGTTAGGCACCATGTGTCTGCTGCCTGATTGACTTTTCACTTGTATGCTGCTGCTGCCCTGCATCATGGGGTTAGGCACTATGTATCTGTCTCCTAATTGACTCTTTGTATTTGTATGCTGTTGCAACCCTGCATCATGGGGTTAGGCTCCATGTATCTGCCACCTAATTGACTTTGCAACTGTATGTTGCTGCTGCCTTGCATCATGGGGTAAGGCACCATGCATCTGCCCCCAAAATAACTTTTCACTTGTATGCGGCTGCTGCCTTGCAACATGGGGTTAGGCACCATATATCTGCCGCCTAATTGACTTTTTACATTTGTATGCTGCTGCCGCCTTGCAACATGAGGTTAGGCACCATCTATCTTCCGCCTAATTGACTTTGAATTTGTATGCTGCTGCCGACCTGCAACATGGGGTTATGCAACATGTATCTGCCGCCTAATTGACTTTGCACTTGTATGCCGCTACTGCCCTGCAACATGGTGTTAGGCACCATGTATCTGCGGCCTAATTGACTTTTTGCATTTGTATGCTGCTGACGCCCTGCAACATGGGGTTAGGTACCATGTATCTTCAGCCTAATTGACTTTCCATTTATATGCTGCTGCCGACCTGCAACATGGGGTTATGCAACATGTATCTGCCGCCTAATTGACATTGCATTTGTATGCCGCTGCTGCCCTGCAACTTGGGGGTAGGCACCATGTATCTGCGACCTAATTGACTTTTTGAATTTATATTCTGCTGACACCCTGCAACATGGGGTTAGGTACCATGTATCTTCTGCCTAATTGACTTTGCATTTATATGCTGCTGTCGACCTGCAACATGGGGTTATGCAACATGTATCTGCTGCCTAATTTACTTTGCACTTGTATGCCGCTGCTGCCCTGCAACATGGGGTTAGGCACCATGTATCTGCCGCCTAATAAACATTTTGCATTTGTATGCTGCTGCTGCCCTGCAACATGGGGTTAGGCACCCTGTATCCGCCGCCTAATTGACTTTGCACTTGTATGCTGCTTCTGTCCTGCATCATGGGGTTAGGCACTATGTATCTGTCTCCTAATTGACTCTTTGCATGCGTATGCTGCTGCCATCCTGCATTATGGGGTTAGGCTCCATGTATCTGCCACATAATTGACTTTGCAACTGTATGCTGCTGCCGCCTTGCATCATGGGGTTAGGCACCTGCATCTGCCCCCAATTGACTTTGCACTTGTATGCGGCTGCTGCCGTGCAACATGGGGTTAGGCACCATCTATCTTCCGCCTAATTGACTTTGCATTTGTATGCTGCTGCCGACCTGCAACATGGGGTTATGCAACATGTATCTGCTGCCTAATTGACGTTGCACTTGTATGCTGCTGCTGCCCTGCAACATGGGGTTAGGCACCATGTATGTGCCGCCTAATTGACTTTTTGCATTCGTATGCTGCTGACGCCCTGCAACATGGGGTTAGGTACCATGTATCTTCTGCCTAATTGACTTTGCAATTGTATGCTGCTGCTGACCTGCAACATGGGGTTATGCAACATGTATCTGCCACCTAATTTACTTTGCACTTGTATGCTGCTGCTGCCCTGAAACATGGGGTAAAGCACCATGTATCTGCCGCCTAATTAACTTTTTGCATTTGTATGTTGCTGCAACCCTGCAAAATGGGGTTAGGCACCCTGTATCTGCCCCCAATTGACTTTACACTTGTATGCTGCTGCTGCCCTGCATCATGGGGTTAGGCACTATGTATCTGTCTCCTAATTGACTATTTGCATTTGTATGCTACTGCCAACCTGCATCATGTGGTTAGGCTCCATATATCTGCCACCTAATTGACTTTGCAACTGTATGCTGCTGCCACCCTGCAAAATGGGGTTAGGCACCATGCATCTGCCCCCTAATTGACTTTGCACTTGTATGCGGCTGCTGCCCTGCATCATGGGGTTAGGCTCCATGTATCTGCCACCTAATTGACTTTGCAACTGTATGCTGCTGCCACCCTGCAACATGGGGTTAGGCACCATGCAACTGCCCCCTAATTGACATTTCATTTGTATGCGGCTGCTGCCCTGCAACATGGGTTTAGGCACCATGTATCTTCCGCCTAATTGACTATGCATTTGTATGCTGCTGCCGACCTGCAACATGGGATTATGCAACATGTATCTGCTGCCTAATTGACGTTGCACATGTATGCTGCTGCCGCCCTGCATCTTGGGGTTAGGCACCATGTATCTGTCTCCTAATTGACTCTTTGCCTTTGTATGCTGTTGCCACCCTGCAACATGAGGCCAGGCACCACATACCTGCTGCCTAATTGACTTTCTTCATCTGTATGCTGCTGAAGTCCCTGCAACATGGGGTTAGGTACCATGTACCTGCCACGTAATTGACTTTCTTCATCTGTATGGTGCTGCTGCACTGCAACATGGGGTTAGGCACCATGTATCTGCCGCCTAACTGACCTTTGCACACTTTTATGCTGCTGCTACCCTGCATCATGGGGCTAGATACCACCTATCTGCCGCTTAATTGATCTTTGCACACATGTATGCTTCGATCGTCCTTATTCATGGGTGCCGCAGAATTGACTTTTTGCAATTGTATGCTGCTGACGCCCTGCAACATGGTGTTAGGTACCATGTATCTTCAGCCTAATTGACTTTCCATTTGTATGCTGCTGCCGACCTGCAACATGGGGTTATGCAATATGTATCTGCTGCCTAATTGACTTTGCACTTGTATGCTGCTGCTGCCCTGCAACATGGGGTTAGGCACCATGTATCTGCCGCCTGATTGACTTTTCACTTGTATGCTGCTGCTGCCCTGCATCATGGGGTTAGGCACTATGTGTCTGTCTCCTAATTGACTCTTTGCATTTGTATGCTGTTGCCACCCTGCAACATAGGGTTAGGCACCCTGTATCTGCCGCCTAATTGACTTTGCATTTGTATGCTGCTGCATCCCTGCAACATTGCGTTAGGCACCATGTATCTGCTGCCTGATTGACTTTTCACTTGTATGCTGCTGCTGACCTGCATCATGGGGTTAGGCACTATGTATCTGTCTCCTAATTGACTCTTTTCATTTGTATGCTGTTGCCACCCTGCATCATGGGGTTGGGCTCCATGTATCTGCCACCTAATTGACTTTGCAACTGTATGCTGCTGCTGCCTTGCATCATGTGGTAAGGCACCATGCATCTGCCCCCTAATTGACTTTTCACTTGCATGCGGCTGCTGCCTTGCAACATGGGGTTAGGCACCATGTATCTGCCGCCTAATTGACTTTTTGCATTTGTATGCTGCTGCCGCCTTGCAACATGGTGTTAGGTACCATGTATCTTCAGCCTAATTGACTTTCCATTTGTATGCTGCTGCCGACCTGCAACATGGGGTTAGGCACCATGTATCTGCGGCCTAATTGACTTTATGCATTTATATGCTGCTGACACCCTGCAACATGGGGTTAGGTACCATGTATCTTCTGCCCAATTGACTTTGCATTTGTATTCTGCTGCCGACCTGCATCATGGGGTTAGGCACTATGTATCTGTCTCCTAATTGACTCTTTGCATGTGTATTCTGCTGCCACCCTGCATCATGGGGTTAGGCTCCATGTATCTGCCACATAATTGACTTTGCAACTGTATGCTGCTGCCGCCTTGCATCATGGGGTTAGGCACCATGCATCTGCCCCCAATTGACTTTGCACTTGTATGCGGCTGCTGCCGTGCAACATGGGGTTAGGCACCATGTATCTTCCGCCTAATTAACTTTTTGCATTTGTATGCTGCTTCCGCCTTGCGACATGGGGTTAGGCACCATCTATCTTCTGCCTAATTGACTTTGAATTTGTATGCTGCTGCCGACCTGCAACATGGGGTTATGCAACATGTATCTGCCGCCTAATTGACGTGGCACTTGTATGCTGCTGCTGCCCTGCAACATGGGGTTAGGTACCATGTATGTGCCGCCTAATTGACTTTTTGCATTCGTATGCTGCTGACGCCCTGCAACATGGGGTTAGGTACCATGTATCTTCCGCCTAATTGACTTTGCATTTGTATGCTGCTGCTGACCTGCAACATGGGGTTATGCAACATGTATCTGCCGCGTAAATAACTTTGCACTTTTATGATGCTGCTGCCCTGAAACATGGGGTAAGGCACCATGTATCTGCCGCCTAATTAACTTTTTGCATTTGTATGTTGCTGACACCCTGCAACATGCGGTTAGGCACCCTGTATCTGCCCCCAATTGACTTTGCACTTGTATGCTGCTGCTGCCCTGCATCATGGGGTTAGGCACTATGTATATGTCTCCTAATTTACTATTTGCATTTGTATGCTGCAGGCCACCCTGCATCATGGGGTTAGGCACCATGTATCTGCCACCTAATTGACTTTGCAACTGTATGCTGCTGCCACCCTGCAACATGGGGTTAGGCACCATGCATCTGCCCCCTAATTGACTTTACACTTGTATGCGGCTGCTGCCCTGCATCATGGGGTTAGGCTCCATGTATCTGCCACCTAATTGACTTTGCAATTGTATGCTGCTGCCACCCTGCAACATGGGGTTAGGCACCATGCATCTGCCCCCTAATTGACTTTGCACTTGTATGCGGCTGCTGCCCTGCAACATGGGGTTAGGCACCATGTATCTTCCGCCTAATTGACTTTGCAACTGTATGCTGCTGCCGACCTGCAACATGGGGTTATGCAACATGCATCTGCTGCCTAATTGATGTTGCACTTGTATGCTGCTGCCGCCCTGCATCTTGGGGTTAGGCACCATGTATCTGTCTCGTAATTGACTCTTTGCCTTTGTATGCTGTTGCCACCCTGCAACATGAGGCCAGGCACCACGTACCTGCTGCCTAATTGACTTTCTTCATCTGTATGCTGCTAAAGTCCCTGCAACATGGGGCCAGGTACCATGTACCTGCCACCTAATTGACTTTCTTCATCTGTATGGTGCTGCTGCACTGCAACATGGGGTTAGGCACCATATATCTGGTGCCTAACTGACCTTTGCACACTTTTATGCTGCTGCTACCCTGCATCATGGGACTAGATACCACCTATCTGCCGCTTAATTGATCTTTGAACACATGTATGCTTCTATCGTCCTGATTCATGGGTTAGGCTCCATGTATCTGCCTCCTAATTGACTTTGCAATTGTATGCTGCTGCCACCCTCCAGCTTCGGTTTAGGCACCATGTATATGCCCCCTAATTGACTTTGCACTTGTATGCTGCTGCTGCTGCCCTGCAATACGTCAAGGCACCATGTACCTGCCGCCTAATTGACTTTCTTCATCTCTATGTTTCTGCTGCCCTGCAACATGGGGTTAGGCACCATGTATCTGCCGCATAACTGACCCCTACACATGTGTATGCTGCTGCCGCCCTGCAACATGGGGCTAAGCACCACCTATCTGCCACCTAATTGACTTTCCATTTGTATGCTGCTGCAGCCCTGCAACATGGGGTTAGGCACCATGTATCTGCTGCCTAATTGACTTTGCTCTTGTATGCTGCTGCCCTGCATCATGGGGTTAGGCACTATGTATCTGTCTCCTAATTGACTCTTTGCATTTGTATCCTGCTGCCACCCTGCATCATGGGGTTAGGCTTCATGTATCTGCCACCTAATTGACTTTGCAACTGTATGCTGCTGCCACCCTGCAACATAGTGTTAGCCACCATGCATCTGCCCCCTAATTGACTTTCACTTGTATGCGGCTGCTGCCCTGAAACATGGGGTCAGGCACCATGTATCTGCCGCCAAATAGACATTTTGAATTTGTATGCTGCTGCCGCCTTGCAACATGGGGTTAGGCACCATGGGCCTCATTACAACCCTGGCGTTGGACCATGGTGCTATTAGCACCATGGTCTATGCTGGATTCCGCCATGGTGGATGGTGGATTTACCGCCCCATTCCAAGGTTGGCGGGGCGGTAAATCCCCATTCACCATGGCCCCTTCCCCATTCCCATTTTTGGCCCATAGGGCTCAATGGGAATGGGGAAGGCGCTAATTTACGGTGCCGTAATTAGCACAAAGGTCCCTTAGCGGGATGGACTTTAATGCCTGTAAAAAGCAGTCGTTAAAGTGTGAATCTGGCGTTAAGGGTTTAACGGCGCCGCAGCCTTTTACGGTGCCGTTAACCCCTTAACGCCAGGGTTGTAATGAGGCCCCATGTATCTTCCGCCTAATTGACTTTGCATTTGTATGCTGCTGCTGAGCTGCAACATGGGGTTATGCAACATGTATCTGCCGCCTAATTGATGTTGCACTTGTATGCCGCTGCCACCCTGCATCTTGGGGTTAGGCACCATGTATCTGTATCCTAATTGACTCTTTGCCTTTGTATGCTGTTGCCACCCTGCAACATGAGGCCAGGCACCACGTACCTGCTGCCTAATTGACTTTCTTCATCTGTATGCTGCTGAAGCCCTGCAACATGGGGGCAGGCACCATGTACCTGCCACCTAATTGACTTTCTTCATCTGTCTGGTGCTGCTGCACTGCAACATGGGGTTAGGCACCATGTATCTGCCACCTAACTGACCTTTGCACACTTTTATGCTGCTGCTACCCTGCATCATGGTGCTAGACACCACCTATCTTCCGTTTAATTGATCTTTGCACACATGTATGCTTCTATCGTCCTGCATCATGGTGTTAGAACTGATATAATATTGTTTCGCTCTCGTTGTATATGTTGGCCTATGCCCAGTCGCTTTGCGAGGAAATTCGTATTACAAGGTCGTGACCTCAAGTGAATCAAGCCTCCATTTTAGGTTAGAGCCGCCATTTTAGTTTATTATACAAAGTCACCCTGTGGCCTAAAATGGCCGTCTTGTGTGCTCTTGTTCTTGCCTTAACCTCTTCAACCTCTACAGGAGAGTTAATGTTCAACCTGCCTTCAGGCTACATGTTAGGGTCATGTATACCTTGTCCTTTGTTGACCTCGGGATCAGGGAGTCCCCGGAGGATAGCTCAACGGCAGCGTGCGCATCTTGGAAGCAAGACGACACGAAGCAACAACAGGTCTGCGCTTAGAAACCTCTGAGTGTTTAAGCGCGTTATAAATACGTAACTAAGTCAAAAAAAAAAACACAATACGCAACTAAGAAAAACAAACAATTCCTGTAACAGCGCCTCGATGCCTGCGGGCTGTGTGAGCGCTTTATAAATGTAAAATAAAAAAGGGGATTACTTGAATCAGCGATGTTAACCTACATGTATACAAGAACAATAACGCTATCCAAATATGACATGCGAAACATTTGTTTGAATCTGTATAAAAGTAATGTGTAATTATAAACTTAGAGAATAATAACGTTTGTTAGTAAATGTATTGAAAAGTATACCGCATGCACGAGATATGTAAATTAGGAACGAACCTGGCGTGACCCTAGCCCAGTACATGATTAACTTGAAAGAGGCTGGACATCGTTATAACGAAAATGTATAAATACACCGATGTCCACCTAGCAAATCCTGCTCACTGCTCATATTGAACCCTGCTGGTGGTCTCTGTGATGTATTGACGGCCAAATAGCTATTTGTGTACTTTGTTTTATAACTGTTCAGTTTTGTAATAATGATTCTGGGAATCTTTACAAGCCCGTGTCGGTGTATTTTCCTTTCGCATGGTGTAAAAGCCTTAATATTGTATTTTTCTGATTCCACAATAGGGTTAGGCTCCTTGTATCTGCCTCCTAATTGACTTTGCAATTGTGTGCTGTTGCCACCCTGCATCATGGGGTTAGGCTCCATGTATCGGCCACCTAATTGACTTTGCAACTGTATGCTGCTTCTGCCTTGCATCATGGGGTTAGGCACCATGTATCTGCCGCCTAATTAAACTTGTTGCATTTGTATGCTGCTGCTGCCCTGCAACATGGGGTTAGGCACCCTGTATCTGCCGCCTAATTGACTTTGCATTTGTATGCTGCTGCAGCCCTGCAACATGGGGTTAGGCACCATGTATCTGCTGCCTAATTGACTTTGCACTTGTATGCTGCTGCTGCCCTGCAACATGGGGTTAGGCACCACGTATCTGCCGCCTAATTAATCTTGTTGCATTTGTATGCTGCTGCTGCCCTGCAACATGGGGTTAGGCACCCTGTATCTGCTGCCTAATTGACTTTGCACTTGTATGCTGCTGCTGCCCTGCATCATGGGGTTAGGCACTATATATCTGTCTCCTAATTGACTCTATGCATGTGTATTTTGCTGCCACCCTGCATCATGGGGTTAGGCTCCATGTATCTGCCACCTAATTGACTTTGCAACTGTCTGCTGCTGCCGCCTTGCATCATGGGGTTAGGCACCATGCATCTGCCCCAATTGACTTTGCACTTGTATGCGGCTGCTGCCCTGCAACATGGAGTTAGGCACCATCTATCTTCCGCCTAATTGACTTTGCATTTGTATGCTGCTGCCGACCTGCAACATGGGGTTAGGCACCATCTATCTTCCGCCTAATTGACTTTGCATTTGTATGCTGCTGATGCCCTGCAACATGGGGTTAGGTACCATGTATCTGCCACCTAATTTACTTTGCACTTGTATGCTGCTGCTGCCCTGAAACATGGGGTCAGGCACGATGTATCTGCCGCCTAATTAACTTTTTGCATTTGTATGTTGCTGCCGCCTTGCAACATGGGGTTAGGCACCCTGTATCTGCCACCTAATTGACTTTGCATTTGTATGCTGCTGCAGCCCTACAAAATGGGTTTAGGCACCGTGTATCTGCTGCCTAATTGACTTTGCACTTGTATGCTGCTGCTGCACTGCATCATGTGGTTAGGCACTATGTATCTGTCTCCTAATTGACTCTTTGCATTTGTATGCTGCTGCCACCCTGCATCATGGGGTTAGGCTCCATGTATCTGCCACCTAATTGACTTTGCAACTGTATGCTGCTGCCACCCTGCAACATGGGGTTAGGCACCATGCATCTGCCCCCTAATTGACTTTTCGAATTTGTATGCTGCTGCTGCCTTGCAACATGGGGTTAGGCACCATGCATCTTCCGCCTAATTGACTTTGCATTTGTATGCTGCTGCCGACCTGCAACATGGGGTTGTGCAACATGTATCTGCTGCCTAATTGACGTTGCACTTGAATGCTGCTGCCACCCTGCATCTTGGGGTTAGGCACCATGTATCTGTCTCCTAATTGACTCTTTGCCTTTGTCTGCTGTTGCCACCCTGCAACATGAGGCCAGGCACCATGTACCTGCTGCCTAATTGACTTTCTTCATCTGTATGCTGCTGAAGTCCCTGCAACATGGGGCCAGGTACCATGTACCTGCCACCTAATTGACTTTATCATCTGTATGGTGCTGCTGCACTGCAACATGGGGTTAGGCACCATGTATCTGCCACCTAACCGACCTTTGCACACTTTTATGCTGCTGCTACCCTGCATCATGGGGCTAGATAACACCTATCTGCTGCTTAATTGATCTTTGCACACATGTATGCTTGTATCATCCTGATTCATGGGTTAGGCTCCATGTATCTGCCTCCTAATTGACTTTGCAATTGTATGCTGCTGCCACCCTCCAGCTTCGGTTTAGACACCATGTATATGCCCCCTAATTGACTTTGCACTTGTATGCTGCTGCTGCTGCCCTGCAATACGTCAAGACACCATGTACCTGCCACCTAATTGACTTTCTTCATCTCAGCTCAGAGCTGGGGCGAAATCCGCCGAAGTCCTGATTTGGCGGACCCTTAAATCCAGCGGTAATAGCGCTACCGCCAGATTTAAGGGTTACCGCCAAAGTCGTGATCAGGCCCCATGTATCTGCCGCCTAACTGACCTTTGCACACTTTAATGCTGCTGCCGCCCTGCAACATGGGGTTAGGCACCACCTATCTGCCGCTTAATTGACCTTTGCACACTTGTATGCTTCTACCGCCCTTATCAAGGAGTTAGGCTCCATGTATCTGCCGCCTAGTTGAGTTTGCAACAGTATGCTGCTGTTGCCCTCCAACATGGGGTTAGGCACCATGTATATGCCCCCTAATTGACTTTGCACTTGTATGCTGCTGCTGCCCTGCAACATGGGGTTAGGTACCTTCTATCTGCCGCCTAATTGGCTTTGCATTTCTATGCTGCTGCCAACCTGCAGCATGAAGTTAGGCACCATGTATCTGCTGCCTAATTGACTTTGCACTTCTATGCCGCTGCCGGCCTGCAACATGGGGTTAGGCACCATGTATGTTTCTGTAAGCACTTACGTAACTAAGTAAGCATCCTGTAACAGTGCCACAATGCCCAAGGGCTGTTTGTGTGCTTTATAAATGCATAAAATAGATGTGTTGTATGGGGACAGCAGCAGGAAGACTAAACTGCAGCGTATGTTCTCCATGGTGTCCAGTCATAATTTCGAAAACATAATTTCGAAAGTAAAAAAAGTCGAATCAAAAATGTCGAAAAAAAAAATGTCGAATTGTTTTTTTTTCGAATCGAAAAAAAACGTCATTAAAAAAAAATTCGACATTTTTTTTTTCGACGTTTTTTTTCCGACTTTTTGACTTTCGAATATTTTGTATTCGAAATTATGTCTATGAACCGTTCTCCATCTAGTCAGAGTTCTGTGACTAGGTGGTGGCAGTGGGAAAACTACCCAGGGACGTTGAGGCCATACAAAATAATGGAATGCACTGAAGGCCAGAGTGCGCAGTCTCCTTGCACAACACCACAGCGAGACAGCTGCCACAGTAAGAGGCACGTAGCTCAGTGTGTAGCTGCCAGCCAACCTGAGGCTGGTACGTGCAATGTGAAACATCAGACTCACAACATAGAGCACAAGGCCTCCACTGCTTTTCAACCTGCTTACTATGGGCCTGGAAATACAATGCCCAATGGTTCGCATCAATAAACAGACCACCTGGCAGCTCATTCCAAAGAACACTTAACGGGCAACGAGATGACAGTGTAAACAACTACTGTATGTGTAACATGTACATTGCCATATGTACTGTGAATGAACCAACAATTCTCTGGTGCATGGGCACACAGCATCACCCTCACACACAGAGACATAGGAAAGATTAGTAAGAACTAAACAGCAAGAAAACAAAGAAATCTCTTGTCGGATATGCAAAAATCAGATGGAAACAGAAAGCTTGTATCATCTTACAATGTTATGTCCTGTCCCTGACCAAGAAAGAAATGTATGTCGTTCCTTCTTTGAGTGCGCACATAAGACAATGAGCCCGGAGCAAAGATGGGCCTGGATACTGTCAGGTACTGAGAAACAAATGATCTACATAATCTTTCATTTTTGGAAGAAGATTATGGAAAGAATTGAAAATGTGAATTGAGTGAAATGTATAACTTAAATGTAAGAAGTTTGATAAGATAAAATGAAAAGTTTATTTTAAACTGAAACATTTTTAAATAAAAAAGACATAGGAAAACATGCAATGCAATAGGTCAGAAAAACATATGTGGGGCATATGCCTCCTATCCACGCACAAGCAAGTCTCATGAAGGGCTGTAGGAATGCTGTACACATCAGTAAAAGACTACCCAAATGAAACGCTGCAACCAGACTCACTGATATGATCACTTCTGGTTGTCACTACACAATCCCTTTATGGCCACACCACCTATTGTATTGAGTTAGTGAAGACACATCACATTCACCAGTTGCATGGGGAAAAGCTTTCAAGTCACTGATGTCACATCTGACTATCTATTTCGCATTTGTAACATGCAGAATCGTACACCAGAGGTATCAAAGTGCTAAAAGGATGCCAAACCAACAAAACTGATAGAGGTGGTCAGTTAAACAGAAATAAAGGAGTTAAGCTTGATTTTACAAATTTTAAAATCAGAGAGAGCATGCAGAGTGTCGGGGAGGGAGTTCCATAGTTTAGGCCCTCAAACAGAGAATGCTCGACCTTCAAAGTGTTCTAGATGGTAGCGAGGAACAGCTAAAAGTGCTAGATTTGCTGATCAAAGTGAACAAGAAGGAATCTATGGCCTGACTTTCTGACTTTGTTCTAAAGAGAGGGGCAGCCACTATGAGGAAAACCTTGATGAATCAGTACCTTGAAATGAATACGGGCACAGACAGGAAGGCAGTACAGCTTCCGATGAGCATGAGACATGTACTCATGTACTCAGCAATCGATGGTGCCGCTGTATAGAAATGATGTGACAATGTCTTGAAACAAAAGTTTTTTCTGTATGTTAAAACTGTAGTTTTTCAATAAAATAAAAAAAAAAGAGAAGGAATTCCAAAGGCCAATCTGACACCCGCATTTTGCCAAACCTGGAGATGGTTCAGCTGAACGGAAGGTTGGCTCAGCAGCACAGCATTGCAGTAATCGCGGCTGCCATTGATAGTATCAGCAATGATCAGAGTGTTGAACCTGTGAACAAATTGAGCACCCTTTTCAACAATTTAAGTTTGAAAAATCCAGAACTAGAAACCGCATCAATCGTGGCATCATGTGCGAGTGATAACATTATCTTAACACCCAGGTTTTTCACCACTTACACAGGAGTAGGCAAGGGACTTAAGGAAGAAGGCCAAAAGAAGGCCAAAAGTCAGAAGTACACAATGTGCAGGACCCACAATCAACAACTCAGTCTCAGTCTTGTCGGTATTAAGCTTGAGCCAGTTGGAATTAATCCAGTTAACTACTGCTTCAAGACAGTCTGTGAGAAATTTTGCAGAGCTCTCATGATCTAGATCAAGCATGAGAAGCAGTTGTGTATCATCAGCATAAGAGTAGAAGCAGAATCCATAAGAATGAATGAGGCTGGCTAACGGTTGAACACACCCCACATGTAATAGCGGATGGTGCAGATCTAAAAGGACAGACAGAGACCGACTGGATACGCAAGTTTAAGAATGCCTGAAACAAGTCTAGTGCAGTAACTGCAATACCCTCTTCCCACATGTAAAACCCCTACACCCTTCCCCAGAAGTAATGTATTGGGTGTTTGGGCTAAGAACAACACTGTAATGCACTGCACAAACAACCCCTTTTGTACATTGAACCTGATGACATGTCACCTATCTCATCAAAGGTAGCCATGGCAGCCAGCAGGAAGAGGACAGCAGCAGCACAGCAGGCAGCTCTGGTACCACTACTTCAACCTCAGCACCTCCCTCCCAGCACACATAGAGCAATGCAGTCCAGACTGCTGGCAAGAGAAAAAAGGCAGAACATCTGCTTCAGCCACTATAGTGCCTGGTGCCCTCACAGCAACCGCAGCTGTGTTTGGCAGCACTGGTGTCATCAGTGCCATCCCCACCTCTGGCATGTGTGGCTCGATGACAGACATAGTGGCGGCCACCTGCACAGCTGCCTCAGACCACAAGTGGGTTAATGCACAGCTCTGCAACAAGGCTGGTAGTGAAACTGAGGCAAACATTACCAACACTCCTACCCCATCAACTTGACTCTCCACCACTTCCCTCCCTCTCCCTCTCACCAACATGTCTTACCCCATATACACTGGACAGCCTCTACAGTGGCATCATGATTGGGAGAGTGATTCCACTCCTAATGATGATGACTCTGTCGATGGTGGACCAAGTGTATCTGGGGGGCAAAGCCCCATGACCTATCATCACCAGTCCCCACAACAACACTGGATGTTATATGGCAAAGACTGAGCCAGACTGAGCAGAAGCAAGAATGAATGGGGCTATCACACAGGAGCACCGGGGTCATACTCAGGTCATACGGAATACCATTCAGGGTGCCTCAAGAAGGGTAGCCACTGCTGTGGAGAGGCAGAGCAGGAGGGTTGCTGAAGCCACAGCGGCAGTGACAGTAGTGGGCCACAGGGTGCAGGAGTTGACAGAGTCAATTTCCTCTGGAAACAAGACAGTGTGTGTGTGGGTGGTGGGTGGGCAAGGGACTGTTAACATACAGCAGAATACTTCACTCTAGCAAATGAGTACAGTAGTCATTCAGTGTACTAACATTATTATTATTATTATTATGTTACAGTGCATACATAGGTGTAATCAAAAAAGATCTGAATCAGTTCATGATGGATGATGCATCCCTCCCTTGCATCCCTACACCCACCCCAAAGTAACCTCTGATTACTTGCATCATAAGTGTTAGAGTCAGATTTTGGGTGACCAATGTCTTCCTCAGGAGGCATAGGGACATTCCTCTGAATGAACATGTTGTGCTTCATTGCACAGACCATGACCCTCTTCCCCACCTTCTTAGAACTGTACATGACTGCCCCACTTGTCCGATGGAGGCACCAGAATCTCCCCTTGAGCAGTCCAAATGTGCACTCAATGCACACCCATGTCTGTGCATGTGCCTTGATGTATGTCATCTCCTGTTTAGTTCCTGGCATTATGATGTGTGTCATTAGCCATGGCAGCACAGGATAGCCTGTCACCTTCAATAGGTAAGGGTCGTAATTAATGATGGCATTTATTGTTATGTACACATGCCTCATTGATCATTGCAGCATGTGAAACAATTACATCAGGTACATCATCGGGAATACAGGGAGCCTCTCTATTCATGACATTAGGGGTTTGTCGACCCTACAAAGGTTGATGGTAGAGGAGTGCTGTTGATCCAGTTGCATGGTGAATGGGTCTGTCTCCTTTGTTGCTTCCTTTTCACAAACTAACACTGGCCTACTGCTACTTTGGATAAGGCATTGAGTGGGCATAGTTGGGCAGTCTTGTCAATTGTATGACTTTGTGTTTGTTTTTGTGATGTGGTCATTGTCAGGGATCAAGGGGTGTGCATCAGTGAGGGCCACTCATGTCACTGTTCCAATGGGATGGTGTGATGTGGGCAAAGGGCTGTTCAATCTGGATTGCAGAGCTTGTGTAACATGTCCGCTTGCAATGATGCACTTTCATGTATCATGTTCTTGCATTTGTTTTTATATGTGTCTTATTTGTATTGCAGTACTCCGATGACACCCCCCCCCCCTTTCACCTCTTCACATGTTTTGGCCCACATTGTGCATAGCTTTTACACAGTTGCTACTTACCAATTATCCATGATGCTCCCTATTGGAGTCTATGAACACGTGCAGAGCGATGTTCTTCAGAACCATGGCATCATGTCTTGAACTTGGAAAATGGGTGCAGCAGAGTCTCGCTGTCAGACCAGCATTGCGTGTCATTTGTACATTCATGGATTTCATGGAGTGGTACGGCTTTCTGTTGAGGTGTATTTGATCCTGTGCCAGTGGTGATACCAAGGCCACATGCATGCAGTCTAGAGCGGCAATCACATTGGGGAAGTCTGCAGTGGCATAGAAATCTTGGTTGCCGGATATGACATGTTAAGTAATTTATAACGTGCATGTACATCAAGTGTTTCTACATCCCACATGCACCTGCTGTGGGATGTGGGCATAGCAATGTGATTTGGTGCATGTCACATTAATGCATCAAGCACCTGTGCCAATAATCTAGAAAAAGTAGGCTGCGACAAGCCTTGTAGCATCCCAATGGTGTGCTGATACATGCCCATAGCTAGAAAGTGCAGGACTGCCACCAGCTTCAGCAGTGGGATTGCTGTCCACATTCGGATCCCAGTGTGGAGATCTAGCAGTATGAGTCTAAGCAGGTCAGCGATGGTGTCCCTATTCAGCTGGTAGAGTGTTGTTATTTGGTCATCCATCATTGTCCAGGGTGAGGGTCTGACTCGGGGTCTGGCTTGTCTCCTCATGGCACGCTTCCAATGCTTTTGCTGAGGCTGTCTCCTTGGCAGCAGCAGCAATGCATGCTTCTTCAGCTCAATATATTACATCATGTTGTGGAACCCATAATTAATGTCTGCAGGAAGCTGCATTGTGCTTCGAAGTGGGTTTAGTGGAGTGTGTGTGCCTTAAATATTCTTTGTGATGGAATTATATGAATCTATGGCTTATTTTGCACACCTGCATTCATTTACCTCTACCTCTGAGGTGGAGGAACTGAAAAGTATATAACTGCCTATTTTTGTTGGCAATTAGCAGTATTCTAGTTTGTAATTTGGTGGAATTACCATTGCTTTTTTCAGCAGTAATTCTTCCGGCGGATTTGGCACTGACGGAATTATGACAGGTTTTCTTAATGGTAATTCTGCCAGCGCTAATTCCGCTGGTGAAATTACAGCTTGTTTTGTGTTCTTTTAATTTGGCAGTGCGGTAAAAGTGTCAATAACAGAATTACTGTCACTTTTCTATCACACCGCCAAAATCAAAATGAGGCCCAATGTCTCTTCAACACAGCTGGATTCAAAATTGCTCAAATACGTCTACTCAAAGAGGGAGAGGTCAATCTATAAAAGACTCTCCATTTTCAGAAAAGCAATAACTGCTTCTATTTCTTAATGCAGGGCCTTCATTTCCCCTCCTACAATAACCTGTATGGCACCAACCCTACACAATTTAAATGAGTTCATGAAGGGTTGATGCATCACAGTACTGACATCCATGTTTATAATATGGGAACAGAAGGATGTGGCCGGCAGACACTTTTCTAAAGAATGTTAGCTTTAAAGCAATGTTAGATTTTATGCCAATAAAATCACTGGAAATTATTCAAAATAAAACTGCATGCTAAACCTCAAACCTTATTATCACATCACTCCAGCTCTACAAACATTAAACTTGTTACCCATCAACACTAAAATAGAACAAAAAATCCTAAACATTACCCAGAAGACTATCCACTTTTCTAGCTCCGGGCCTCCAATCCTTCCTTAATCTTGCCATCCCAAACGGATACCTACAGTCATAAAAAATCGAAACTGACACCTCTCAAATGTTGCCACAAAAAACTCACAGGCAAATCATTTTCTTCTATTTACCCCACCCTATGAAACAAACTACCAGGCTACATCTCCCAAGAACCCTTATTCAACACCTTCAAACTGCCCACCTTCAACGACAAACCTAAAACACCAACTGCTCCAACCTTCATACACCTAACACTTCACCTGCATTACTCCAAACTCCACACCCTCTGTAAACATCACTTTTTCAACTATTAATCAGTTAGACACCTTGGATACCCATCCCTACTCCCCCTCCTTCTACCTTCGTTACACTTTCCCTCCAACCCGTTCTCACCCTCCTTCCAGCTCACCTGTGACCTTTTGCCTCTTCAGTAAACTGCACTTACTTTCATTGCAACCTTCAGTGCTTCTCTCCCTGTCCACCAACTCTCCCTTCCCACCTCTAAATCTCCTTAGCAATTCTGGAGCATACGCTCTTGTGCCTTGAAAATATTTGCTTACTAACCCTAATTAAATGTCAATGGTCTGTTCATGCTTTTACATTCTGGTTGTGAGCAGATGACGTTGGTGCCTTGCAGCACTAATAGAATTGGGCACCTATATAAAAGACAGCAATACAAAAAAAATGCTGTCTGAAACAAATTTACATTGATTGGCCAAATGTAATCAATGTTTTCCAAATCAATGTTTACCAAATGTCATCAAATGTAATCACTGCTCTGTATAATGTGTTGTTGTTCCTCTTTGTATGTGACAGAATCGAGCCTTTCCCCTGCATATAGGATTTCACATAACAGCAAACACATGTAGCAGAAATGATTGACGCTGATTCTTCACACTCTGCGGTATGTGCCGCTTGCAACTGTAATTAGAGTGTGCAACATGAGGTCGGGAATGGACCCTCATGTCTCTGATTTTTTACCAGTGGGTAACCTCATATGTTTCTAGACAAATCACCTGAAATAGTTGTTAAAAATTCAAAAGTACTCTGAACCACCACAAATTTGGGAAATTCCTGAGGCTATCCTTATATTAGGGCGCCGCATGTTTTAGTTGTGCTTCATGTATTGTATTGCACTTACTTTGTAGACAGTGCCTGCCGTATTTTAAACTGATTTAATGATATTATCCATACTTGGGGATTTTAAATTTTAGATGTGCAAATATTGTTTTGTTTTTTAACCTTTTACAACATCGGGAAGTCTCTCTTCCATTGTTGTCCACTGAAGCGACACCCTCCCATGTGACAACAGGCACTTATGTCTCAAGGGGAGTGAACACAAAGCGAACGCACACTACAGGGATTTTTATGTGCATTTGAATGATGTTAATGATGCTCAGGCATCTACATGTTCATCAGGTTTTGCTGATCTTCATCTGCATTCACAAACTTTCTCCCTATGCATAACAGAGGAAACAGAATTGATCTCATTTTTTCTACTGACTAACTATCGACCACTTTAAACCTGTTTCATGGTCAGACCATTACCTCCTTCCTTTTCTTATTTTTTCTCCATCCTTGTCCAAATTGAAATCATGCATACATACTAATCTACATTATTTGTCTAAGGTCGCCTATGACCAACGAGCAGGGTGTCTTAAATACACCATGTCAAAGCTTAATGTTCTAAAGAAGGCCCCTTTAACCCTTGTTCAGCTTTGATCAAAGCCATGGTGACTACAGCCGACACTTTGGCTCCTGTTAATTCGGGAACTTGCTGTGCTAAGCCACCCGCCCCTTGGTTCTCTCCTGGTCTGCGACTGCTGAAGCAAACTTCTCATCGTGCTGAAGATAAGTGATGCCTTGCCCTGGAGCTCGAGTCTAGGTCTAGATATAAGCAAGCTCTCCTAGCCTATCAGAAGGCTATTAAGATAGCCACATCACAGCCACTGATCGTATAATTTCAGCCACTTGTCCTTCTCAGTAACTTTTCAAAGTGGTCTAAGAACTTTCTGAGGTGCTCTCCCCTTTTGATTGACCCTTCACGCTCCCAGGAGATCTGTGATCAAATTACTTAATTTTTTTCTGGACAGGATTTCCAAGATTAGGACCAGGTTACCGATTAGATTGTTTCTAAAGCAGACTGCAAACTTAAATCGGCATCGCCCTCTGACCCTATCCCTTTGCATCTGATTCAAGCTCTCTCTCTTGATTGTGTTGAGCAGTTTACAGCAGCTCTCCATTTTTCTTTTTAAAATGGTGTGGTCCCTGCATCTTTAAAACACGAAATTGTCTCACCTCTTTTAAAAAAGCCCCAACTCAATCCTGCAGTACCTGACAGTTATTGCCCCATTTTGCTGCTTGTTGCTCTTATGAAACTTATATAGGTTATTGTTACCCCCCAGTTATCTAGATTTCTGGAGACAGAAGACCACCTACATCCATTTCAAGCAGGATTGAAGCCACTTATGCATGGAGGACTCTGGGATGTTAAGATTGGTTGACCTCTTTCCTTTCTGAGCGCCAATAGACTGTCCTTCTTTTTCCTTTCTGTAGGGATCATCCTCTATCTCTTGCAGGGTGCCTCAAGGGTCTTCCTTGTTGACTCTAATTTTTAACCTTTACTTATGGCCTCTTGCTGACCATGTCTCCTCTTATGGTATTCACCTTTACACATATTCCAATGATACCCAGTTGGTTTTTCATCTTGGGGGCCCGGTCTCAGATCCTCCCTTCAAATATAAGGAGTGTTTAACTGAGATTGGGAGCTGGATGTCGAGAAACTAGCTGAAACTTAACAGGCAGACAACTGAGATCTTGGTGGTCAGTTCTCCAAATCCCAGCTCTCTGTGAAACTCAGCCTTTTGGCCAGACTCCTTGGACCCCTGTCCAGCCCCCAGTGCTTTGTGAAGAGTCCAGGGATACAGCTTCTCCCTACACGTTCACATGAGGCGTAGATTGCTTCTGTTTGTAACACCGGGTCTCTTGGGCTGAAACTTCTGAGAAAAAATCTTCCTTTCTTGCCATTTCAATGTCACTCCTTGGTAGTTGCTGCTTCTATTATGGGCTTTCTGGACTATTCCAATGGCATTTACCTTGGGCAGTCTGTATTCCTAGTCTAGAAGCTCCATGTTTTACACATTTTTGCAGCATGCTTATTCCTACATGCTCCTAGGCTTGCCCATTTTACTACACTGCTGACTGAGCTTCACTGGTTTCCAGTGAGAATGCGTATCAAGCTGAAGGTTCTGTGTATTGCGCACCCAGCTCTCCACTCTGTCAGCCCTTTTTGTCTTCGAGAAAAGCTCATCTGCTATGTCCCCTCACAACATCTGCGATCGGCCACCCAAAATGTATTGGTAGTCCCGGGTTTTCGCAAGCCAAGGCCTGGAGGACTTTTTTTCTGGTCCTCACTCTGGTACTGTCGAATTGTCAACCCCCACAACTGCGAGGGATCTCTGATAACCTGCTCTTTTGAAAATCTATTAAAACCTTTATTTGTTAAGATATGATATCCTATTGCCTCACAAATGCTGTCAGTGCCCCGATGCCTTTGGGTCTTGGTTTCGTGCTTTAGAAATAAGATACAATACAATACTAGTTTGTGCAGCACAAAATGTGTGAATACAGTAGAATCAGTATATTTGAAATTCGAATGTGGGCAAAATCGACATTGACACTGACAAATGGTGGCTCTATCTGCAATGCTTCACGTGGAATACATTACTCTAACATCCAATACAGAAGACAAAGTTTAAATTAAAGACAATGGATCCCATTATGAGTTTGCCGCTATCCTTTAAAAGTCCTGGATAATAGCATTTACAGGCACTTTTAACGGTCCGTAACAAGTAGGATTTCAATGGAACTCAGTTGCGTGAATCACTGTAACACAGGCCAAAGATGTACTGCAATGCTGGAAACAATTGCTGGCAATACCGGGGCAATTGTATCACCAGCATTTCTGAGCATAGACTGGCCAGTAATACTGGCAGAACATTGCAGGTATTACTAGCAGATTCAAGCCAGTATTACCACCACCTCAAAGCTGCTGGAAAATAGACCCAGGTGAAAGAAATAATGGCACAGGTGCACCCAATCCATCTAGGTGCACCTAATGCACACAGGAACACGACTAAAGCACCACACCCACCCCAAGAACACGCTGTCATTCATTGTAGCTATAATGGACCTGGAGGCGTTGCATGCTGATGTGCACCTGATAGTGCTGAAGAAGCAGCAGTGGTAACAGGAGGCCAGGGGTAAAAGGTGGAAGAAGAGGAGGAGGTGGATGATGATGGGGAAACAGGTGATGCAGGTGGCGAGGCATAGACGTGCTGTGATCCTTCAAGCAAGGTCACACCCTGTTCCCTCACAGACAGCCAGATCCACACCCTGTACTGCCTAAACAGGGAGACAATTTATGACCTCCTGATCCTAATCCAGGATGGCATTGGAATCTGGATCGGCATCAGGACAGCCATATCACCACCACCATGACATTTTACAGCCTGCCTTCTCCAGAGTGCTGGTTCAGGTACTGGAGGCCATCCTGCACCATTGGGCTAGCACATCATTCTCCCAACCACTAAGGCACAGGTATAAACCACTAAGGACCGCTTCTATGCAATTGCGGGCATGACCGATGTGTTGGAAGCGTTGCACTGCATGCATGTAGAGCTGGTGGCCATCCACGCCTCAGAGGAGGTCTACAGGAATTGGAAGCAGTTCCAGTCCCTCAAAGTCCAGATGACCTGGGATGCAGAGCTGACCATCATGCACTGCTGTGCCCAGTTCCCAGGATCAACTCACGACTGCATAGTCCTGCAGAACTGCACTCTGGGTCACATGGACAGGGGGCGGGGGTATGTCACAAATGAATATTCAGCAAGCACCGTGCTCATGCCCGACCAACCAGCGCACGCCTCAGTTGACAGGACACAACAGACAGGAGTAGCACATGACTGGAGATGAGGCAGTCACTGACCAGGCCATTTCATAACCAAAAGGACATCCACGTGTAATATACTACAGGTACCAGAATGCAACACCCACCCCCTTCAAATGCCAGTTTATCTGTAGACTAGGCCATCTGGGGCCATGAATGTATCTCCTGTTGAGACATAGGGCGTGCATGCATAGACTGACTGTTGAGATTCTGCTATCATATGCAACATCACTGCCGAGTATCATTATGCACATGTAAAAGTCAATGTCAATATTAATGGTTCTTGTATCGTGCACTGTTGCCTGACGAGTCTAGAAGGGAAAGAATGTTGGGGTCGACTGTCAGTGGGATTGAGAGGGAGAAGAGCAAGAGAGGTTTGGTGCTTCAGTTCGGACAAACCGGTCACTGAGCCTTGCAGCATTTATGGTTGGTAGCTGGAATGTGGTTTTTGTGCATGATTGGGTATGGTTTGTATTCATGTCAGGCAGTGTGAATTGCATGCGGTCAGTGATGCGGTAGTGGTATGTTTGTGTTCAGTCGAGAGTTTGAGGGTGCGTATGCAGAATGATTACTTTTATGTATGGTTAGTTAGTGTAATACATTTCCAACCCCCAGCAATCCATCCAAGTGTGACACACTTGCCACCCAGAAACACTCCATCTAGATGTGATACATTTCGAGTCCTCAACAAAATGTTTCAGGGAGCAGAACTCAGCATGATATAGATGTTTCACCGTGCTTGTCTCATGGTGCAGCAGGGAGCTTAAGGCCTAGCTATACTATCAGACCAGATGCACAATGTGGCTAACCTACGCACAGTTTGACTACATGCAAGATAAGGCTAACCTTGTGTCCTTTCCCCTTGCAGGTGACTCAGGATACTGACTGCTTCTGTGGCTGATGACCCCTCTGAGGGATCCCCAGATGCAAGAGGAAATGGCATACAACAGGGCGCATGTGAGGACCAGGGTGACCATCGAGCGTACCTTCATTCTCTTGAAGGTACGTTTCAGATGCCTACATTGGTATGGGGGTGCACTCATGTGCAGGCCAGAGAAGGCGGGGCAGATAGTCCTGGCCTATGCAATGTTGCATAACATATGCGTCCAATGCAACATACCCCTGCCCCCAGATCTTGACATTCCTCCAACAGAGGATGTTGACGCTGATGATGCAGTGGCAAGCATGCCCATACACAGGCGTATGGAAGCCAGGAATGGGTGCATGAGCGTTCAACAACTAATAGAGAACTTTTTCTGAGTACCCCTTTCATTCTGCACTTCCCTTGCAGCTTACTGCATATGATCCACACACACACAATAAATACAAACATAAGGAATGTCCACTCATTGTTTCAAGTGTAAACTATTATGTATTGGAATTAAAACACCCTGTGCCCCTTCCCCCTCCGTTCACACCCTGTACCCACAAAACACAAACACCATGTTCCACCACCCTATCCACACACACCCTGTCCCCGCATACCCCCACCCCCTCCCTACACACCCCAAACACCCAAAAGTGAAAGTGTCAAACATGAAAGTGTCACTGCAGGAGTCATTTCTTTGCCTCTTGGACATGTAGCCCTTGGATCGCCGAGGTGTGGTTGCAATCAGCTGGGAGCAGCACCTCAGGCTGCCCTGCTGTGAGCTCCATGAGGTGGTGATGATTGCAGTGGGTCAGACCCCTGGCCCCCTGTACTCCAGGGTGACCTGCAGGGTGTGGGAGAGGGACTCAGACATGGCTGAGATCACTTCATTCCCCTCTCGGGCCATGTGGGTAAACATTACCAGGGCAGCGGTGGTATGTCCCAGGGCCTGTGTGTTCCTGCAGCTGCTGGCCTGTATGCACTCCGCAGGAGCTGCAACTCATTCAGCTGTTTCAGGACAGTTTTGCCATTGCCACCTGCTGGTCCTCCATGGAACTGAGTCACACGTCCATGTCCTGAATGTTGGGCATGGGAGTTGGAGGGGTGCTGTGCAGAGTGGCCAGGCTAAACGATGGGGTTGGGTAGGGGGTGCGCTCATCCTCATCCTCCTCTACCTCTGTGCCGTACCTGCCATGATAAGGCAGTGGCGGGTGTATCAATGTTGTTGTGTAGGGCATGGGAGGGATGGCGGTGCCACTGGTGACAGGTGTGGTCTTGCGACCAGGTGGCAGCGGTGGTGCCGGCTGTGCAGCTGCCACAACATGTGGTGGTGTTTGAGCTGCCAGAGGTGGTGGTGCGGCCCTCAAGTCTGCACATGCCTAGCCTGAGTCACATCTGCGGGCTTGCATTACACTCATGCTACACTGTGTTTGCCCTGCTCTTGTCATGCTATTCATTTGGTCTGTTTGCTCCAATGTGTGCTTCTACATGAGGGTTGTGGGAGTTCACATTGACTGTTGGTCTGCCAAGATAGCTTGCACAGAGGCGCTCATCATGTGTCCATGCGTGGGGCAGCGTATTGTTTCTATGGAACTTGTACATGACTACGTACAAGGCATATGTGTGTGATATTGGCGCTCTTGCTGTGACTGACATGTGTTAGACCGGTTCCCTTCCCAATTTAATGTTTCTATGCCTGGGGATGTATTAATTTGGACACAAAATTGGCATTTACATGAGGTTTGCTGTACTTACCACCATAGCCTTGAATCCCGGTTACAGCCTCTACTGCCCCAACTCCCTCAATCCCCTCCATGTGTAGGATGGAGCTGCACAACTTCTCCCAGGGAATCAGGGTCAGGGGTTCCTCTGTCCCTCCTCTTGTGGCAGCAGATTCCCTCTGATGGTTGGCCAGGATGTTCCTGACCTTCAGCCGCAAGCCATCCAGTGTTTGTGCAATTATGTGGCATGCATGGGATGGGACCCACTGAAGTCATCTGATTGGCCACCTCCTGCCAGATGGGCATCTTCCTCCTCTAGTTGATCCTGTGATTGCCAGACCCAAAGTGTGCCTCTGCATTTGCCACCAAATTGTCTGTGAGGGCAGGCAGGTCGGGCTCGGTGAAACATGGCTTGTGAAGACAGACCTCGGCCAATCTGGATTTACCACTTCCTGGCATGTCTGCTGTGTCAGATGAGGTGGACGGTAGCAGGAAGTAGCTAGTTTTAAGTGGATTATGTTTTTCAAAATGGCCACCAGATAGCTTCCCGTTCCTGCAATGATGCTTTTTGCTGGTAATTTCCGGCTTGTAACGGTCCTACCGGCTTGAGGGAATTACCAACTTTTTTCTGGGAAACTCATAATGAGGGCAAATCTGACAATCAGAATGGGATATTTTCCTACAATCCAAGACCTGGGAGAAGACTGGCCAGCCACCCTCTCTCTGGTGGAGATACCATAACCATTTAATGCATAGAAAGCAAAGCTCTCTGAATCCAAGGATGTCCCTTCATGTACGTCCTCTTTGGAGTAATGGTATATCATTGCATTCAAACCATGACCTTTGCTTTCTAATGTATACAGTATCGTGACCTGCACTAGATCGCCTGTGTGGTAGATTATGGCTACTTCATTTATGGGTATGTTTTTGCTTTCCATTGTTTGTAGTAAGTGCATTAGACATTCCTGTGGATCTTTTTGTCTTTGTAACGTGAATTTCACCATTCCAGCACAGTAGTTCAAAATCATGCCTTATTGCTGAGACACTGTAAGTGTTTTAGGATTGTTTGCTGCATTTCTGTGAAGGCTTAGCATTTGTAAATACAACTGGTCCAAGCTGTTTAAATACATGTTTTCAACAATTGCTGGCATTTGGAATAGAACATTAATTGCTACATTTGCATAGCAATTTACACCAGTGTATTGTAAAATTTGAATGGACCAGGAAGTTCTGTGTCTGAGTACTTTGATCAAAGTGCACGTGGTTTCTTTGAAGAAGTACTTCTCTTTGTGTGTGGAGTTGGGAATGTGTTGCCCTTTTCAGTCAGTTCTTCTGTGTTTTTTGGTAGTTGATGTAGTATGAGCTGATTTTAATTTATTTGGTGGTACTGTTGGGAGATCATTTAGAACTTCTGATTGCAGAGTTTTCTTTCAAAACCTTTGTGTTTTTGAGGAACAGAATACATTTTGAGATAGGGTGTGTAGAGTGCGCGTAGTCTATTGTACTCTATGATTCAAGGAATGTCAGCACTGACTGCACTACCATCAAAATGGACTAGATATAGTCCTTCAAGTGTACGTAGGCGTGACAGTGCCACGTAACTCATGCCTTCTTTAAAAACTGTGCTGCCAATATCAATTAATTCTTGATCTAAGGTTAGACCTTGCGATTTATGAATAGTCACTGCGTAAGCTAGCGACAGAGAAAACTGTTCTCTGTGTACATACATGTCTTTGAAAAGAAGGAATGAAGCTGTTTTGCATCCTATCCTGTTAACTTCTGAAAGTTTGTCAAACTGGATGTTGACAAACTGAATGGTGTTGTCACATTGGTATGTCTGGAAGTCAACAACTGTACCAAGTGCTCCATTAACTAAACCTTGCTCTACATCAAGGTTATGTTTTAGCATTACTCTACAGTTTACACATAATGTTAACATTTTCTCCAAACCAGCTGTGTTGGAGATAGAGCTTTCTAAGGTATTTAGCTGTGCTATGGCTTGTTGGCACATAAGTATTGTCATACCGTGTATGTCCAGTTTACTGTGGAGTGAATTTCCACTAGTAGTTGGATTTTTTTCAGCATTATAGCATGAATTGTGCACTACTTGCTAGAATTGGCATTAAGGACATACAGTTGACATTTGTGTGTGCTAATTGTTCTATGACAGCAGTAGCACATGTGTTATGGCCGTGCAACTCATGGATGCGTCTGGTATTTAGGGTAGACTGCACTTCCTTCAATAGTACACCAATCTGCATGTTTTATTTATATGTTGGCTTAGCTGAGGTCTGCAGACTGACACATGTTTTCAGTTAGTTCTGTGTATTCAAAATGTTGCCAGAGATTTACATTCTTGATCCTTCCAAGACTTTTACAGCACAGTTTGTGTCCTAAGGTTTTAAAGGTAGGTTCACCTTTCACTGGTATTAATTGAAGGAGATCTCTGAAAACAATGACACGTTTTCCCCCAAAGAGTTCTTCGTAGTCTGTTTTGAGGACCTCTTGCAATCTGAGGTGAATCAAAGCTTACATTAGGTTGGAAACCATGCTCACCTCATTCATTAGGAGCATTTTCATTTGTTTCAAAACTCTGCGTAGCTCCATAGCAGCTTCTGCTGAAAGTTTGTGGTACTCCCATGTGTGTTAGTGTTCTACTGGAAGGAGTACTAATCAGTGTAAAGTGATACCACCTATGTTGTAGGCAGCTAAACCTGTGGGGGCGGTTACAACAGCTGAAAGGTTGTTGGTTTTAATTGTTGGAGGAATTTACTGATGAATTGTATTAAGAATGTTTTCCCTGAACCAGCTTCACCAGTAGGATTTAGCAGTACAGGTTTGTAGTGTGCACAGGTACAAGTTTTAGTTTTGTGCTGTATACCATGTTCAATTTCTTTACTTATTTCTAGAAAAATGGTACACTGCTCATTGTTTAGTTGTGATTTTAGTAGAGCAAAGTCTTCTACAGATTGCTCATACTGACACATGGGGCTTCATTACAAGTATGGCAGTAAGGCAAAAAAGGCGCCGGTATCGCTACTGGCATCATTGCTACCGTACTGCCATACTACAAGTTCTGCATGAGTTCTGCTCGCAGGTTCCCTTGCAGCCACCAGGTCTGACCTGTTGGCCGTACCGGCACCCGTGAGGAGAACATGATGGTAGCACCGGTACCGTTATTTAACGGTGCCGGTGCTACCACCAGCCCCATTCCCATTGAGCCTATGGGGCTCAAAAGAGAATGGGGATGTACCGGGCCCAGCAGCCATGAAAGGGCAATTAATGGGTTTGGCTGGGCCAGAATAGCCCAGTAATTGCCCATTCACGGGAGCCAGACCCAGATGCGAGTTTGGAGGTAGCCTTGCCAGTTTTACCTACGGGGGCTTGAATGGGAATGGGGATGCACAGTGTCTGGGTTCCCTGAATTGGGAAATACCGGGCCCTCCAAGGTCAGAATGGCCTGGTATTTCCCCATTCAGGTAACCCGGACCTGGTACCCAGTATGGGGGTAGCCATGCCGCTAAGTGGCATGGCTACCTCCATACTCGGAATGACCTCCTATATCTGTTATGGTACTTTCACTTGCATTGAAAGCATATTCATAGGAGGAATGGGTATCTAATAAATCTTCTTCTTTTCTCCATGGTTTGAAAAGTTGCAGTAGAGCCATCTAGTATAGTTCTTTGTGTTGAGGAGTTTTTAATGACAATTTCATATGATTAATCAGGCTGCATTTGGTAAGTTTCACAAGGCTTCCTTCACAAATTTCAACTCTGTTTCTACCCTTTTTCTCATCTGGATTAATGTTATTTTTGTATGAGATGTTGTGGGCTACATGGTGCAGGCACCAGGTTTCTAAAGTAATACTCCTGTTTGGGTGGTATGTGTCCAATAAGTGGTTTTTCAAAATGTCCTGGCTGTTGGGATTGTTTTTCGCTATTGTTTCTATGTCTTCGTACGATTTCAGAACTCTTTATGTGGATGCAGCAGGACCAAGGCTTAGCCACACTATGTTTTCAGATTTCCCATATAAGGCGGTGCTGTTCAAATGGTCTGCGGCTTCGTAGCAGCCACATTCTCCATGCGACAGCATTTTTATGCCAAAGCTGTTGTAACGCTCACCTGATTCTCGCAGAGGCGCCGGTCTTGACTGGGCGACTACCGTATCCTCAAAGGTGATGTGCAGCACCCGGTTGGCTCTTTGGGCTGGACCTCTGTGCCCTGTATGCCTGACGTGCAGAGTAAGATGTCTGCAGATAGAAAATACGGGGTTAATGAACTGGGGTTATTGGGGTGTCCCTATCTCTTTCCCCTTCTCCTCTCCTGTAGAACCCCACAGGTTAACGCTCTCACCTTAGGTAAGTGAATGCCGAGCTCTCCATCTGCCTCGGGGCAGGGTGCTGTAACCAGTTTCTTCACTGGATAGGTAGCACAGGCCTCTTGACATCAGAGGACTGCTGTCCGTCGTTTACTGCACGAACGGTAAGTTGCGAGTAACTCAAATGTCTTTAAAGTCTTTAATAATGATGTCTCTTGTTTTGCAGGGTTCCGGCGATGGCGGATGACGGGCTGAAGTGAGTTGAAGATGGAGCCCGTGTGATGGATAGAAGCGCCTGGAAGCACGTAAGTAAGCGCTTGTTGCCAGGTTCACGATGCGCTCTAACTGTCTTTTTATTTTGCAGGTACAAGTTCGGAGCGGCTGCAGGGTGCCGGGATACCCACTGGGTTAGATGTGGAAAGGAGTAATGGCATGTGAGTATTAAAGTTCCCCAATGTCTTTAAACGCACCTTGTTTTGTCTTTCAGATGCGGGATGCAGCGCCGACGGCCTCCGGAGCGTGCGAAGAGTTGGTAAGCTTTTGTCTTTCAGATGCCGGAATGCAGTGTGAAGACCTCCGGAGCGCACGAAGAGTAGGTAAGCCTTTGCCTTTCAGATGCCGGAATGCTAACCTGTTCTTTCTTGTCTTTATAGGTGTTGCTGAAGACTGGATTCAGGATGGTAAGCCTTTTTCCTTAGGCCCAGGACCGGATGCAGAAGACACGATGAGTGTTCTGCTGCAGAGGGTGCAGAATAACGCAAAGCAAGATTCATCCACCGGGTGTGGTTTAAATAGCCTCCTGTAGTGCTTAGGTCTCTCCTTCCACAGCCACGCCTAAGTAAGAAAAGAGTTCCTGGTAAGAAAAGAGTTCCTGCCTTCCAGAAGAGTTCCAGTGTTCTGAATCTAGGGAGTGGCTCCAGCCCCACCCAACAGGAAAAGTAGTTCCAAACAGAAGAGGATCAGAGGCTCAACTGGCAGGCAAGTAAGCAGCATGGTCTGCTGCAGGTAAGTCCACCCAAGCATTATGAGCCCGGCGCTTCCAGCGCTGGGACTGGGCATATTTATGAGCCTGGTGCCACTGGCGCCAGGACTGGGTCTAAAAGGTCCCAATTGGGACTGGTTAGCACTCGGAACCTGGGTTATGGATCTGCTTCCAAGGGAGTTGGGAAAACCCTGACCTTTTGGAAGCAGAGATCATGACAGTACCCCCCCTCAAGGCCCCTCCCAAACCGGGCTTCTCCGGGGGTTTTGGCTTGTCAGGAAATGTTCGGTGAAATCTTTTGATTAGGCGAGGAGCGTGGACATATTCAGCAGGTTCCCAGGATCTCTCTTGGGGGCCGTAGCCTTTCCAGTCAATTAGGTAGAATAGTTTAGATTTGGAGATCTTGGAGTCCAGAATGCTTTTGACTTCAAACTCGAGTTCTCCATCAACTAGGATAGGTTTTGGAGATTTGGTTAGTCGGGTTTGAGGTTGCACGGGTTTTAATAGAGAGACGTGGAAGACCGGATGTATCTTCATGTGCGGGGGCAAGTCCAACTTGACCGCTACTGGGTTTACTATGGTAGTGCTGGAATAGGGACCAAGGTATCTTGGGTTGAATGTGCGTGGCCCTTTTAGAGATAGATATTTGGTGGATAACCAGACTTGATCCCCTACTTGATAGTGAGGGGCTTCCTTCCGATGTTGATCTGCTCCTTTCTTGTATTGTTCTTTAGCCCTTTGATGGTGAGAAACAGCTTCCTTAAAGGCTTGGGTGATTGTAGAATGCAGGTAGTCTACTGCTGGTGTTTCAAGATCTTGGAGGGGATCCAACTCCGAGGTTCGAGGGTGACTGCCGTACAAAAGAAAAAACGGGGTTTTCCCAGTTCCCGAATGGACAGAGTTATTGTAGGCATACTCGGCTATCCAAAGGATATCTTTCCAAGTTTTTTCAGTTTGTTGCAGCATGCAGCGTAAATACTGTTCCAGAGTTTGATTGGTCCTCTCGGTTTGTCCGTCGGTCTGAGGGTGGTGACTGGTCGATAGTCTCACATCAATTTGAGCCGACCGACAGCAACT
Organism: Ambystoma mexicanum; assembly: GCF_040938575.1. Lineage (NCBI taxonomy): Eukaryota > Metazoa > Chordata > Amphibia > Caudata > Ambystomatidae > Ambystoma > Ambystoma mexicanum. Next base: position 772,286,657 of record NC_090923.1, on the reverse strand, counting down.
TCGCAAAAAATGAGAAATAAATTGACTACCTCGATCCGAAATTAGAACCGAAGGAAAACCGTGCAGTCGGACGATGTTTTCGAGAAATTCTCGGGCCAGAGTTGCTGCTGTTGGCAAGCCTTTGAGCGGAATGAAATGCGCCATCTTGGAGAATAAGTCCACGATTACTAGAATCGTATTGTATCCGGAGCATGGAGGTAGATCGGTGATGAAGTCCATAGAAAGCGTATGCCAAGGGCGAGGTGGGATGTCAATAGGGCGTAAGAGGCCTGCTGGTCTTTCCTTTTGACTCTTGTTTTGGGCGCATACTCCACAGGACATTATAAAGTCTCAGATATCTTTTTTCCAAGACGGCCACCAGAAGTAGCGCTTGATCTTTTCTGAGGTCTTCGCTATACCGGGATGACCTTCCATTAAAGAGTCGTGATAACAAGAGATTACTTTTTTCTGTAAATCTGTGCTGGGTAGGTATAATCGTTCTTGGAAATACAATAAGTTGTCCTTTACTGCAAAGTCCTTTCCCTGCAGATGCCAATTCTGTATGTCTGCTGGAGTTACAAGTTGCCTGGCTTTATCCTTAACTTCCTCTATGGATTCTGTGGCGATTACACCCAGAATTCTTTGTTCGGGAATGATTGGTACAGGTTTAGGGTTGATCAAGTGTTCTTCCACTCCCATCCGAGAAAGGGCATCGGCTTTACCGTTCTTTGTACCAGGTCGATAGGTAATTATGAAGTCAAACTCGGCAAAGAATAATGCCCAACGGAGTTGTCTAGAGGATTGGGCTTTTGCGGTTTTCAAATATTGCAGGTTTCGGTGATCCGTAATCACAGTAATGGTGTGTCGGGCCCCCAGCAGATAATGCCGCCAAGCCTTAAAGGCAGACTTGATAGCCAGAAGTTCCTTGTCAGTAATCGTGTAATTGACTTCAGGAGGCGAGAATTTGCGGGACCAAAATGCCACGGGATGCAACTGATTGGTTACCGGGTCCTTTTGTGATAGAACTGTCCCCATGGCAAGGCTTGAAGCATCAGTTTCCACGATGTAGGGGAGTTCGGGGCGAGGGTGTTTTAAGATTGGTGCAGAGATAAATTTAGTCTTCAAATCCTGGAAAGCTTGTTCCGCCTCGGTAGACCATTCAAAATGTTTGTTTTTCTTTAACAAGGCAGTGATGGGCTGGACTATTCGAGAGAACTCGGGGATAAACCTGCGGTAAAAGTTAGCGAAGCCTAACATGCTTTGCACACCTTTTTACGGAGGATGGTGATGGCCATTTGAGAACTGCATCGACCTTCTTTGAATCCATACGCACTCCGCCAGGTGATAATATGAATCCCAAAAATTCAACTTCATTCACGTTGAAAACACATTTTTCCAACTTAGCGAAAAGTTTGTGTTGACGCAATCTTTCGAGGACCATTTTCACGTGTTTCCGATGTTCAGATTCCGATGAAGAATAAACGAGAATGTCGTCGATGTAAACAACAACACACACATCTATGAGCTCTCTGAGGACATCGTTCATAAAATATTGAAAGGCGGCCGGGGCATTGCAAAGTCCGAAGGGCATGACCTGATATTCAAATAGCCCATACTTGGTGCGGAAGGCCGTCTTCCATTCATCGCCCTCTTTTACTCGTACCAAGTGGTAAGCTCCTCTAAGATCCAGCTTTGTATATATGCATGCTTTTCTTACTTGGTCTAGGAGTTCAGGGATCAAAGGTAACGGATATCTATTCTTAACGGTGATCTGGTTCAGGGAGCGATAATCGATACAAGTTCTAAGGTCTCCTTCCTTTTTTGGAACGAAGAACAAAGCTGAAGAGGCAGGGGACTTGGAAGGACGAATAAACCCATTTGCCAGGTATTGATCCAGGTATTGTCGAAGGTGAAGGTTCTCAGGCTCGGTGAGGGCATACATTCTACTACAAGGAGGAGTAGATCCAGGTATCAGGTCTATCTGGCAGTCATAAGACCTATGAGGAGGTAGAGAGTTAGCCTGCTCCTTCCGGAAAACATCTTGGTATTCTAGGTATTCGGGAGGTAACTGGGGAGTCTCTGAAGAAATTGCTGCCAGTGCAACACCAGGTGGAGGGTGACAAGTAGAGACACATTCTGGAAACTGGACCGTTCTTGCTCGCCAATCGATCAGAGGATTGTGTTTCTCTAACCAAGGTATTCCTAGAATAATCTGGAACTGAGGGGCCTTGATCACATCGAACACGATCTTCTCATGGTGTCCATCTTGACTTACTAGCGTCACCTCTTGAGTGGTATGCGTTACTGGCCCGGAGGCTATCTCCGTACCATCCACCGTAGTAATGACGTCCTTTACAGCCTTGGGACAAAGAGTTAGATTCATCCTCAAAACCATTTCATGATCCACATAATTGCCGATGGCACCGCTGTCGACGTAAGCTTCAATTGCATGTAATCGATCCGGATTATCAGGGCTAATGAGGACCATAGGTATCACGAAATGCGAGGTCACGGAACTGGTTTTCACGCTCGGCAAGAGGACCTCTATTCTTGTCGGAGAGGTCGTTTCCCTGCTCAGAGTTTGTAACTGTGGTAACTGCAGCTCCTACTGCCTTCTTGGCAGGTTTCACCGGACAGTCTCGAAGAAAGTGCCCTGAGTTTCTGCAATATAGGCATAATTGCAACTGTTTTCTCCTTTCCCGCTCCCTTTGTGTTAGAGGACCTTTCAGACCCCCTATTTGCATGGGTTCCCCGGAGTCTACTCCTTTGGAAGGAGTTGGCGGTTTGGAAAATACTCCAGCATCAAACTTGGAACGATCGGCCTTCCTGTTCTGCAGTCTGTGATCTATTTGAACGACCAAGTCTATATAATCCGAACAGTCTTGTGGGGGATTCACTACTTGGGCTAAAACGTCTTTGAGCTCTCCACGTAGACCTCTATAAAACAGCGTAATCCTTTTGTCCTCAGGCCATTGAGTTTCCACTATTAGTCTATTGAAAGATGCAATATAAGCCAAAAGGTCTTGATTACCCTGTCGCAACGAAAGAAGCTCATTGTCCAAGGCCTGCCCCTGTGCATGTCTTGCGAACAGTTTTTCCATACTAAGCTGAAAGGCTTGAAAATCATGGAGAACCGGATCATCTTGAGTAACTAGAGGGATCGACCAGTCTGCCGCATTGCCACTAAGGTACGAAAGTACAAAAGCTACTTTAGCTTGATCAGTTGGAAAGGCTGCTGGCCGGCATAAGAAGTGCAACCGGCACTGATTGATAAATACCGCAAACCTCTTTGGGTCACCAGAAAATCGTTCGGGCGGAGCCAGAGGTACATTCCCAGGTAGGTTGATCTGCACTGGATTCATAGAGGATGTTGAAGGAAGATTTGCCCCTGATGCGGGTAGCGGGGTCTGTCCGGCTTGTGACTGTAGCAATTGTCTAGCAAGATCATCAGTTCTCTCCTTGGAAATAATTAGTTCCCTTCTTAGAGCGTTCGTTTCCTGACGAGCTGCATGCACTTCTGCCCTTAGTTCCCCAAGTAACCGGGCTAGGTGGTCAGTATCCGAGGTTTCCATAGCGCCTGGGCGAGAGTTTTGCAAACGCTCACCTGATTCTCGCAGAGGCGCCGGTCTTGACTGGGCGACTACCGTATCCTCAAAGGTGATGTGCAGCACCCGGTTGGCTCTTTGGGCTGGACCTCTGTGCCCTGTATGCCTGACGTGCAGAGTAAGATGTCTGCAGATAGAAAATACGGGGTTAATGAACTGGGGTTATTGGGGTGTCCCTATCTCTTTCCCCTTCTCCTCTCCTGTAGACCCCCACAGGTTAACGCTCTCACCTTAGGTAAGTGAATGCCGAGCTCTCCATCTGCCTCGGGGCAGGGTGCTGTAACCAGTTTCTTCACTGGATAGGTAGCGCAGGCCTCTTGACTTCAGAGGACTGCTGTCCGTCGTTTACTGCACGAACGGTAAGTTTCGAGTAACTCAAATGTCTTTAAAGTCTTTAATAATGATGTCTCTTGTTTTGCAGGGTTCCGGCGATGGCGGATGACGGGCTGAAGTGAGTTGAAGATGGAGCCCGTGTGATGGATAGAAGCGCCTGGAAGCACGTAAGTAAGCGCTTGTTGCCTGCTTCACGATGCGCTCTAACTGTCTTTTTATTTTGCAGGTACAAGTTCGGAGCGGCTGCAGGGTGCCGGGATACCCACTGGGTTAGATGTGGAAAGGAGTAATGGCACGTGAGTATTAAAGTTCCCCAATGTCTTTAAACGCACCTTGTTTTGTCTTTCAGATGCGGGATGCAGCGCCGACGGCCTCCGGAGCGTGCAAAGAGTTGGTAAGCTTTTGTCTTTCAGATGCCGGAATGCAGTGTGAAGACCTCTGGAGCGCACGAAGAGTAGGTAAGCCTTTGCCTTTCAGATGCCGGAATGCTAACCTGTTCTTTCTTGTCTTTATAGGTGTTGCTGAAGACTGGATTCAGGATGGTAAGCCTTTTTCCTTAGGCCCAGGACCGGATGCAGAAGACACGATGAGCGTTCTGCTGCAGAGGGTGCAGAATAACGCAAAGCAAGATTCATTGGTTTAAATAGCCTCCTGTAGTGCTTAGGTCTCTCCTTCCACAGCCACGCCTAAGTAAGAAAAGAGTTCCTGGTAAGAAAAGAGTTCCTGCCTTCCAGAAGAGTTCCAGTGTTCTGAATCTAGGGAGTGGCTCCAGCCCCACCCAACAGGAAAAGTAGTTCCAAACAGAAGAGGATCAGAGGCTCAACTGGCAGGCAAGTAAGCAGCATGGTCTGCTGCAGGTAAGTCCACCCAAGCATTATGAGCCCGGCGCTTCCAGCGCTGGGACTGGGCATATTTATGAGCCTGGTGCCACTGGCGCCAGGACTGGGTCCAAAAGGTCCCAATTGGGACTGGTTGGCACTCGGAACCTGGGTTATGGATCTGCTTCCAAGGGAGTTGGGAAAACCCTGACCTTTTGGAAGCAGAGATCATGACAGCTGTACAATTTCTGTGAGAGTGTTTTGTCAGATGATATGTCATCCCAGAGGTCTTTGAGCTCCGTTTGCTCTGCTTTGGTTATGTAGGCTGTGACATATCGTGCAAGTGCAGTGGAATTGTCTGCAATGTACTGTATATCTACATTTACATTCCATAAGAGGACAATTATTGCATTATAATCATTGATGTACTTTGATGCTTGGGTTTGTTTTATGCAGTATGTGTTCCCAGGAGATTTCCCATTCACACTGTGTCTAACCAAAGAAATGAAGCTGTGTACTTGCCCTGTTGCTGAAACTGGTCTAAGGAAACCAAAGTGGCAACTGGTGTAGTATTTGCCTTTGTTTTTATATTTGCGCCGACAATGCTTAGCACACTTGTGTCTTTGAAACTGCATAATGTGTGCATGTAGGTCACTATGTGTACTTTCTGAAGGGATTTCAAAAGTGACATATGTGTGAGTGAACTGCAAAACAGTTGCATCACTGTCCTCACCAAATATAGGAGCATTTTTAATCCTCAAAAGCATGTGGATGTGTGGTGCTCCTCTGGCTTGATATTCTCTTCACCAAAAGAAGTGTTCCACTTCTCTGAGGGGAGGAACTGCTTTATTGCAAATGAAGTGCAGCATGGCAATGACGCAATGATGTAAGTACCTTGATACATGTACAGGATCAAGAGAGTTCTCCTGGTGTTTTCATGTCTATGCCTGTTTACTTTTTGTTTGCTATGCGTAGGAAAGTGTGCAAGTCTTCCCATGCATACTTTGCACAACCTAAAGTGACAAACCATGTGGGTGGGCCAAGGTTGCATAGCATAAACTGTACATCTGCGTGCCATCAAAACCACTACTCTTTTGTACCACGCATGTTTGCTAAGAGATTTGTAATACCTGACTGTAAAACGTTGTCTTTGTCTTGCACCTTTTGAAGTAGCTTACATGTTTTGAAAATGGTAACCTTTTTTCAATGTATGTGCAACTCCATAACACAGCGTTGCTAGTTCACTTTCAAAGACGAGGTGGAATACGTATTACATGTTTTGTCTAAATCTAGTGTCTTCAGAATGCATTCGAAAAGAGCGGTATTCTGATGCTGTTATTTGTGTGCATCTTTCATTGTATCTTGTACCTTTTCCAGTCGGAAAGACTAGAGGAAAGGCTTGTGCTTCTACAGTTTTTTCCCATATACTGATTGGCGATCCTTTGGCTTGCCGCATTTGATATGTTCCCAGTGAATTGTCTATGAGGTCTTTGGAGTGTAGGGGGTGAATTGTATAGTGAACTAAAATATTGGAGGCTGCAGTAGGATCTAGAAGTTCAAATTGGCCAGTTGTTGAGGAGTTCGGAATTATTTCGGTAGTTTCTCTCAGGTTTTCTTCAACGTTTATTTCTTTGTAGTATTCATTGTTGACTTTAAGGTATTGCAAGGCTTTCCTAACTTTGTTTAAGTCCACTAGTTGCTGCCATTTTCTTTTGCCTTTTGTAGGTACGCCATTTACCAGGATAATCAAAGATTGTTCTATTGTCCTTTGCACCCGTAACGTGTCTACATTGTCTTTGAAATCTAATGGTTAATAAACTACTTTCCCACCAATGCCTCATAGTAATTTGGTGGGATGCAATTTTGCGTTTTTTTGTTTGTCATATTATTGCTTGAAATGGGTGTACTGTTTGGATTATAATGCTCTCATACAAATTAAGCTGCTATAGTGCATTTGGCAGTGGGCATATTTGCAAATTATTACTAATAGCCCGTGAAGGCATTTGGTTATTGTCAAGTTTTGCAGTGCAGTATGTGTACAGTATGGAGGTGTTAGTAATTTCGTATTTGTTTCAGCTATAAGGTAGAAAGCTAATTGAAACCATTGGGATTCTTCATTGTCTTCTATTTTGTGCATTATATCTATAGTTTTCATGCTCTTTCTATAGAAAGTTCTGCGACAACACACACATACTTGGTTTGGCACTTCAGCAGATGTGCTTTTGAACTTTCGTATTTCTTTTTTGTTTGTGTGACATAGAAAGTTGACATCTCAAAGTTGTTGCTACTGTTTTCTGAAAGTGCTGGAGTTTATAAGTCCTCTTCTGTTCCAAAATATTTCCTGCGGATGTGGTATATTTCTTTGAGCAGCTGCTTGGCTGTACCGTGTAGGAGAATATCATTTAGATGTTCTAGTGCTAAAGCTGGACTTTTTACATAGTACAGTTTGTAAACGAGATTTCTTACAGTAGAATTGTGTGTTGCTAACATTTTGATATGGTGGAAGGTGCTTTTGCAAGCAGGTCCAGAAATGCAGGCTAAGGAATGTCCTTGTAGTCTTGTGTAATTGCGCACTGGGCAGGAGTCCATAGTTTGAAGTATTTTAATTTTTCCTTTGTCGTTGGCTTTCACATAGTGATTTAGGAACTGCTGCAAAGATTTGATAGAATTTCGGCAAACGTTACACATTGATATGCAAGGCCATTTGTAGATGGGGCGTATTGGTTCGGTGGGATGGAGAGTGGAATCGAAGTTTGATGGGGATATTTGTAAAAGCAGTGTTTCTTCTTCCATTATGGTATTGTCTACCGTTTCATACCCTCGTTCACCATTTTGTATGGCAATTTGGTTTGTTTGCTCTTGTTTGTATGATTCTTCATTGAAGTATGGCTCTGTGCTGGTGGTGTGACTCCACTCACCTGCACAGATGTTGCCAAAGATATCTATGCTGATATTGCATGTGTTTAAAAGTAGTGGTTGCAGTTTACAAATTAATTTTGTTAGTGGTTTCATTCTGTTTAAAATTAATATAAACAATTTCCGTTTGGCAAGCATTGCACTGTTTACAAGAGTTTCCAGTATTACTTTTCTGCAGTAAGTTTTAAGGGTTGTGCGTGATTTCTCCCCTCTATTGATAAGGTTCTGAAGGACTGTGTGGTGGAATTTTTTTGTAAAATACATTTTTTGGAATGCTTCCTTGTGGTGACATTACCATTTGTATGTGCTCTGTTAGCAGTAGTGTGAGTTGCACTCTTATTAGTAAATTTCTTTTCATTTCTTCCTTACTGGTATGTGCTTTCATTTTCATTAGTGACTGTATTAGCTCTTCTCATTGAACTTTCTGTACAAATTCTTCTAGGGTTGGATGGCTACTTTCTATGCTTTTAGGTTGAGCTGATCTATTTCTGTGTTGTTTCTATGGAGTTGCTGTTTGGTAGGCATTCTGTAGTAGCTGTTGGAGAAAAAAGGAAAGTGTGGGTGTGCAGATTTATAAATGTATATGTGTGCAATGGGCATGGGTGTTTGAATATGAGGATAGGCATATACATAGAGGTGTGTCATTGTGTAAGAGGGCTGTAACTTTAGGTTGGGAACGCTATATTGCTATGTGGGGTTTCTATGGCGCAATGATAATACAAAGTGAGGAACTGTAGAGATGTAATGAGTAAGAATTAAGCAAAAACCGGGGGGTTGCTGGAATTGTGTATCTTACAATACAAGAACACTGCACTCTCTCAGTAAGCTGTAAAACACTATGATGGTATTGTATTTACTTTGTTGGTTGTTGAGAGTAGGTTTATTCTAGGTTGTATTTTCAAGTTCACGCACTAGTGGCTTTCAGGACAGAGGCGGGTCCTGCAACTGTACAAGAAGATCGTAAGAAAATATGTTTATCAATGGCATAGTGATTGCATTTGGAGAATACATTATTTAAAAGTGTAGGGGGGTCTTGGCAGGAAGAGTTAGTGTGTGTGTGTAATTGGATGGCTTTGTATATGAATGGGGACTTGGTAGCATCAGCATGTTTGGCAAGGGGGTAAGTGATTTATTTGTAAGTTTGTTGTATGACGTGCACTTTAGCAAGTGTGAGCATTGGTGTAAAACTATTTAGTTTGAAAATGGATTAGTCCTAATTGTAGAAGGGTGAGAAAAAGGTTCAGACAGATTAACAGATTGGAAAGGAGAGTGTTTTCATGTTTGCAATTCCATTTACTTTTGTACAGATATATACTTGCTACATGAGTGGAGCAATTATTACAGTTGTTTGATGTATTTATCCACATGTGTTAATGTCAATGCACACATACATTTTTTGGGGTTTTAAGTAATGTTGCATTCTGTGAAGTGTGCAAGGTAAGTGGCAGGCACCCTGTTGGTATGCATGTAATGAATGTACTTGGTTTAGTTTGGTAAGATACATTCAGTGATCCTTTTCAGTGAGAATTTTATAAATTTTATAGGAGTTGCGTTAGTGGGGGAAAGGTCATAAAATTGACAGAAAAAAAAGAAGAGAGTAACCGTTTGGATACTACAATGGCTGATATGGATAAATGCAAACTTTGAAAGCAAATACCATTTTAGGTGGCATTTGATGGTAGGTGATGGGAGAAATAACAGTATCCTTTTTGAGTACATTATGGAGGTTCAGTTGCAGGTACCCTGTTGAGAGGCACTTAAAACAGAGTTGCAAATGTACTGTATAAAAAATATTGATACCTGTAGATTGTGGTGATGGGTGGTGATGTGAATGAATCTGGATGCAGAAATCTTGGATAGTTTTACAGTACATTTCAGTGGAGGTGCTTTTCAATCACAAGAGACGTGTACTCTGAGTGTTTAACGATAAGTATGGAGTGTTGAACAGAGATGATAGTGTTGGAAGCAAAGGTCTTGGATGTGATTGGTGGATGCGTGTGTGACTGTTTAACAGTACCCAATCAAGGAGTGCTGGAAAAAGAGTAGTAGAAAGTGAAGAAGGATGGCCCCTGCTTTACTGGTAGTTGGGGAAGCGCACGTGCCAAATGTTGTCCTTCTTAGTATGCTTAGCATGGAAATGGGACTGCAGATTATCCAATCAGGTGTTGAGGGTGTGCTTAACAGGAAGGGGTGGTAATACCTTTTTTATTGCTGTGTACCGTAATGATGACAGAGATGCAGAGAGTCAGAGTATCCATCGTCAGTGATTTGTTTGTGGGTGATCTGCAGAGATATGCCCAGGGTAGCAACGTTGATTAGAATTTTGGTCTGGAAAGTGTGCACGCTTTGTGGCACAGTGTGACTCTGCCGAGTTTGCAATCTATGATTGCAGAGTGCCGAGATGTGGCCACTTGGAGTACTGTTGACATACTAGTTCTGCATTGTAGAGCACTGCTGCAAGTTTTCTCTGAGAACTAACGGAGTTGATAAAAGCAGTGATGTGTATTTTTCCCACTGCAACAGTGATTTTCTCATGCATACCACCTAGACCAGTGTGGAACAATCCCAATGTACTTTCTTCCAAGGTAAAGAAGGAAAGGTGTCTTGTAAACAGTGGCATTTCTGCATTTCTGTTTGTTGCTGGGATGTTCTTCTGTGCCCATGAGAACCCTAGTGCTTTTAATGTGGGGTTTTTCGGTGGAGCTGATTTAGTTTTGGCCCAGATTGAAAATGTTCTTGTGTTGCAGAATCTAAAATCTATTTTGGAGAAGCTCATGTAATGATGTAAGGACGAGAAGAAGAGAAGAATCCCCAAAAATTGCAAAAAGTAGTGTTTGATTAGAAGGACATTTAAAAAAAATCTTTTCAGAGCTACCAATAGACAGGGGATCCTCTACCCTGGTTGAAATGTGCTCCTGCACCCACGCACAAAGGACAATATGTCAGTGGACACCGCAGCAGTTGGAGGAGTGCACGTGCCACATGCAGGTCATTTGAGGGTCTCAGGAATGGAAATGGGACAGTGGAGGCATGGGGATTGGTCAATAAGGTTTCATGGGTGTGGTGTGTAAGGAGAGATTGTGGCAGAAGGTGTGTTTGCAAATAGGAGTGCAGATGGCTATGTTTATGGCTGTGTCATTCAGGAGGCATAGTCTATGGCTTTTGGGCAACTCCTGGATACATTGGTTGGAAGTGCATGCAGAATACTGTGGAGTGGCTGCACACCTTGGGTTCCATCATGTGAATGTCCACTGGTACGGAGTACGTGAGATGAAGTGGCTGCATGTGGTTCCTATTTGTGCCACTTTGGTGATGCTCGATCATCCAGACATTATTATTATTCATTGTGGAGGGAACAGTTTAGGACATGTTACGGGAATCTCCCTGCAGTTTGCGATGAAGGAGACACTTCAGCAAGTCATGGACATGTTTCCAAAGTCTCGAGTAATTTTTTCTTGCATTGCCCAGTGACAGATGTGGCAGCGCTCTTCCTCATTTGGTCCGCAAATGGAGGAAGCGAGACACAATGTGAACAAGGCTGTTTGCACCTTTTTGCGATATGTTGCCATGTTCTCCTTCCACAATGAAAACATTACGTTTCGTAGTACCAACATTTTCGCAGAGATGGAGGCCATCTTACTGATGCTGGCTGTTAGGGAGAGTTCTCAAAATGTGCTAATTTCCCTTAACTTTTGAGTCCCCCAGCAACTTTGCTGGATTTCCAGGATTTTATTTTTTACCTGGAAAGAGTGTGAGCCTTTATTCCCCACTCTTTCATGTATTTTGATGCATGTTTTACTTTTGTGTTATTTGGTTATGGAGTTTTAAAACAACTCCATAGGCATTACCTTTTTCTGTGTGTCACACAGCACCTTCAGTGCAGTGGCATAGGGTTGTCTTTCAGACTTCCCATGATTTAAATACCTTCTCTGGGACTGACTACTGTCTCCCAGAACAGGTAAAGTTAAATTGACTTTGCTAGTCTCTTTAAATTTACTAACCTAGCACACACTATCTTTCTATAGAGTGCTGAAGGGGTTGCCTAGCTTCCCCTGAGTCAAAACACTCATGTAGCAGTAAAATGTTACACTTTCCTAGTTTAAATGACTGGTGGCAATGGTTTAGGAAAGGTCCTTCTTGTGTTTGTCTCTGCGCGCCAAACCAGGTTTGGTCCCTTTGTTTGTTGGCCTTTGGCGGGCTTCAGTGCTGAAGCCCTCCTCTGGTGCCAGGGTGTCTGTGGTGGACATGATGTTAGGGAGGTGCTTGAAACTCCCTGTTCATATTCTCCTAACATACCTGAATGTACTCTGGCATGATTGGCCGGCTGGCTGTCCAGCAAGGACAGCGACCCTGCTGAGTGACAGCCAGGATGGAAGGAATGGGGGAAAACTGTTTAAAAGCAGGTCTCTGGGACTTGGAACGCAGAGTCGACCACTGGAATGAAAGAACCGAAGACGAGCTGAAGGAATAGGACTGCTGCAACACCTGGACGACCGGTGAAGCCCTGCTGCAGGTCCAAATTGCCTGAAACTCCATCGACAGAGAAGCCCTGTAAGGTTAACTTCTTCCCTTGAGTTTGGTGGGAACAACCATCTCGCAAGCCACCTGGACACCATCCTATTCTGGTCGAATTTTCATCAGAGTGCTGTTGAAAACCAGATAGCCAGAGGGAAGGAAACCAGCTTGTGGACTTTAAGGCACTCACATTGTAAACCAATGTCTTGGTACAGCTTTTGGCCTCTTCCCTGGGCAGTGCAGAAACCGCCCGATGTCCTCCTTCTTGTCCCCACGACTGAAGCTCAGGAACAGCAAGATCTGTTCGAACTGCCAGGAACAAATGCCTCAGCTACAGCTTTCTTCATTGACAAGGTACTGTGCAAACACGGTCCAGAAATCATTTTGGCATTGTGAAAGTGTGTGAAACTTTCCTCAACTACGAAGACTTGTCCTTCCCTAGACATTCATCAAACTTTTCGCCTAGCCAAATTCTTCTAATCTCTGTAGCAAAGACTTAACCGTTACTTACCAGAACTGTGCTATCCTAGTGAGAGGAATTGCTGGTTGTATTTAACTGAAACCCTTTGCCCTGCCTATGAATCTATTTGGCCTGTCTATTCTTATAACCTTGTCTTTTCCCTCCTTTATTAAGTATCTGAAGTGCCAGTTTGCTCGCACTTCATTAGGAGCTAAACTTGTTCATTTACTTTCCGGTTGGATTTTTGTGGTTTATTAGTGTGTGATATTGAGCTGCTTATGCTAGGTTTCTAACTGACTGAGTAAATACATGTATATTCTTTTACCAAGAAACCTTGAGTAAGTGTTTACTTGAATCACTGTATTAGTTGGTCCTTTTTGTAACTTGTTCTACTGCTCACTTAAACTCTTGAGATAAGTCTGGCTGCTCAGCCATCGCTACCACTTTACTGTGTAGTACAGGCTTTTACCAAAGGTGAAATTGTGCTTATACTTGTGGTCCTAATTGCCTGTTGTGTTCCTCAAGGGTACTGCAGGTGATTCTTCCTAACACTAGTGTACAGCAGTGAGGATAAAGTGTACATGTTACATTTAGAGTGCTACTTTTACCTTTGTTCAAGTAATCCTCTCAAGGCAAAGCAAAACTAGTAAAGCAATTGTTTTATCATGACTGATATGGAAAGCTACAGACAGGAGACCCTAGTGACTTTAACTGTTGATCAATTGAGAGATATTTGTGAAGCTAGGAATCTCACTGTAAAAGGCAAAAAGGTTGAATTGATAGAAAAGTTATTAGAATACCAAAGTCTGAGGAGTGGGTCTGAAACGCCCACACCTGCAGCAAATATAGAATATGTTGATGTTGGTGAGGATGATAATATGTCAGAGCCCAGCTGTAATATTGTGGATGAGTTAGATGAGGCAGAAGAGACTCAGAATGTCGGCCCTGTCTTACCTCTACCTGCTCATAGGCCTAAACCTTTGAACAGGGACCCCATCAGGTCCAAATCGATGCCCTGAATTTGTCTCACTTGAAAAGATGAGACTGGAGTTAGAATTTAAAAGAATCCAAGCTCAAAATGAGACAAAGCATCAAGAGCTTAGAAATGGAATTGGATCATGCACATGAAATGAAAAAGTTGCCTCTTGAATCTGGTTCTCTCCCAGAGTCCTGTAGGTCTTCCAGTCCTAAGAGGCCTCACATGCCCATAGATGCAGTAAGTATGTATGAGGTTAAGCTTGCTATTTTGGATTGGTTGGCTGCTTTTCCATATAAATTCAACACGAGCGGGCCCCAGTCACACTGCGCCAAGGAAGTATGCAATTATGGGTTTGTAGTCCAAAAGATTTATTCAACACAGGAACAGCCTGACACGTATTTCAAGCCTGAACCAGCTCTTCATCTGAGGCTTGACTACAATTGCGAAACTTATTGGTTTGCCACAAACAAAAATCACAATAAACATTGTTATTAGGAAATTCCAGTTAAAAAGGAATAAAATAATCAAACAAAGAGTGGCATAACATACAGGGGCAGGACGAAGGAGGAAGTATGCCAAGTTGCATGAATACATTTTACACATAAGTTAGTGCAAAGGAAATAAACATAAACAGTTAACAAGCAGAAACAGAAAAAGTCAGTACCATATGAAGTCGAAGTTCATTAGTTGGTAAGTGTTCAATAACCGAAGGAAAAAAGAAAAGATGAACAAAAAATGCAAAATTACAATGGGCCTCATTAGGACCCAGGCGGTAAGGGGTTTACGGCGGCGTAAACAGCGCCGACCCTTACAGCCTGATTCCGAGGTCCCTTAGCGCCATGGTGGATTTAACACCTGCTTTTAGCAGGTGTTAAAATCCATGGCGTTAAGGGACCATGTTGTTAATTACGCCACCGTAATTTACGGTGGCGTAATTAACGCCTTCCCCACTCCCATTATGCCCTATGGGGCAAAAATGGGAATGGGGAAGGGTAAATGGGGATTGGGGACTTACCGCCCCGCCAACCTCGGAATGGGCGGTAAATCCGCCAACCACAATGGCGTAAACATAGTTTACGCCATGGTGGTAAAGGTACGACCCAGGCGGTAACTTACCGCCTGGGTTGTAATGAGGCTCAATGTGTGTGACTGCAGCAGTGCAATCAAAAGACAAGAAACCTATTAGGTATTTGGATTTCAATTTATATTGGAAATAACATGAGCCCAAGGGTATTACCTTCACTTGAAATAAGACCTTAGAAGACTAAGTAGGAATACCAATAATTGAATACTGATTTAATCATCAAAGAGGCTGATAAGGGTGGCAATGTTGTTGTTATGAACAGACTCGATTATATTACTATGGGCATGCGGCACCTTAACTCAGTAGGGTGCTATTCCATACTTCCCAATAATCCTTTGCAGACAATCCACGCAGCAGCTAACCAAGTAATCTTGAAATGGCATAAATTGGGTCTGCTCACTGATGTGGAGATGTTCTCCCAAAAATTCATAAAGAATTTGAAGATATTCCAGAAGGGAGACCAATAGTCAGTGGAGGTGGTGGTGTGTTGGAGCCTATTTCGGTCTACATTAATTAATTATTGTTACAAGTTGTACTGAAGACCCCCACATTTATCAGAGATACAATGCACACATAAGACATTCTTGACAATCTCAATTTTCATAACAAATGCTGGTTGGTCACCTTAAATGTTAAAGCATTATATACTTCGATAGACCACTCAAAAGCACTACAAAGTGTAGCTTTCCTATTTTGTGAATTCTCTGCATCTTACTTTGATCACATTGAAATGGTGTAAGAACTTTTGATATTTACTTTGCAAAACAATGTCTTTGTATTCAACAATCTGTATTTCAAGCAATTGATTGGTGTGGCAATGGGACAAGGTTTGCACCAGGGCTTGTGAATGCCTTCATGCATTATTTTAAACAGTCATTTGTGTTTGCTAACTCTGTCTATCTTCCATTTATACATCTATGGAAACGTTATATAGATGACGTTATTTTGATTTGGACAGTTACACAAGATCTGCTTCTTGAATTTGTTTCCTTCTTGAACAATAATGATTGGGGCTTACAATTTACGTCAACCTTTAGCCAAACACACATTGATTTTTTGGATCTTTCCATTCATTTAACTCCAAATGACCTGGTTACCAAAACTTTTCATAAATCTACATCTGTTAATTCAACACTGTATGCAGAAAGTTGCCTCAAAAATCATGTACTAGCGAATATCCCAAAAGGAGAGTTTATTTGCGCCATGAGAAATTGCTCTAATTTGCAGGATTTTAATCATGAAAGTACTCTTATCAAATCACGATTCCTTGAGAGAGGCTATCACAATAACTTCCTTGACAAAGTATCTGCTACAGTACATCAGCTTAAGAGATCGGATTTGTTAGTGCCTAAAAATCGTGATAAGTCATCAGTCCTCATAAAATCAGGTTGATTACAAGGTTCAATTTGGACAGCCATAAAATCCACAATATTTTGCGGAAAAATATGTCACCTGTTACATCTTGACTCAGATATAGCTAATTGGCTTGATCCTCACGTCAGTATAACGTTCAGCAAAGGGAAGTCTCTCAAAAACAAACTCTGTCCTTCATTCATGAGTATGCCAACTCTGACTACTACCTGGTTGCACTCTGCATGAGTTACAGGCTTTCACAAATGTGGATGCTGTAATATGTGCAAGTTTACATTGGAAACATTTAAGGTCTCCTTTGGAACAAGAGGTGATCATGAAATCAAGTTGTTCATTAATTGCAATTCCAAATTTGTAGTTTATTGCATCATTGTACGTGTGGCCTTAAATATATTGGCAGTACTATTAGACCACTCAAGATACACATCCGTGAACATCTAGCTACTATTGGCAGTCAAGATGCGAAATACCTTCTCGCCAATCATTGGCAACAATCACAGCAACTGGACTGTAAGGATGAAATTCGTTTTGTGAGTTTATGTAAAGTTACACTGCCCCCTATATGCGGTAATTTAACCTTGAAATTATGACTATTAGAAGCCAGATTAATATGCAAATATTGAACTGTATATCTTGGATTAAATTCGGACCATGAATTCGCCACTTTCCTTTAAACTATTTTTGTTTCATTGTTTATGTTCACTGGTGTCAGTGTAATCACTGTATTTGAATTTTCTATGTACATAATTTGCTTGGCTTTCAGCAGCACACTCAAAAACAGTGCCTTTTGTCTGAGCTGGGGTTATTACCCCCACACCATGTTTTCCCCCTTCATTTTTGCCTTCATAATCCTCTTTGTTGCGGTTTCAGTCACACTTAGTAATCTTGAGTATTTCCTGAATTCAATCTTCTTTTTCAAAGTCTCTACTTTGGCATTTTCATGTGCACGTAATTACAAGTGTAACTTTTAATTTTTAGGAATTGACGTCCTTCTTATTTTTTCTTTTTCAATTATCAAGGTTCAATTTATATTAGATTTGTCATTTCATTTATCTCTCTAATTCCCGGTTATGGTAGTATTTATGGTTTCAATTTGGCACAAGGCTTGGCATACCATTTGAATCCTACTCATCTTTTTGGTACACCCAACATGGCGGCCAATTGCAGTCACTATGCGGCAACGTAAAACCCATACCTTACTGCCTCCCTTTCAGAGGCTTTGTTTTTTAAGTGCCTTTTCCATGTTCGCAATTGTTGTGTTTCATTCCTTGCTGCTAATCTCCCACGGCCGTCTAGGTAAGACGTTTTTGTACATTCCTTGTGGTCTTTGCATCTATAATCTAGTTCAAATGGTATATTCAGTTCACTCAATCAATCAATTTCTGCCTGGCAATTGATACGCATTGTTGTTACGTGCCTTGACTTATTCAATTATTGGTATTCCTACTTAGTCTTCTATGATGCCGTGACTTTCATTGCATTTTTAAACCTAATTACAAATCACCATGTAATGGGTTGTTTTAAGTATATCGACATAGATTTCTTGTTCCTTTTATTTTCCAATTCTCATTTTAGCACGACCGCAATTGCAAAGCATTGTGGTATGCTTTTGTATTACTTCTCTTGCTACTCTATTTTACATTGGTTCATTCAATTTGGTAATTCCCTTATGGCATTTTTTTTCTGCAGAGGTATATTGGCACTATCCACATATTGCAATTACAAGTTTATTAATTCAAGTCAAGGTAATACCCTTGAGCTCATGTTATTTCCAATATAAGTTGAAATCCAAATACCCAATATGTTTCTTGTATTTTGATTGCGCTGCTGAACTCACACACATTGTAATTTAGCATTTTTTGTTCCTCTTTTCTTCCTTCAGTTATTGAACACTTACCAACTAATGAACTTCAACTTAATGCGGTACAGATTTTTTCTGTTTCTGCTTGTTAACAGTTTATGGTATCTTGGCACTATCCACATATTGCAATTACAAGTTTATTAATTCAAGTCAAGGTAATACCCTTGGGCTCATGTTGTTTCCAATATAAGTTGAAATCCAAATACCTAATAGGTTTCTTGTCTTTTGATTGCGCTGCTGAAGTCACACACATTGTAATTTAGCATTTTTTGTTCCTCTTTTCTTCCTTCGGTTATTGAACACTTACCAACTAATGAACTTCGACTTAATGCGGTGCTGATTTTTTTCTGTTTCTGCTTGTTAACTGTTTATGTTTATTGCTTTTGCACTAACTTATGTGTATAATGTATTCATGCAACCTGGCATACTTACTCCTTGATCCTGCCCCTGTATGTTATGCCACTCTTTGTTTGATTATTTTATTCTTTTTTAACTGGAATTGAAGAGCTGGTTCAGGCCCGAAACACGTGTCAGGCCTGAACCAGCTCTTCAATTCACTGTGTTGAATAAATCTTTTGGACTACAACCCATAATTGCATTCTTCCTTGGCACACTGTGACTGGGGCCCGCTCGTGTTGAATTTGTACTTACTTTAGTGGATCTATACTGGCAGTATAACCACAATTCCCAGACACCAGCAGCTTTGGTGCCTCCTTCTTAACTCTCAAGATACAAGCACTGTTGATTAGAGACTTTCTCTGCCAAATAGTTTTCCTGCTTTTGAATATAACCATGGGATTCACGACATTACAGGGAATCATTTGATTCCTTGGCTTTTTTCTAGACAACCCTCTGTTGCAACTGATGTGGTAATGGAGTTGGGGGATATAGACAGAAAGGAGTATGAAACTGTGAAGCTACATTTGGGAAGACCTCTTCTCTGTATCTTAAGAGGTTTAGAACCCTCAAAAAAGCATGATGGTACCAATTGGGCTACCTGGGACACTGAATGTTTGAAAAATTTAGAGGGATGGGTTACGGGTTACAGAGTGAACACTTATGAAGGTATGGGAAATCTGTTTATGTTGGAATCGTTTTATGATGCCTGCTCTCCTGGGCTGAGACAGCACTTGGCTGACTCTAAGAAAATTGATCCAAAGAAGTTGGCAAGGGCTGCTGACTTGTGGGTTGCCAACAGGGCTACTCACAAGGATTCTGGGGTAAATCAGAAGAAGGATGAGGGGAAGCAGCAGAAGAAAGATACCAAAGAGAATTCAAATACTTCCACTCCAAAAGAGGGCCACAAACATAACAAGGGTAAGCCACAAGGGAACACAAATCAGGCTAGTGTACCTTCTGCGGACAAACCAGAAGGAGGTCAGAACAAACCCCCATTCATAAAAAACATTTGGTAAATGTTATGTTTGGGGGTCAAATGACCATGTGAAAGGGGATCCCAGATGTAAGGGTAAACCTTCAGGGGTCCGCACTGTCACCTTCGCCTTCTCCCCAGTGGATGAAGTACCAATGGAAAGTGGAAATCCATGAAAGGCTCAGCCAGTGTTTCTTTAGTATCCCTGGGTCTGTGGGAACAACAGAACTTAGATGTGTATAACTCTATCCCAGGCAATACTAAAGAGTATTTCAAAGACAATGTTTTTGAAAATGGCCAGGAGAACCCTGCCATCAGAGACACTGGGGCCAGCATAACTGTAGTTGATGAACCATTTTTCAAGGAAGAAGATGTTGCTAAGGAGTTGTATCAAGCACCCCCAGGCCTCCCAGCTAAAGGAAACTGGAGCAGACTAGGAAGGCCAGAGAGAGTACCTTAAGGTGCTCTCCAGAGGAGATTATAGGGCGAACTATAACTTCCAGTCCACAGGACTCACTGACTGCAATTTCAAAGAAGATGGAGGAAAAGGGGCAACCTAAAACCTCCAGGAAGAAATCAGCCAGCACTCCTGTGCTACAAACAAGGATATCCCCGAGAGGACTGTCCAAAGTCACACCTGTGACTCCTCCACCAACTGAGGCTGAATGTGTGGAACAACCTTGTGTGGTTGAATTAGCTGCTGAGGAATCAGAGCTGGAAGAGGACCTTGCTCCTGTTGGAGATCTGGATCCTGAAGACCACCCTGAGCTGCAGTCTTTACTGGCAGAAGGTGGACCCCATAGGGCAGACTTCAGCAGAGGTCAAAGAGAGTGTCCTCCTCTTGAAGGTCTTTGCCAACAGGCAGCTTCCCTGCTGGATGGGCAAGAGCCAGGAAGCATAGGTTGTACTGTGAAGATGGCCTCTTCTACAGTGAACCGACTGAGTCTATCCCAGGGTACTACAGAAGACTTTAGTGTCTCTTGAAAGCAGACTCCAGTTCCTACAGTTAACCCACGAGATACCTTTGGCTGGTCACTTGTGATTCAAGGAGACCAAGGAAAGGCTCTCTATATATTTCTACTGGCCTAATTTGGGGTCTGATGTAGATAAGTTCTGTAGAAGCTCTCGCACTTGCCAAACATCTGGCAAGAGTGGAGCCAAGAATGTAGCACCCTTGGTGCCCCTCCCAGTTTTGGGCGTCCCTTTTGAGAGGGTAGGAATCGACACTGTTGGTCCCTTAGACCCTCCAACATCTTCAGGAAACAGGTTTATTATGGTTGTAGTAGACCATGCTACTAGGTATCCCGAAGCAATACCTATGAAAACTGTTACAGCTCAGGCTGTTGCTATGGCCCTTCTTGGTATTTTTACCAGGGTAGGTTTTCCTAAGGAGGTTATCTCTGACAGGGGAACCACTTTTATGTCCCACTACACGCAGGCCATGTGGAAAAACTGTGGAGTAACTTACAAGTTCTAAACTGCCTACCATCCTCAGACGAATGGATTGGTAGAGAGGTTTAACCGTACAATGAAGAGCATGATAGGTGCTTTAGAGGAACCCCTTAGAAGAAAGTGGGACCTTCTACTGCCATGCCTTCTCTTTGCATATAGAGAAGTCCCTCAGGAGGGAGTTGCATATAATCCCTTTGAACCTCTTTATGGCCATCCAGTTAGAGGCCCCTTGGCCCTAATTAAGGAGAGGTTGGAGAGTGTTCCTTCCCCCAAGCCACATAGAGTCACTCACTATGTAATATGTCTCCAGAGGAGAATGTCACACATGATGGCAGAAGCATCAGACAACTTGAAAGCAGGTCAGATTCTGGTGAAGCATAGGCCTGACCAGAAGGCCAACATGGCTGAGTTTTCTCAAGACCAGCTAGTTCTAGTTATGGTACCTACAAGGCAGAGGGCCTTACAGAATAGGTGGATATTACCCTTCAAGGTTGTGGGTAAACTTGGAGAGGTCAACTATCTGGTGGACTCCTAAGGAGGCTCCCAGAGTCTTTCACCCCAACTGTTTAAAAGCTTATGTCTCAAGACCAGAAGTGGAAACTTTGCTTCTAGCTTCAGCTCAAGCGGAGGAGGAGAGTGAACCTCCTCCTGACCTTCTCAGAAGGCCGGCCTTTAGATGAGAAAATAGAAGGAGTTAATCTCTCTTCTAATTTGATACCTGAACAACTGGAAGAGTGCAAGTTTCTGTAAAATCAGTTTGCCTCCCTGTCTTCACTATCACCAGGCTTGACCCCTTGCGCCCTGCATCATATTCAAACTGGTGACTGTTTACCTGTCAAGAACAGAGGTTGCAGGATGTCAGATCTTGTAAGATCCCATATAAAGGAGGAGGTCAACAAGATGCTTGATCTCAGGGTAATAGAGCCATCTACCAGTTTACGGTCTGGTCCAGTTGTTCTAGTACCAAAGGCAGAATCCAAGTAGTTGAGATTCTGTGTGGACTATAGAGCTCTTAATACAGTCACCTAGACTGATACCCATCCTTTAGCAAGGACAGATGAACTGGTGGATAAACTTGGTTCAACCAAGTACCTCAGTACATTTCATCTCACTTCAGGCTATTGGCAAATAACACTGTCAAACCATGCCAAGGAGTATACAGCATTCTCCACCCTAGCAGGCCTCTACCAGTCTAAGGTAATGCCTTTTGGACTAACGAATGCACCTGCTACATTCCAAAGGATGGTTAATCAAGTTCTGAATAGAATGGAGGACTTCTACATGGCATACATGGATGACCTTGCAGTGTTCAGCCCTACTTGGAAAGAACATGTTGACCACTTAGGATATATTTTTCAGGCTCCTGAGCAGGTCCATCTGATCATAAAGGCTATTAAATGTCAAATTGGTCAGAGTAAAGTGGTCTACCTTGGACATGAGGTAGGAGGAGGTAATATCAGGCCATTGCTGAGCAAAGTACAAGCTGTACAAAGTGGGGCCACCCCTTCCATTCAAACCCAAGTGAGAGGCTTTTTGGGCCTCACTGGGTACAATAGGAACTTCATTGAGAACTATGGAACCATAGCTTCTCCCTTGAATGTGATCTCCTCTCCCAAATTCCCTAAAAGGGTCAGGTGGAGTGAGGGGTGCACTCAAGCATTTGAAGGCCTAAAGAAAGCCCTTTGTCACACTCCAGTCCTAAGAGCTCCTGACTATAACCAAACCTTCATCGTGGAGACAGATGCTTCAAATACAGGTATAGGTGCAGTCCTTAGTCAACTGGATGAGAAAGGTAGGGAGCACCCCGTTTGCTTCATCAGCAGGAAGATGAAGGAACCAGAAAAGAGGTGGGCAACCATAGAGCATGAGTGCTTTGCTATTGGTTGGTCACTGAAGAAGTTTAGGCCATACTTGTATGGATCTACGTTTGTGAGTCAGACTGAACACCAACCCTTGAGATGGTTGATGCAAATGAAAGGGGAAAATCCAAAACTACTGAGATGGTCAATCAGCCTGCAAGGGTTTGATTATACCACTGATCACAGGTCAGGGTGACACCACCAACATGCTGATGGTCTCTCCAGGATGTTTGACCAACTGGAGTTAGGGGATTGCTAATGTCCCTTGCCTTTTGAGACCCCCAGCAACTTTGCTGGATTTCTAGGATTTTTTTTTTTACCTGGAAAGAGTGTGAGCCTTTTTCCCACTCTTTCATGCATTTTTATGTGTGTTTTACTTATGTGATCTTTGGTTTTGGAGTTTTAAAACAACTCCATAGGCATCATCTTTTTCTGTGTGTCACAAAGGACCTTCAGTGCAGTGGCACAGGGTTGTCTTTCAGACTTCCCAAGGTTTAAATACCTTCTCTGGGACTGACTACTGTCTCCCAGAACAGGCAAAGTTAAATTCACTTTACTAGTCTCTTTAAATGTACTGACCCAGCACACACTATCTTCCTATAGAGTGCTGGAGGGGTTGCCTAGCTTCCCCTGAGTCAGAACACTCATGTAACAGTAAATGGTTACCCTTTCCTACTTTAAATGGCTGGTGGCAGTGGTTTAGATCAACTACCGTGATTTTACCCGACCGCTAACGGTAGGTAAAAATCAGGTGAGCCATGTTTTTCATCATGGTGCCCAAGACCTAGCTGTAAAAACATACTCAGGTCATCTTTTTTCGCCATTTCTTTTAGGAAAGGTCCTTCTTGTGTTTGTCGCTGTGCGCCAAACCAGGTCTGGTCCCTTTGTTCGTTGGCCTTTGGCGGCTTCAGTGCTGAATCCCTCCTCTGGTGCGAGGGTGTCTGGGATGGACAGGATGTGAGGGAGGTGCTTGAAACTCCCTGTGCTTAGTCTCCTAGGAGACCTGAATGCACTCTGGCGTATTTGGCTGGCTGGATGTCTGTCAAGGACAGCCACCCTGTTGTGTGAGTGGCAGCCAGGCTGGAATGAATGGGGGAAAACTGTTTAAAAGCAGGTCTCTGGGACTTGGAAAGCAGGGTTGACCACTGGAACGAAAGAAACGAAGACAAGCTGAAGGAGGAGGACTGCTGCAACTCCTGGATGGCCGGTGAAGCCCTGCTGCAGGTCCGAATTGCCTGAAACTCCATCGACAGAGACCTTAACCATAACGTCCCTTTATCAACGTTTTTTTCACTGAATTTCACAGGTTTTTACCAGGATACCCTTAATTTGTGTACATGTGCCATACAACATACTGAACAATCTGGCCCAAGGTGATAGCCACAGAGTCCAAGGACTGTGCGACTGTCTGCGCACTTCGGGCAACATCCACACTGCCCAAAAGCCCAGGGGTTATCTCACATTGTTGTAGCGTGCAACTAACAAACAGAAGATGTTTAAAGAGCGACACATATGTATACTTGAAGAAAAAATTAAGTAATTCTACAAACTCAGTACTTATAAAAGCAGAAGTGCAATTACATAGGTTGTGCAACAAAATGGAATGCACCAAGCCGAAAAATAAATTGTGCATCTAACAATATTGCCTCAGTGCAGCTTAGCATACACAGTGAGAAGGAACTGTCACAAGGAAGTGCAACGTACTAAGAAGAGAACCATACAAAAAATAGTAAGTACACTATATTTCTGCCTTTAACAGTGTAGTTTGTTGCGTGTATATGACTATTAAAAAGCATTAATTTTTTACACAGAAATGGCAAGCAGCCTGGAGTGGCTGGAGGAATATTTCCCCCATGATGAAATTAGTGAAGATAGCAACTCTAATGGTACACAGTACAATTTCTAAAGAAGGAAATGTAATGCACATTGCTACACATGTGACTGAAACATGCTTCTTTTTTAACAGTACTGCAAATGAAGAAAATGGGCCACAAGCACCACCCAATGTGCAAGAAGATGAGCACAGAGAGACCCAAAGTGCAAATGTGGGAAATTAACTGATAAGCATGTGTGCAAAAATGGGTCAGCTGAACACCAATTTTGCAGACTTGAAATTATTTGTAGAAAAGCATATATTGTACACTATTAAGTAACACTGCCCCACTTGTAACTGTGCCCCTTCCCCCTGTCCCAGCCAACAATCCCAACAAATTCCCTTTAGTCAAAGATGCTATGATGAGACTTCACTCCCTGCCTCCCCTGATGACCAGCCTGTGCAAACCCCCAATTACCCTGTATATGTTTCGCATTCTGCTTCACCTTCCCTTTCCTAATTGCATGTTTTGGTCTGTGTTAATACATTTCTACATGTTTACTGTTGCTGTGTGTGTTTTTCTTTTACAAAGCAACTGTCCTGCCTGTCTGGAATCAAAATGGAGGTAACCTCAAACAGCACGCCTGTCCGGACATGTCTGCAAAATCATGATGCCCCTTTATATGGTTCAGGGACCAAGACTCTGTCCTGCTGGCATCTGGGCGAATGCGCATCCAATCCTCAGTGCCCTCTGAATATCACACCTTTCTGCAGATGTTTTTAAAGTTGTGGTACACGTTTAATTAGTTTTGGGGATGCCGCCCCTTTCCTATGGATACCTGCGCGAATGCGCATGTCATCCCCTGTGCCCTCTGAACACTGCGCTTGTCTCAGATGTCAGTACAAATGTGACATACTATGATCAGTTTGGGGGTCCCGCACCAGTCCTATGGACACCTTAGCGCATGCGCATCCGAGCCATCCGAACAACGCGCCTGCCCGGAACTGTCTGCTGCACATGTTGCACTTTTAATTAATTTTGGGATCCCGACCCTGTCCCATGGACACCTGGGCGTATGCGCACACTGCACCCCAGGCAATAGCTGTCCTGCGGACAGCCGTCCCACCAGAAAACATTTGTGACGTCACCATGTGACCGCACCCATGCTCACCATCAGTCCATATCTGCGGACACTGTTTGTACCCCTGAAAACCTAAAAAGTGCTTTTTTAGCAAATCCAAGCCGTTTTAAGCTCAAACTTCAGAGGTCCTAGACCATACCCTGGTTGATCTAGAGACATTTTGCAATTTTTCAGGGCTTGAATTGTCCATGGAGTGCTCCCCTGCATCCTAGAAAAGGCCACACCCCATTGCTGCTCCTCATTCTGTTTCTGCTGACCAGGACTACTGAGCACTGCTACAGCTTTCTGTTTTGCTGATATCCAGATTGCTGTGTTGCTGGTTTCCTGATTACTTGGATTATGGCATCCATGGCTGCTCCTGCTCTGTCTCAGCACCACCCTCACCACCAACACCACCATCTTATGGAGGGTCTGAAGACGAGAACAGGCATGGTGATCTAGAGGGGGATCAAGAAGAGGAAGAGCGAGAGGATGAGGTGGTGTAAGTCCCTACTACCAGCTTCCAACGTGAGTCTTGGGTGTGGAGGCTCTTTACCACTGTTGGAGGCGTACCCAAGGCACGTGCGCCCATGGTTCACTGCACTGAGTACTCAGTCACAGCAAGGCTGGGCTTTACAGCTACGGGACCACCTCCATGCGGTGACATCTGAGGTCAAACCACAAGGCAGCAGTTTGGAGGGTCGTCCCCTTCGAAGGCGGAAGTAGGTTGAGTTCCTCTATCATATCCTGCACATCTGCTCGTGTCACCAAAAGAGACATTCCTGTGGGGCAGCAAATCCCTGACTAGGCCTCACAGGCCATACACAATGCAGTGGACCCTTACCTTCGACGGTGACTGTAATGTGTATGTACTGTGATGCAGTACTCTGCAAGGGGAGCAACTTTAAAGTGCTTTCAAGGCTACAGTCTGGGAGAACGAGAAAGACTGCCACCAACCTAAGTGAGCACCCCCAACATTTCCTCTCTCAACCTGCTCCTTCATGCTTGTGGTTGGTGCTGCTTCCCTACCCTTTCTTCCCTTCTCTCCCTTCTCTGCCATGTAAAAAAAAAGCCACACAAATGTACTAAACACAAAAATCTAAAGAAAAAACAACTCTTTTCAGAGCCACTTTTCACAGTTGAAAAACAGAAGTACCAAAAAAATGGTGCAGGCCCCTGTGCAGCCTGCGAAGTCCGCAGACAGCGCGTTATTCAGCGAACATCTAAAAAATGTGGGTGGTGGCACCATCTGAACAATTACACTTTTTTGCATACAGCCTTGTTGACATTGCACCTCGCTTTCTCAATTTAGGGACCAAATGAAGAGGAGCGCAGCTACATCTGTCTGGGAAATGCGAAGAAAAAATGACTTGGGAGTTAGGAAACATGTCCATGACTTTCCCAAATGCCTCCCCCATCGCGAACTGCAGTGAGATTCCGGTAACATGGCCTAAACCGTTCCCTCGACAATGAACTATTATAATGGCTGGATAATGGCGTGGCAGAAAAGTGAAGCAAGTCCACCCACTTCATGCCGCGCACTCCACATAAGTGCACATCCACATTATCAAATCCAAGATGTGTGGACACTCCACAGTGCTCTGCACACACCTGCAACCAATGTATCCACACATCCCCCAAAAATCCAGACACGCTGCCTCCTGAAAGACACAGCCATAGCCATAGCCATCTGCACTCCTCTCAGCAAACAGACCTTCTGCCACACTCTCTCCTTGTACACCACGCCAGGGAACCTTATTGGCCAATCACCTGGCCTCCACAGACCAATTTCCATGCCTGCCATCCTCAATAGCCCTGAATTTGGCATCTGTGATCCGCCAACTTCAGCGATGTCTAGGGATACATCTGCCAATTCAAGGGGGTGGGGACAGAAATGTAACCCAGGGTAGGAGATGTCCTCTTTAATGGTGGCTATGAAAAGAGCCTTTTTTGTTGCTTGGAAACAAATACCTTGTGTTTTGTATTTTATTGTGGCATTTTCTCTTCTTTTCTTCCTTACAGTCTTACATGAACCTCTTTAAAGTATCCCTTAGTTTTGTAAAAGAAAATGGTATTTCCAACGGTGGACAAAGAAATGCCATCTGCAGTGAAAAACTTCACACTAAAAGAGTTTATGTTCTCACTGTGGAAAGAGACATCCCAGCACTACGCAAACACGCGGACATGCCTCTGTTTACAAGAACCCTTCCGGCATCTTGCTAAGGACAGAAGACATTGGGGTTGTTCCAATCTGCTCTAGGCGATATGTATGATAAAACCACCTTTTCACTGGAAAAATAAACAGCATAAGTGCCTTCACCAAGTCCTTCAGTGCACTGAGCAAACTTGGAGCACTTATATACCCAAAATGAAGTGCTCCACAATGCACCGCTACAACATCAGGAGTACTGAACGTGGCCATATCTCCGCAAAGTGCAAGCACTCCTTGCAAATTGCAGCCAGGCACACCACAAAACAAAGCCTCTGCTCCTTGAAATCCACAATTGGAAGAAATGTTCTTCCCTCCGCAAACCTCTGCAGATAACTTAAAAAGGAATCTCCCACCATCAACACATTGACTCTTGCATCTCTGCCATCGTCACTGCACACAGCAAAGAAAAAAGTATTACCCGCTCTTCCTATAAAGCAGAACCTGAACACCTGATTGGCTAATCACTGCAGTCTCATTTCCATGCCAGGTAAAGCTGACAAACATCCTTTCCAAAAGACGAGCCCTACTCAAAGGGCAAGTGTTGTAGACAAATAACAATATGTATGCTTTGTATTTATTTATTGCATTTATTGCTCAAAATTCATTATAACATATCCAGTTATAGAAAAACCACACATAGCACAATGACATTTCATATTTTAAAAACCAATTTTGAAGATACACATGTCACATCTAGAAAAAACACCTATCATATCAAAAAACAGTGATCACATTTCACCCATCCTTTACTCACATCCACATCCATACCATGCACCATTCGTACTGTGCAAAAAATCGCCGTTCTAATCACTCTGTTCTAGAAGTAGAACATCCATCTGTTAGGACTCGATTGTTATTATAAGATTACAAAGCCTATTTGACACTAAACATTTTTTTACTTTTTTTCTCTTTTCATGTGGTTAAACAAGACAAATGTTCAAAAAGAACTTACTCATGAGCATGTTATTAAATGCCTATATACTCTACAGAAACTCAAAGAGACCCAACTCCACGAGGTGGGCTCTATGATGTTGTCTGCTCGAGTTTCGGGCACCACAATAGACATATACTGTTTCTATCTGGTACACCTCATCAGGACATATACATTGTTAGATACCAAAAAACATCAGTTCATATCAACATAGTTCATTTCGATATGTAATGTGTGTCATCTAGGTGCTCAAAATATAACTTCTTTCTATTTTCAGCAGAGTTTCATGCTTCGGTCGGTCACACTGTGAGAGTCTCCACAGCGGAGGAAGAAGAGGAATGGCTAGATTGAGACTGGGCACACTGGGGGCCAAAGCGTTATCAATTTGATGCACTTCGTGTACTGAATCTGTGCTAGCTGACAATGCCTGCCGGGACTTCCCTCTTGGGCAGTTTGTTTCCGCCTTCTGGCTATAACCAATTCCTTTCAGGTTGGTGTCACCCTGCCCCAATGGTTCGTTCAGCGTGAATGTTGCCTCCACAGGGTGTTTCCTATGTCCATCCAAGTGGATCTCGCCCTCACCTTTTGTGGGTCCTTATTGCGTGTGTCCAAAAGGAATTTTTCCACATACAGAGTGGTGCTTTGTGGACAGGACAAGTGCTGGTAGATGTCTTCCAGCCTTAGTAGAATGCACACATCATCAATGACATTCAAATGTAGAGCTACCAATGCTTGCTTAACTCGCTTTTCCAAGTAGTTTCCGACACGCTACTTCTCTCGCACCCACAAAACAAAGCCTCTGCTCCTTGAAATCCACGATTGGAAGAAATGCTCTTCCCTCCGCAAACCTCTGCAGATAAATTACAAAGGAATCTCCCACCATCAACACATTGACTCTCTGCATCTCTGCCATCGTCACTGCACACAGCAATGAAAAAAAATATTACCCTCTCTTCCTATAAAGCAGAACCTGAACACCTGATTGGCTAATCACTGCATTCTCATTTCCATGCCAGGCATGCGGAGAAGACCTGGATGTGACACGCCCTGTCCACATACTACTGCGGTGTCTGCGGACCCCATAACGCAGGGCAGCCCTTCTTTCCTTTCCACTTCACCTTTTGCAGCACTCCCTCATTAGCTATTGTTCAGTATTAACACATCCATCCACCAATCACATCCAAGAACATCCAAGAACTCTACATCTAACTCTGTCATCACAGTTCAACACTTTCTACTGTTCAACAATCAGAGTACAAGTCTCCCGTTATTCCAAAGCACCTCCATCAAAAACTACTGTAAAACTCTCCAAGAATTCTACTTCCAGATTCATCCACATCTGCATCCATCAACACAAATGACAGGTATACAGATATTCTGTACAGTACATTTCTAACTCTTTTACAAATGCATTTGAGCAGGGTTCCTGCCACTTACTCCACATAACCTACTCAATAATCCTACTCTCATTTGTCCCATCTCCTGACATCAAGTGGCAGTCACTTACAATGCTGTGTGCTTTAAAAATGTTCTTTTAATGCCCAATTTCATAACAGTTTGAAACCACATATTTCAATTTTAGCTGCACTCTAGTGATTATTTTGTCAAAAGAAAGAACATTTCCAGTGCATGTTCAAGTGCCAGGTATTATGTGAAACTTCAATATATTATCACAATATGCATGCATTGCCCACCTCACCATTGCAAGCATGCATTGCCCACCTCACCCATTCTAATGTGCAAACTCTTATTTTTTTCTTGAATTTTGTCACTTTTAAAACCACTTCTCCCACTAACACACCCGCAGTAAAACTCCCACAATGCACACAGAAAACTAAAAGTGCATGTTTGTTACCAAAGCATGCCAGGGACATGGATTGAAAAATTAACAAAATGCACTGCGCTTACAACTACTCATTTCAGCACTGTTTAAAGGAAAACCAAATTAATGCATGTGTACATTTACAACACTGCTGTCTGTAAATCTGAATAAATAAAAGAAAGGAACAGGAAAGGATTTCTCTAACATACTGCAGTAGGGCTCATGTATCAGCATCCATGTGTGGGAAAGTTAATTAAATTGCACACACTAACATTCTTCTTTCTAATCTGCATATCATTCTGAGCTTCTGCCTTTTTTCAGCCTACTCCATTTCCAATACAAACCATCCAACAACAACTCTCACACTTGAAAAACTGCAGCCCAGTAGGGCATACTTATCAAAGGACCACCAGCCCCAATACCAACAATGCTTATGCTCCCAAGTCCCAATTCCTATACAGTGCTGCACACACATACAGACTAACATTTTGCAACGCCTGTCTTTCCAGGCCAACATGGCCTGTAATATCCTAGTGACACTGGGGAGCTTGCTGTCAAACAAGTATTAGGAATCTAGTGGTAACAGGTCTGCACCAACCGCAGATTTACAACCACATTCATAATCACATCCAATGTTACTAACTCTTCTTCCCAAAAAATGATCCTGGTGTAAAATAATGTGTTCTCCTACTACAATTATTTTGCCAATAAAACACATACCCACTAATTCTCTTCATTCACAATTGCAGTGAAGAACAGCCTTCTGAAAGCCACTAACGTCTCTACTAGAAGATAAAATTCTGAAGAAAACTACTCTTCACATCCAACAAAGTAAGTGCAGTAGTGTAGTAGTATTTTTCCTGTTACTCATACAGTGCAGTGTTGTTGTATAGTAGCCTACAAAATTCTATCCAATCCAACAGCATTTGCTTCACTCTTAGTCATTGCGCCTCAGCAGGTACACTCTTTCTATTCTCATCTGAACACTAGTATCGTAACACCGTCTATTATTGTGAAAACATTGTACTGTCCTTACTTATTCATGCACAGTACACTGTAATACACACTGAAACAAACTTTTCACACATCAACACACATGTACAACCTTCCCAACCAGAACTAACATCCCATTTCATAATCATACACCCCTCTATGTATGCCCACCCTGATATTCAGACACTCATGCACAGTGCACACAAATACATTGAATAACTTTGAAACGCACACTTTCCTTTTTTCTCCAACAGCCAAAGGAGAATGCCTACCAAAAAGCAACTACGTACAAAACAACTAAAAAATAGAGCAGATAAAACTAAAAGCATGCACAATAGTCATCTCAATAGCCCCTCTCCAAAATATCAAAATAAAAAGAAATGTATTAAGAAGAATAAAACTACCAGTAGGGCTAGCACTGTTAACATAGCCACAGTGAAGCATTCCCAAAATTAATTTGACTAAAAGTGTAACAACGTAGCGTCCTTCAGAATCTTATAAAAACAGCAGAGAAATCAAGCTCAAACCTTAAAACTTATCGCAGAAAACTAATCTTGGAATCTCGTATTGACAGTGCAATGCTCCTCAAAAGGAAATTGTTTATATTACATTTTAAACAGAATGAAACAAATAACAAAATTAATCTTTAAACTACAAAAAGTACTAGGCAAAATGTGCAATATCAACATAGATACCTTTGCAAACTTCTGTGCAGGTGGGTGAATTCACACAACAGGCACAGAGCCATATTTCAATGAAGAGGCATACAAACAAGAGCAGACAAACCCAATTGCCATACATAGCAGTGGCCTAGGGAAGGAAAGTGTAGACAACACCATTATGGCAGAAGAAACCTTCATTGAAAGAATGTCCTCAACAAACTTACAAACAACTCCCCATTCCATCGAACCAATCCGTCCCATCTACAAATGGCCCTGCACCTCAATGTGTAATGTACGAAAACAATCCTTCAAATCTGTACGGCAATTCCTCAATTATTATGTAAAAGCAAAAGATAAAATGAGAATGAAAATGTTGCAAACCATGGACTTCTGTCCAGTGCGCAAATACACAGGACTGCAAGGACATTCATTAGCCTGCATTTCTGGGCCTGCTTGGACAAGCACCTTCCACCACATCAAAATGTTAGCGACACACCATTCCACTATACAGAATCTTGTCCAGAGACTGTACTATGCAACAATTCCTGCTTTAGAACTGGAACATTTTAATCACATTCTCCTACACAGCACAGCCAAAAACTCCTTGAAGAAATAGACCACATTCAAAGCAAATATTTTGGAAGTGAAGAGCAGTTAACAAATCCAGTAAATTTAGAGAAGAGTAGCAACAACCTTCTAAAACACATGTACAAAAAAGAAATAGGAATGGTTAAAAGCACATCTGCTGAAGTACAAAACCAATTATGTGTGTTTTGTCGCAGAACTTTTTATACAAAGAGCACCAAAACTGTAGATATAATATACAAAATAGAAGACAATTAGGAATACCAATGGTTCCAATTAGCTCTCGACCTTACACCAGTAAACACATATGAAATTACTAAAGCTTCAATACTTTTCACATACTGCACTACAAAGCTTGATAATAACCAAATGTCTTCACGGGCATCACTGATAACTTGGAAATATTCCCACTTCCAAAACCGTTCCAACAGCTTAATTTGTATGAGAGCATTATAATCCAAACAGTACATCCATTTCAAGCTATAATACACCTTCAACCTAAAACAGCCAAGTTGCCTCCTTCTGAATTACCAAAAGGCATTAGTGGCAAAATAGTTTATTTGCCATTAGATTTTAAAGAAAATGTAGACACTCTAGGAGTGCAACGGCCAATAGATCAATCTTTGATTATTCTAGTAAATGGTGTACATATGAAAGACAAAAATAATTGGCAGCTACGAGTAGACTTAAACTAAGTTAGAGAAGCCCTACACTAACATAAAGTGAACAATGAATACTACAAATGAATAAACATTGAGGAAAACCTAAGGGAAACCACAAAATAATTCAGGATTCCTTATCAGCAGGCCCATTTGAATGTGTAGATCCTATAACAGCATCCAATATTACAGACCAGTAGACAATTCACCCACTGCACTCCAAAGACAGCATTGACGATGCACTAGAAACATATCAAATGAGGCAAGCCAAAGGATCTCCAATCAGCATATGAGAAAAAAGTGTAGCAGCATAAGCCTTTCAACTGCTCTTTCCTACTGGAAAAGGGGGAAGGTAGGATGAAAGATGCATGCAAATAACAGCATCTGAATACCGCTCTTTACAAATATATTTTGAATACCCCAAATTCAGACAAAACGTTGAATACATATTCCACCTGCAGTTGTGAACTAGCAACTCTATGTTACGGAGTTACACACACACATTGGAAACAGGTTCCAATGTTTTTAATATGTCTGCTAAGCAACTACTTCAAAAGGTATGAGACAAAGATGAAGTTTTGCAGTCAAGTATCACAAATCTCTTGACAAACATGCGTGGTACAAAAGAATACTGGTTCCAACATCACGCAGATGTACGGTGTATGCCACGGAACCTTGGCCCTCCTATATGGTTTGTCACTTTAAGTTGTGCAGAGTATGCACGGGAAGACTTGCACGACTTTCTACGCATTCAAAACTAAAACAATGCAGGGAAAGACATAAAAAAAAACACCAGGAGAACTCTATTTTCTTGACCCTGTAAATGTATCAAGGTAATTCCACGACTGCTTTATTGCCATGCTGCACTTCATCTGTAATAATGCAATTCCTCCCCTCAGAGAAGTGCAACACTTCTTTCAGATAAAAGAATATCAATTCAGAGGAGCACCACCCATCCACATGCTTTTGTGGATAAAATATGCTCCAAAATTTGGTCAGGACAGTGATGCCACTGTTTTGCAGTTCATTCACAAAAATGTAACTTGCAACAATCCTTCAAAAGCACACATAGTGAGATACATACACACATTTTACAGTATCAAAGACATACATGTGGCAAATATTGTCAACGCAGATAGAAAAACATCTCGAAAATACTACACCAAATGCCACTTTGGTTTCCCTAGACCAATTTCAGAAAAAAGACAAGTAAACAGTGTCATGTCTTCTGTTAGAAACAGTGTGAAATGCAAATCACCTAAGAACACAAACTGCATTTAAAGAAGCGAAGCTTCAAAGTACTTCAATGATTATAATGCAGTCATTGCCCTCTTATGGAATGCAAGATATACAGTACATTGAAGACAGTTGTACTGTTGTGGCACGATATGTCATAGCTCACCTAACCAAGCTGAGAAAACAGAGCTGAAAGACTTCTGGGATGAAATATCATCTGACAAAACACTGACACAAAAATGATACAGCTTTGGCAGAAAAATACTCTCCCATGGAAATTGTTTTGTTACAAAGCTGCAGACCATTCGACAGGCACAGCCTTATATGGGAATCAGAAAACATAGTCTGGCTAAGCATTGGTCCTGCTGCATCCAGAAACAGAGTGCTCAAATCGTAACAAGACATAGAAACAATAGCCAAAAACGATTCCAACAGCCTGGACATTTTTAAAAAGAATGTATTGGACACATACTACCCAAACAGGATTACTGCTTTGGAAAACATGTGCCTATACCACATATCCCAAATGTCTCATACAAGAATAACATTAATGCTGATGAAAAAAAAAGTAAATACATAGTCAAACTTGTAAAGGCAGCCTTGGTAAACTTACCATACCCAGCTTTAGTAATCATATGAAGCTATCATGTAAAACTCCTTAACATAGAGACCTTCACTACATGGCCATACTCCAACTTTTTAAACCATAGAGAAAAGAAGAGGGTTTATTAGGCACCCATGACTCCGATGAAGATGTTTTCAATGCAAATAAAAGCAGTATAACAAATATCAAGTTCAAGCAGTAAAAAAAGATGTTGGTCAATGAACGCCAACAAGAGGAAGAGGTTCCAGCACAATTAATTTAAGACACTTCTCAGGGCAGTCAACATACTGTTACAGGAAAGCAATAACCACTTGGAGAACCACTCATAGCAAATGGAGCCGAATTAGCCATGATTGAAGTAGAAAACACCATGTGTCAATATGAGGAATCTGAAGAAAACTTTGCTCTGCTGAAATCACAACTGAATGATGAGCAATGTAGCATTTTCCTGGAAGTAACTAAAGAAATTGAACATGTTGTGAGCACGAAACTAAAACTTGTAGCTGTCAAAATTATAAACCTGTACTAGTACTAGTGTATGTAAGTGGAGAAGCTGGTTCAGGCAAAACATTATTTAAAAAAATCATCATCGAGTTCCTCCAAAAATTAACAAACAACAAGCTTTCAGCTGTTCTAACATCCCTCACAGGTTTAACTGCCTACAACATAAGTGGTCTTACTTTACACCGACTGCTGCTCCTTCCAGTAGAACAGCAAAACAAATTAGAGTACCACAAACTTTCAACAGAAGCTGCTATGGAGCTATACATAATTCTCAAATAAATGAAAATGCTCCTAATAGATGAGGTGACCATGGTGTCCAACCTAATATTGGCTTTAATTCACCTCAGATTGCAAGAGATCCTTAAAACAAACTACAAATAATGGTTTGGAGGAAAACATGTTATTGATTTACAGAGATCTCCTACAATTAACACCAGTGAAAGGTGAACCCATTTTTAAAACCTTAGGACACAAACTGTGCCGTAACACACTTGGCAGCATAGGAAATGTAAATCTCTGGCAGGATTTCCAATACAGAGAACTAACTCAAAACATGTGCCAGTCTGCAGATGGCACCTATGTCAACATTTTAAAAAGCATTCGGATTGGTCTACTTTCTATGGATGCACAATATATCTTAAATAGTAGATTAATTCATGAGCTATACAGGCATAACACATCTGCTGCTGATGTCATGGAACAATTAGCATACAAAAATGTAAAATGTATGTCCTTAATGCCAACCCAAGCAAGCTGTACACAATTCAATTAGACAATGGGCCTCATTACAAGGTGGGCGCAAAGGGATACCGAGCATCGTTAAGGACATTGGTGCCGGTAATCCCTTTGTGCTCTATTCCGAGGTCCCTTAGCGGGTCCCTTCCTTAACGCCTTGTTTCACCAGGCGTTATGGACGGGGCCTGTTAATGGACTTCAGAGCTAATAAAGGTACCGCAATTTGCGGTACCGTTATTAGCGCCTTCCCATTGAGCCCTATGGGGATGAAATGGGAATGGGGAATGGCTTTTTCAATGGGGACTTACCGGTCCCGCAAAGGTCGGAATAGACCGGTAAGTCCCCATTGAACGAGGGTGGACTCGGTACCGGTATTGGAGGTAGTCAAGGCGCTAATAGCGCCATGACTACCTCCAACCTCGGAATGAGGCCCAATGTTAGAAAAAGAAATGCAACCAATAGTGCAAATTAACGCCACAGACAAACTGGAAGTGCAGAGCATGACACTCCCTATGTCTCAACAAGCCACAGCACGACTAAATAGCTTTGAAAACTGCATCTCCAAAACAACTGGTTTGGAGAGAATGTTAGCATTGTGTTTCAACTGTAGAGTAATTAAAATACGTAACCTGTTGGCTTCCAGACATAGTCACGTGGCCACAATATTCAGTTTGTCAACATCCACTTTCACAAACTTTCCGAAGTTAAAAGGATAGGCCACTCAACTGCAGGATTCCTTCTTTTCAAAGACATGTATGTACGCAGAGAACAATTTTCTCTGTCTCTTGCATCTGCAGTCACTATTCATAAATCAAGGTCTAACCCGAGATAGGCATTGATTGACATTGGCAGCACAGTCTTTAAAGAAGGTATGTATTACGTAGCACTGGAAGGACTATTTCTAGTCAATTATGATATAAGCAAAGTCAAGGCTGACATTCATTGCATCGTGGAGTACAACAGACTATGTGCACTCTATACACCCCATCTCAATATGTACCCTGTTCCTCAAAAATGAAACCTTGTTAAAAGGAAAGTAATGCAAACTGAACTTATAAGAGATCTCCCAACAGTACCACCAAGAAAGTAAAAGCAGCTACTACTCCACCTAGTTGCACAACCACAAAAGGACATAGTGCAAACGCATGTCCACATCCAACAGCACAAACAGAGAGAACTATATCTTCTAAAAAACAAGTGGAGCTTCATCAAATGACACAGACACAGAACTCTCAGGTCCATTTAAATTTTCCAACACAACTGGTGTAAATTGTTATGCAAATGTAGCAATCAATGTTCTGTTCCACTTGCCACATGTACCTGAACGGCGCATACCAGTTGTGTTTGCAAATGCTCCTCCTTCATCGAAATGCAACAAACAATCCTGACAACACATACAGGGTAATTCATAGAATTTCGCAGAAAAGTGTCGCAAGCGGCTGGCGCAGAGTGTCCGCGTGCGATTGCCTGCGCCAGGCACGTGCGCTAAAACCGATTTCCGCGCACAGCGTATTCATGGATTTCAGGCTCCCAAACCAGCCATGGCGCAGAGTATCGCAGCGACCCTGCAGCAGCGCCAGTAACGCCCCCAAGAACGCCCTCACGCAAGGAAAAGCCATCAAAATCGCTAAATCATCGCAAAGGGCTGTGCTAACCCTGGACCAGTCTACAGGGCTGCCAAACAAGGAACGCAAAGCGGGTAACGTGCATATCAGGGGTACGCGTGAAGTCATACACGCGATTAGCCAGGGTACGTGTACTACAGGGGTACGCGGGAAGTACTACACGCGGTTGGGCAGGGTACGTGTATTACAGGGGTGTGCGGGAAGTTCTACACGCGATTCGGCTGGGTACGTGTATTACAGGGGTGCGCGGTAATTCTCACATGCGATTTGGCCAGGTACGTGTATTACAGGGGTGCGCGGGAATTATCACACGCGATTTGGCCTGGTACGTGTATTACAGGGGTGCGTGGGAAGTTCTACACGCGATTGGCCAGGGTACGTGTATTACAGGGGTGCGCTGGAATTCTCACATGCGATTTGGCCAGGTACGTGTATTACAGGGGTGTGCGGGAAGTTGTACACGCGATTCGGCTGGGTACGTGTATTACAGGGGTGCGCGGGAATAATCACACGTGATGTGGCCTGGTACGTGTATTACAGGGGTGCGTGGGAAGTTCTACACGCGATTGGCCAGGGTACGTGAATTACAGGGGTGCGCGGGAATTATCACACGTGATTTGGCTTGCTACGTGTATTACAGGGGTGCGTGGGAAGTTCTACACGCGATTGGCCAGGGTACGTGTATTACAGGGGTGTGCGGGAAGTTCTACACGCGATTCGGCTGGGTACGTGTATTACAGGGGTGCGCGGGAATTCTCACATGCGATTTGGCCAGGTACGTGTATTACAGGGGTGCGCGGGAATTATCACACGCGATTTGGCCAGGTACGTGTATTACAGGGGTGTGCGGGAATTATCACACGCAATTAGGCTGGGTGGGTCCTCACAGGTGTTCCCTGTACACCCTCCACGGCCCCTGCAGGCAGCCCACAAAACAGGGGACTACCCTGCACACATGCTCATGTCCCCCTGCACCCCCACCCCCCAGCAGTGCAGGGGCACCCTCCACCAGGCCCCCACCCATGTCCTCTATCACCCCCACCCCCCAGCCACCAGGGGCACCCTCCACCAGGCCCCCACCCATGTCTCCCAACACCCCCACCCCCCAGCAGTGCAGGGGCACCCTCCACCAGGCCCCCACTCATGTCTCCCACCACCCCCACCCCCCAGCCACCAGGGGCACCCTCCACCAGGCCCCCACCCATGTCTCCCAACACCCCCACCCCCCAGAAGTGCAGGGGCACCCTCCACCAGGCCCCCACTCATGTCTCCCACCACCCCCACCCCCCAGCCACCAGGGGCACCCTCCACCAGGCCCCCACCCATGTCCCCTATCACCCCCACCCCCCAGCAGTGCAGGGGCACCCTCCACCAGGCCCCCACTCATGTCTCCCACCACCCCCACCCCCCAGCCACCAGGGGCACCCTCCACCAGGCCCCCACCCATGTCCCCTATCACCCCCACCCCCCAGCAGTGCAGGGGCACCCTCCACCAGGCCCCCACCCATGTCCCCTATCACCCCCACCCCCCCGCCACCAGGGGCACCCTCCACCAGGCCCCCACCCATGTCCCCTATCACCCCCACCCCCCCGCCAACAGGGGCACCCTCCACCAGGCCCCCACCCATGTCCCCTATCACCCCCACCCCCCCGCCACCAGGGGCACCCTCCACCAGGCCCCCACCCATGTCCCCTATCACCCCCACCCCCCAGCCACCAGGGGCACCCTCCACCAGGCCCCCACTCATGTCCCCTATCACCCCCACCCCCCCGCCACCAGGGACACCCTCCACCAGGCCCCCACCCATGCCCCCTATCACCCATACCCCCCAGCCACCAGGGGCACCCTCCACCAGGCCCCCACTCATGTCCCCTATCACCCCCACCCCCCCGCCACCAGGGGCACCCTCCACCAGGCCCCCACCCATGTCCCCTATCACCCCCACCCCCCAGCAGTGCAGGGGCACCCTCCACCAGGCCCCCACCCATGTCCCCTATCACCCCCACCCCCCCAGCAGTGCACGGGCACCCTCCACCAGGCCCCCACCCATGTCCCCTATCACCCCCACACCCCAGCAGTGCAGGGGCACCCTCCACCAGGCCCCCACCCATGTCCCCTATCACCCCCACCCCCAGCCACCAGGGGCACCCTCCACCAGGCCCCCACTCATGTCACCCACCACCCCCACCCCCCAGCCACCAGGGGCACCCTCCACCAGGCCCCCACTCATGTCTCCCACCACCCCCACACCCCAGCAGTGCAGGGGCACCCTCCACCAGGCCCCCACTCATGTCTCCCACCACCCTCACACCCCAGCAGTGCAGGGGCACCCTCCACCAGGCCCCCACTCATGTCTACCACCACCCCCACACCCCAGCAGTGCAGGGGCAGCCTCCACCAGGCCCCCCTCATGTCACCCACCACCCCCACCCCCCAGCCACCAGGGGCACCCTCCACCAGGCCCCCACTCATGTCTCCCACCACCCCCACACCCCAGCAGTGCAGGGGCACCCTCCACCAGGTTCCCACTCATGTCTCCCACCACCCCCACACCCCAGCAGTGCAGGGGCACCCGTCACCAGGCCCCCACTCATGTCTCCCACCACCCCCACACCCCACCAGTGCAGGGGCAGCCTCCACCAGGCCCCCACTCATGTCACCCACCACCCCCACCCCCCAGCCACCAGGGGCACCCTCCACCAGGCCCCCACTCATGTCCCCTATCACCCCAACCCCCCCGCCACCAGGGGCACCCTCCACCAGGCCCCCACCCATGTCCCCTATCACCCCCACCCCCCAGCCACCAGGGGCACCCTCCACCAGGCCCCCACCCATGTCCCCTATCACCCCCACCCCCCAGCAGTGCAGGGGCAGCAGGCAGTCAGGCAGCAGCAGGTGGGAGCATGCTCGGGGCTCTGGGGGGCAGAAGTTCGGCCTTCCGGGCTGGAGCATGGTATTCCGTGTGCGTAGGCGTGGCCAGCTTGGGGAGTGATTTTGCACGTGAAAATCCTGCACGTCAGCGTGAAAACTGAGGAAAGGCCCTCAGCGCGTAAGCGCGTCTGTGACGTGACCTGCACGGGTGTTTCCCACACAGCACGTGATGACAGAGCACACGTGGAAAGACTGCACGTCAGAGTGTAATTGCGTGTGATTGGTGGAAATGGCCCTACACGCAGAAGTGACAAAGCGTGTAATTGGTGGAAATGGCCCTACACGCAGAAGTGACAAAGCGTGTAATTGGTGGAAATGGCCCTAGCGCGTACACGCCGCGTAAGTGACGCTGGACGTGTGGCCCTGTATAAAAGGTATGTGTAGAACACGTTTTCCTTGTACGTGCTTTTCGTGGAGAGCGAGTGGGTGAATTCTGTACTTCTTGTCGTTTCACACGCGATTTACTTCACGGCGTTTCAAGTTCGTATTCCCTGTTACCTCTGACAGCTTTTTCTCTTTTTTCGCTTTTACTGGTTTACCTGGGCCTGTTCCCTCAAACAGTGTTCCCTTCTACTGTTGTCCTGTCTCCTCAGACAGCGTACAAATCTTCTTTTGGCGGGGGTGTTGCCAACCAAACGTGCTCCTTTTACACGCTCGTTTACCAGGCAGACGGTGAGTCACGCACGTATCTAACATCTGTGCTTGCCCCGTGTGTAGCCTACCCCTTCAGAGGTCACTCAAGGCTGCGTGTGACACGCATACGTTCATTCTTGTGTTACTG
The DNA here is from genome assembly GCF_040938575.1 of Ambystoma mexicanum. Classification (NCBI taxonomy): domain Eukaryota; kingdom Metazoa; phylum Chordata; class Amphibia; order Caudata; family Ambystomatidae; genus Ambystoma; species Ambystoma mexicanum. Next base: position 772,244,838 of record NC_090923.1, on the reverse strand, counting down.
GGTGCCACAGCGTAGTGCAGGTTTTTCTTTCTGCACACGTGGTCTAGGAGGGGTTGCGTGCACGTCATCTCCCTTTTTTGGGGCTCCTGTGCGTAGCGTGACCCGTCATCTTTCCCCAGGGGTTACAATCAGCCTTGCAAGAGCACTAGGGTACAATAACCATCTGGTACCCAACCCCTTTGACCCCCAATTGCCCAGGACAATAGTTTACAGCCACTCCCATACGCACATTTACATCAGTGCCATGGCTAGGAGGCGAGGATTCTGTAAGGGTGGCAAAGGTGGAAGAGCCACAAGTGGTGGCCGTGGTGGATCCGGTAGGGGACGTGGTCGTTACTTGCAGGGTGAGCCTGTCCCCCCATGTGTGGAGGACCAGTCAAGGGCACCCATAATCCCCCCCCCTCCCGTTGAGGCTGATGTGGCTGACACCATCCATGCTCAGCCCTTGTTGGACCAGCCCATTGTGGCACCAGATCTGGCTGACTCCATTTCTGACTTCCAGGTCAGCAGGCCTATGACACGTGCGCTGGTGCACGTTGATGTCACCATGCCACGTGCATCTGGGCCAGCAAGGTCATCTGCTGCACCAAGGAGGCAGGGCGGAGAGGCTGCAGGGGCAGCTGCGGCTCCATCCACCCCAGCCCTCACACACCCAGCCAGGACAGTGTCGGTCCTAGTCCATGCTGATGACATTCCCCCTGACACCATCACACTAGAGCCAATGCCTGCACCAACTCCCATGCTGAGTGTGCAATCCCACACTCCTGATACAGAGTCCACCAGGGCTCCTGCCCCTAGTGTCCAGAGCTGCGCAGGACACTCAGGATCACCACCACCTTCCAAGCGGAACAGGAAGAGTGCTCGTCCGGCACAGGCTGATGCCCCAGACACGGCTACACAGTCCGGCCCATCCAGGAAGCCCAGCTTCACGGATGACGAACTGAATGCACTTGTCGAGTATGTGTCCGGACATGACAACGAGATGGTCATTGTTGCAGGATCCAAGACCACACCTGCACAACGCCAGGCACACTGGCAGACCGTTGCGGACATCGTAAGTGCCCTTGGAATCGTGAGGCGCACAGCCAATGATTGCTATAAGCGCTGGAATGACCTAAAGCGCAGGGCAAAGAGTAAGCTGGCCTCAAGTCATGCCGCAACTCTAGTGACTGGAGGTGGGTCTCCAGTAGTAGACATGGAACTCACTCCACATGAGTCAGTCGCTGGGACCTACGTCACGGAGGAACAGATCCAAGGCGTGGGAGATCTGGCTGATTACGAGGCATTGTCCGGTGAGTGCACATGCATGTGTGTGTCATCCATGTGCATGGTGTGTGTGTGAGGACTTCTGTTTGTGTGCCAGGTGAGAGTGTGTGCGCCTGAGTCGTATGGGTCAGCCATGTGCTTCATGCAATACTTCCTGCGCAGCTGCATTTGGCCATAGCAGTATCCCTTCTGCCAACAGTAGACATCTAGCCCAAGTGCACGCCAGTTGCCCTTGAAGTGTCACCTTGCCACAACATAGTTGCTTATTTTTCACAGTTCATTCAGTCAGTTTGTTTGCATTCCACCACTTTCACTAGGCATGTCGCTGTCCACTAGTCACATGTCTGACATGTGGAGTGACTTTGTTACCTGGATATAATTTGTACACACATGTCCCTGTGCAATTGGACCATTTCAGACTGGCAGCTCCAGGTGAAAAATCTGACCTGTTAGAATTAGAAAAGCGATTACATGCGGGAACTGGACTGAATGAATAGGTGCTGCCCTCCTCTCCATCTTCACTCAATAGCAATGGTACATGCCATCTGTGTGATGGCATGTGTGTATCACCTGGCAATCACAGGCCAATGTGTGATGCTACTGCCAGGCAGCATGCAGAAAATGTGTTCATCTTCCATCTTGGTGTCATCAGTGTGTGCCATTTGCCTGCACTTCATACGCAGTGAGGGTGCATGCATGGGAGGGTTTCAGTCATGTGGGACATGTGTCAATCAAGTACTGGTTCTCTTGCTTCTCAGCCCTCATTGTGTGCCATGGTGCTAATGCCTGTTTCCCTTTCTTTGTTTTCATGTCTTTGCAGGGGAAGACGCACCTGATACTGCTGGGGTTGTGGAGATGGTGCAGACCCAGGAGGGGTCCGAGGGCCGACCAACCACCAGTGAGGGACGTGGTGTGGTGGTGGGGGAGAACCCACAAGTGCTGCAGGTCGTGCTCTCAAGGGGTGTCTCTGGCTGCACCTCCCCCGAGCTGTACTCAGGTGTTGATTCGGATGAGACCTACGTGCCATCGCAGGTGAGTGTTCCAGGGAGGGATTCTGTTCTGTCTCACCCACCTGCACCAGGGTCAGAACCCTCCATGGGGATGTCAGTGTTGGCAGCTACGCCTTCGGTGGTTACGGATGCAGGGTCACACTCCGCGACATCTGATCCTGTTCCTGGGCCAGCAGATCAGAGGTGGAATGCAGTCCTGCAGCCTCAGGCAGTGCCGGCACAGCAAGGCGCAGTTCGCCTTGCCCCAGACAGGTGTGGTGCCTGCCGACGTGGTGGCCGTACGCCACCCGGCAATACCGCATGGGAGCAATCCATTTACGGTATGGCAACCCAACAGGCTGCATCATCCGAGATGATGGCTCAGGCCATGGATAGGGTGGCCACTTCCATTGTCCCCCCAGAAAGGCTGATGGAGCGACTAGAGCAGGCAACCGACTCCATCTGCCAGTCACACAGGGAGGACATGTTGGGGTCCAACAGGGACAGGCGGGCGGCACTGGCGACTCTGCAGGAGGCCATCTCCATTGAGTCCCAGGGCCACAGGGAAGCCCTGAGGCAGGAGCTCCTTCACCTCAGGACGACTCTTGTTGAGCTTGAGGCTTCAACACACCAAAGGACAGAACAGCAGCTGGAGCGTCTCACCCGTACGCTCTCAGCTGAGATGCAGGTAACGAGGGCGGAGGTCCGGGCATCCCGTGAGTTGTTGCATGGGGACCTCCGCACACTCATCCTCCAGAACCAGACCTACCACACCCGCATGCTTGCAGCCCTGGAGGAGCAGACTAGGGCCTTGCGTGGGCTGCCTCCCATAGTGCAACCACCTCCGGATGGAGCAGTGATACTCCCACAATAGGATAGCCGTGTGGGCCATGAGCCCATGGAGGTGTTTTATCTTCCCAGGATCCACGCAGGTGGGTTCTGGGGTGCATCCTGTCCTCGGACCTCCTGGGTGGCCTCCCCAACCCCCCCGGGCCCATCAATGGCCATTTTTGATTGTTTCTTATTTTTATTTTTATTTTGATTTCTTTTATTCCCAATTTTTTTGGGACGATTTGTTGGCTTCCGTGGTTACTGTGGGCATACGCTGCATTGTGGCTGGGCACATGCAGGCTTGTAATGTATTTGGTTCAGATGCTTGGGTTTGAGTCACACACACCCCTCCTGCTTCCCGTTTCCATGGGCTTGCAAAGGGTGTGCCCAAGTGACAGTGAATTACACAGTGACGTTGGACACCCATGAGCTGTGTGGGCAGTCTGTAGTCAATACTGTGTATACATTCCTAGTGCATATTGCTGTTGTGTTGTACACTGCATGTTGCATTGATGTGTAACTCTTCTTCTGTGTCTACCTCCCAATTTGCAGGTCCCTTCCTCATGTCTACACAAGGACCTCTAGTCTGGAGATGGGGTCCATGTTGGCAGCAGTGCACCTACAACTCTACATGGCGCCAACACTGCACAGTTGGTAGTGGTGGGAGTGCAGGCATTTCCAGGTGGTGAGACTACTAATATGTAACATTTGTGATGTCATGTTAATGGTACTACGTGCTCAAGTATGTTGTTGGTCCGGCATTGCTGTGAGCATTTCAGGTGTTGCAGGTTTCTAATAGGGACACTGTACATAGTGAGACTAGTGTCATGTTGTGGGGATTACTTTGTTTACCTGCAATTAGCATGACATGGCACGGTGTGTCATGTGGCGGTGCTGGGGTTGGGTTGGCTGACATGGCACTGTCCTCTTGTTGCATTTTGCAAGTGGGTATTCATTTTAGCTGCTTGAATGTGTAACTTCACAAAACTGCATTGGTGGTGTCTGTGTGGGTAGGGATGAACACATTGTGACACTTCCAGGTGAACAATCTCAGGCTGATATGGTATTCACGGTTCATTCTCCAGACATTCAGGATCAGTGTCAGGTTGAGTCATCATTGATTGTCAGATGGAATGTGCCAGGGCAGTGTGCACTCCACAGGGGTGTGATTTCTATGTGAAGTAATTAGCCACTAGCTGTGTACGGGCTGCCTCCCCCCGTGCCCTTTCCCCTCCCATGCGCAGCGGCTGTGCATGTGGTTGGGGATGTGGGGCCACCACCATGTCCACGGGCAGGCCCCGGCATGTTGCAACGTTGTGCAGGACACATGCTGCCACTATGATCCTGCACACTACTGGGGGAGCGTATAACAGCAGCCCGCCAGAACGGTCAAGGGAGCGAAAGCGTGACTTTAGCACTCCGAATGTGCGCTCCACTATGCCCCGGGTCGTAATGTGGGCTGTGTTATATCTTACCTCGGGTGGCGTGGTGGGGTTCCGAATTGGCGTCATCATGTGGGGGCTGAGAGGGTAGGCACTGTCCCCTGTGGAGGTGGTGATTGGTATCATTGGTGGGGTTGTGACCTTGCTCAGTATCCAACATGCATGCATGTGCAGTGGCATACATACTCACCAAGCAGCCATGTATCGCCATGCCGCCCAGTTTCTAGGTCCCGGCTTAGGGTGGACATTCGGTAAATGAAGCTGTCGTGGGTGGAGCCGGGATAGTTGGCATATACTGAGGTGATGATTCCCTTGGCATTACATGCTACCTGCACGTTGATGGAATGCCAGTGCTTGCGGTTCCTATAGATGTGCTCAGATGCCCTGGGGGGACGTAGAGCCACATGGGTGCAGTCGATGGCACCTAGCACTTTGGGGAATCGTGCCACACCGTAAAAATCCAGGGCGGCAGCATGCCTTTCTGCAGGTGTTCTGGGCAGGTATATGTGCCTGCGGACTGATGGGCGTGCAGTCATGATGTTCAAGACCTGGTGTAGGCAGCGTGACTGGGTGGCCTGTGACACCCCACCCACTATGGCACTTGTCCGCTTAAATGATCCAGTGGCTAAGAAGTGCACTACATTGAGGACCTTCTCCAGGGGGCTGAGTGCTTGGGAGCACAGGGTGGGTGATGTGAGGTCATCCTCCCACTCACTCACCAGGTCCAGTATAATGTGTGGTGGAAACCTGTACCTCCCATACACCTGGTCATCAGGCATCCCGAAAAGGCTGGTTCTGGGTGTGAATATTCTGGCCCTGACTATCCACCTCCTCCTCCTTTGGTAGCCCACTGCCACTGCTGCTAGGAACGGTATGTTCATCCTGGCGTCTGAGCTTGTTATTGTTAAAGTGCGCAAATTTATGCTTTGCGCGTGTTCTAGGCGAGCGTGTGACCCGCGCACCCCTGGAATCCAGTTCCCAGTCCAATAGCGTGTGGAAATTCACACGCACCACGGGATACAGGTTCGCTGACGTACTTGCGTGTGTAAGTGCCCGCGCACCCATGAAATACACGTACATAGGCCAATCGCGTGTACGCGCACTTTTGTCCAATTACACGCGATGACACTCTGACGTGCAGTATTTCCACGTGTGCCCCGTCATCACGTGCTGAGTGGGGAACACCCGTGCGGGTCACGTCACAGACGCGCTTATGCGCTGAGGGACTCTGGTCCAATAGAATCGCGTATGCGTGCTGACGCGCTTACGCGCTAAGGGCCTTTCCTCGGATTTCACGCTGACGTGCAGGATTTTCACGTGCCAAATCACTCCGTATCAAGCTGGCCACGCGAAAACACACGGAAGACCACGCTCCTGCCCAGAAGGCCGAGTTACTGCCCCCCAGTGCCCCGAGCAGCCTCCCACGTGCCATCTGCTGCTGCCTGCCTGCCTGCCTGCCTGCTGCCACCGTGCCCTGCCATTTGGTGCCTGCACATCAGCCATCTGCAGGGGTCCAGTTGCTGTGTCCACCCCTGCTGGAACTGAAGACTCCCGACTGGGATTACATCGCTCCACAGCCCAGCCCCAGGACCCAGTTGCCCACCCACACCTGCCTCTGGGGTTGCCATGTCGGGCACTTCCACATCTGGCACCAGTGGCAACCCCAGGCCAGAGGGGCAGAGGGGCACCAGCTTCACTGACACCGAAGTTGGTGCCCTGGTGGAGCATGTCCTGGGGCAGTATGATGCCCTCTTTGGATCGTCCCGCGCCAGCAAGGAAGGACGGGAGAGGATCTGGGCCGACTGTGTGGTTGCCATCAACGCGGAGGGGGTGGCAACCCGCGACGTCCTGAAGATCAAGAAGCGCTGGGAGGACTTGAGGTCCAGGACCCTTGTGAAGGCCCGGCGCCTCGTGGAGGGGGGCCGGGGCCGCATGAGTTCCATCCAGATGAGGGTCCTGGAACGCGTACGCCCAGCGCTCCACGCCCAGATCCTTGAGAGGGAGGCCCGTCTGGAGTTGATCGATAAGTGTCCAAGCATTACTGTGTGAGACAGGGCATGTTGCGGTGTGCTGATTCTATGATACTTGCCTGTATGTGTGCCATAGGCCATGTATGCATGTATGTGTGCAGGGACATCATGGTAATGCATGTGCGACCAGTGATGTGTGACCCACATGGTTGTTGCATGTGTTCAAATGCCGCATGGGGAGCCCTATGCAGTTTTTTGAACATGAGAGCATGCCAGTCTCTGTACTTGGACATGGGTGGGGGTGAGGGATGGGTGCTGATGCCAGGTACATATATGGTAGCCATGTCTGTGTGCCTGACCTGCGTGTCTGTGACTTGTGCATGCCATGGATGCATGACACATGTGTGTGACAATGCACAGATTCAGTGAAGCAGCCAAATTACCCTTGTATCCGCTGTGTTTGGTGTGTTTGGGGCCAGATGGATGTGACTGAGGTGAAGTGTGTGCATGTGATAGGCATGAGCCATGATGCATGTGAGTTACATATCATTGAATGTTTCAAGAGTCCATTGGGCATGCATGGAAATGTCCATGGCATGCACCATGACTGTTACTGTGTGTGTTTTGCCTGGACTGACCCATGTGTTGTGGAGGGACATGATGGAAATGTACTTTGACAGTGGTGCTCATCTGCTATTGCTTCCTGTCTAGGGGACCATTGTACAGTGCCCTGATGCTTGTGTTCTTTGTCTCCCTCTACGCAGCGGCTAGTGAAGAAGAGGGCGGAGACGGCGCTGTGGAGCAAAGCGGCGGGGATGCCCCCACGGCTGCAGCGGAAGGGGTGGGTGAGCCCCCACAGGGGCCTGCTATGGTGGGAGACGGTGAGGAGCCATCCAGGTTGGTGGTTTGCACAGAGGAGGAGGAGGCCGCCACTGGGGCACACATGGGGCCTGGTGGGGGCATCCCTGCTGGTGCAAGTGGTGCAGTCCAGGGCCAGGGGCAGGAGGCAGCACGGGTCACCGTGGAGGGGCCTGTGCATGTCGCTGTCCCTGACCCTGTGAGTGCACCACCATGCACCAGCAGGGATGCCCCGTCCCAGGCCCGTCCGCAGGTAGAGGGGATGTCCATGTCACCTGACTTCCCTCCACCTGCGGATGTGGGAACCCCTGGCCGTGTGGAGAAGGTCCTGATTGGGGTCGCGATGCGCACGGCTTTGATTCGTGATGCCGTGCGTGCTTCCCGGGAGGACGACGCACGTCATCACGAAGTGCACCGTGCCGACGTGGCCCAATTGGGATTGGCCATGTTCGGGGGTTTTCTGCATGTGTTGTCCAATCTGGCGGCCCTCTCCTCCTCTGTGCAGGCTATACACCAGTCGTTCTCCTTGCCGTCTTCCGGCCCAGATGCCACCAGGGCCCCCTGTGGACCTGCCCCGACCAATGCAGCCAGCTCGGTGGGGATCCCATCCCTGCCACAGTTGGGAGTCGGAGTTCCAGCAGGGGTGGACAACACAGCAACTGGACCCCAGCAGGTGGAAGATGTGACAGCATCATCAGGCAGGGCACGTGCACGACGGCGTCGGTGGTTTCCATCAGCCTGGATGCCGTCGTGCTGGCAGAGGCAGTGGCGTCGGAGGCAGCAGCAGGCTCGACATGGGAGGCATCATGGCTCGGGGCCTTCAAGATCAGAGGGGCAGGCATCGGCCGGAGGGCAGGGCAACCCTGGGATGGTGGTGTCTTCCGTGTGGGAGCAGTTGGTCCAGCGGATAGGTGCGGAGCGGCAGCGGGCGGAAAAGGAGCGGCTCACCATGGTCAGGGCGGAGTTCTCCATGCGTCGGGCGTTGAGGCGGGCTGAGTGCCTCGAGGAAGCTCGCAGGGAGTTTGAGCTGGACATGGGGTTATCCCTGCGAGACCTCGGGGCCAGGACAGAGTCCCGCCTCCAGGACATCGACATGGAGTTCGATGATGCCCTGGCCAGCAACATCACCGAGTGAGCCGCAGGACTTGCCCGCTGCCTTTGTATATAGTTATTTAGTTAGTTAGTGTTAGGTTTCCTTTATTAATTTTTTTTTTTTTTGGACCGCTCGGACAATGGCCACTTTTTTGTATATATTATTTTCATTAGGTAGTAGTAGGTTTCATTTATGGTGTTGGGCTCATGGACCCTGGAATTTTCGTGTATATAGTTTGCTTTTTGAAGAAACATTTTTTTATTAATTATTGTGTTCACCATGAGGAAATGGTTTTTCATTATTTTACTTCCACATGATTTTGCTTTGGACAACATTTGTTTTTGGATTACTTTGTTTTTTTAATTTTTACATTTGTTCTCGGACATGGACCATTTATTTTGTTATCCCCATTGTTGTATGTTTGATTTTTTTACTTATTTTTCATCTTTAATGCATGTTCTTTTTAACTTTCACTTGTGGTATTTTCTCATTGGTTTCATACATGTCATGATATGGGTTTTGACATTGACTTGCACCCATTGTGTATGTGTGTGTGACGGACATGTGTTCATTTACAGACTTGCCATTGGGGTTGTATCATGTAATTGCATTCACTATGTGGGTGGATGCAATCCTTGCCTGGGTGTTTGTGCTGGGTATGCTGCCCATTACTGCCATGATTGAGTATCGTCAGGACCTGGGGGCAGGGGGACATGTGTGGGTGCCTGGTGGAGGCTGCCCCTGCACTGCTGGGGGGTGGGGGTGGTGGGAGACATGAGTGGGGGCCTGGTGGAGGGTGACCCTGCACTGCTGGGGTGTGGGGGTGGTGGGAGACATGAGTGGGGGCCTGGTGGAGGGTGCCCCTGGTGGCTGGGGGGTGGGGGTGGTGGGTGACATGAGTGGGGGCCTGGTGGAGGGTGCCCCTGGTGGCTGGGGGGTGGGGGCGGTGGGAGACATGAGTGGGGGCCTGGTGGAGGGTGCCCCTGCACTGCTGGGGTGTGGGGGTGGTGGGAGACATGAGTGGGGGCCTGGTGGAGGGTGCCCCTGGTGGCTGGGGGGTGGGGGTGGTGGGTGACATGAGTGGGGGCCTGGTGGAGGGTGCCCCTGCACTGCTGGGGTGTGGAGGTGGTGGGAGACATGAGTGGGGGCCTGGTGGAGGGTGCCCCCGGTGGCTGGGGTGTGGGGGTGGTGGGAGACATGAGTGGGGGCCTGGTGGAGGGTGCCCCTGGTGGCTGGGGGGTGGGGGTGGTGGGTGAAATGAGTGGGGGCCTGGTGGAGGCTGCCCCTGCACTGCTGGGGTGTGGGGGTGGTGGGAGACATGAGTGGGGGCCTGGTGGAGGGTGACCCTGCACTGCTGGGGTGTGGGGGTGGTGGGAGACATGAGTGGGGGCCTGGTGGAGGGTGACCTTGGTGGCTGGGGGGTGGGGGTGGTGGGAGACATGGGTGGGGGCCTGGTGGAGGGTGCCCCTGCACTGCTGGGGTGTGGGGGTGGTGGGAGACATGAGTGGGGGCCTGGTGGAGGGTGCCCCTGCACTGCTGGGGTGTGGGGGTGGTGGGAGACATGAGTGGGGGCTTGGTGGAGGGTGCCCCTGGTGGCTGGGGTGTGGGGGTGGTGGGAGACATGAGTGGGGGCCTGGTGGAGGGTGCCCCTGGTGGCTGGGGGGTGGGGGTGGTGGGTGACATGAGTGGGGGCCTGGTGGAGGCTGCCCCTGCACTGCTGGGGTGTGGAGGTGGTGGGAGACATGAGTGGGGGCCTGGTGGAGGGTGCCCCTGCACTGCTGGGGTGTGGGGGTGGTGGGAGACATGAGTGGGGGCCTGGTGGAGGGTGACCCTGGTGGCTGGGGGGGTGGGGGTGGTGGGAGACATGGGTGGGGGCCTGGTGGGGGGTGCCCCTGGTGGCTGGGGTGTGGGGGTGGTGGGAGACATGAGTGGGGGCCTGGTGGAGGGTGCCCCTGGTGGCTGGGGGGTGGGGGTGGTGGGTGACATGAGTGGGGGCCTGGTGGAGGCTGCCCCTGCACTGCTGGGGTGTGGGGGTGGTGGGAGACATGAGTGGGGGCCTGGTGGAGGGTGACCCTGCACTGCTGGGGTGTGGGGGTGGTGGGAGACATGAGTGGGGGCCTGGTGGAGGGTGCCCCTGGTGGCTGGGGGGGTGGGGGTGGTGGTAGACATGAGTGGGGGCCTGGTGGAGGGTGCCCCTGCACGGCTGGGGTGTGGGGGTGGTGGGAGACATGAGTGGGGGCCTGGTGGAGGGTGCCCCTGGTGGCTGGGGTGTGGGGGTGGTGGGAGACATGAGTGGGGGCCTGGTGGAGGGTGCCCCTGTTGGCTGGGGGGTGGGGGTGGTGGGTGACATGAGTGGGGGCCTGGTGGAGGCTGCCCCTGCACTGCTGGGGTGTGGGGGTGGTGGTAGACATGAGTGGGGGCCTGGTGGAGGGTGCCCCTGCACTGCTGGGGTGTGGGGGTGGTGGGAGACATGAGTGGGGGCCTGGTGGAGGGTGACCCTGGTGGCTGGGGGGTGGGGGTGGTGGGAGACATGGGTGGGGGCCTGGTGGGGGTGCCCCTGGTGGCTGGGGTGTGGGGGTGGTGGGAGACATGAGTGGGGGCCTGGTGGAGGGTGCCCCTGGTGGCTGGGGGGTGGGGGTGGTGGGTGACATGAGTGGGGGCCTGGTGGAGGCTGCCCCTGCACTGCTGGGGTGTGGGGGTGGTGGGAGACATGAGTGGGGGCCTGGTGGAGGGTGCCCCTGGTGGCTGGGGGGGTGGGGGTGGTGGTAGACATGAGTGGGGGCCTGGTGGAGGGTGCCCCTGCACTGCTGGGGTGTGGGGGTGGTGGGAGACATGAGTGGGGGCCTGGTGGAGGGTGACCCTGGTGGCTGGGGGGTGGGGGTGGTGGGAGACATGAGTTGGACATGGGTGGGGGCCTGCTGGCAGGTGCCCCACAGTGCTGGGGGGTGGGGGTGGTGGGGGACATGAGTTGGACATGGGTGGGGGCCTGCTGGCAGGTGCCCCACAGTGCTGGGGGGTGGGGGTGCAAGGGGACATGAGTTGGTGTTCATTAGTTCAAGGAGACATGTGCCTTTGCTGGGGGGCATGCCCATGTTGGGTGGGCTGCCTGCGGGACATGACCAGGGATGCAGGGTAGTCCCCTGTGGTGTGGGCTGCCTGCAGGGGCAGTGGAGGGTGTACAGGGTACACCTGGGAGGACCCACACTGTCAAATCACATGTGGGACTCCCCGGCACCCCTGAAATACACGTACCGTGCAGAAATCGCGTGTAAAACTTCCCGCGCACCCCTGAAATACACGCGCCCAGGCTATTCGCGTGTGGAACTTCCCGCGCACCCCTGAAATACACGCGCCCAGGCTATTCGCGTGTAAAACTTCCCGCGCACCCCTGAAATACACGCGCCCAGGCTATTCGCGTGTGGAACTTCCCGCGCACCCCTGAAATACACGCGCCCAGGCTATTCGCGTGTGGAACTTCCCGCGCACCCCTGAAATACACGCGCCCAGGCTATTCGCGTGTGGAACTTCCCGCGCACCCCTGAAATACACACGCCCAGGCTATTCGCGTGTGGAACTCCCCGCGCACCCCTGAAATACACACGTCCAGGCTATTCGCGTGTGGAACTTCCCGCGCACCCCTGAAATACACGCGCCCAGGCTATTCGCGTGTGGAACTTCCCGCGCACCCCTGAAATACACGCGCCCAGGCTATTCGCGTGTGGAACTTCCCGCGCACCCCTGAAATACACGCACACAGGCTATTCGCGTGTGGAATTCCCCGCGCACCCCTGAAATACACGCGACCCCAGGCTATTCGCGTGTGGAACTTCCCGCGCACCCCTGAAATACACGTGCCCAGGCTATTCGTGTGTGGAACTCCCCGCGCACCCCTGAAATACACGCGCCCAGGCTATTCGCGTGTGGAACTTCCCGCGCACCCCTCAAATACACGCGCCCAGGCTATTCGCGTGTGGAACTTCCCGCGCACCCCTGGAATACACGTAGCCCACTCCCCCAGGCCCGATCGCGTGAGGAACTTCACGCGAACCCGTGTGAAACTTCACGCGAACCCCTGAAATACACGTAGCACGCTCCCCCAGGCCCGATCGCGTGAGAAACTTCACGCGAACCCCTGAAATACACGTAGCCCGCTCCCCCAGGCCCGATCGCGTGAATAACTTCACGCGAACCCCTGTGATGCACGTACCCTGCAAATCGCGTGTGAGACTTCCCGCGCACCCCGGTATACACGCACACGTATTTTTTGTCAGCGGGTGTCCGTGTTTGTGGGTACCCCTTTGCACGTCATTTTTCCTGGAGGGCCACAGTATGGGACATTCATCATGGCAGTATATAGGTGCTATTTGTTGGTGCACCTTTTGGCGCACATTTCTTACAGCCGCAGAGACGCTACCGCCTGCTTTCTTGTGGCGGTCGTGTTTGTGCCTGTGCGCTGGTTTGAGCATGCGCTTTTTTCCCCTATTCTATTCCATGAATACGTGTTGTAGGCGAGCATGTGGGCGTTCCGCGCACTTGTGCCCTGTACTTCCCCCGTGACGCCCACGTTTTGGCAAGTTGTTCCCCATTCCCAGTGTTACGCCCGTGTTCCGCCTACTTTTGTTGCGTGCGCCGCGCTATGTGCGAATTTCGCTGTGGCCTGTGCGATTTTCGCTGTGACCTGGCGCACGCTGATAGATGGCCTGTGCGCCAACGTGCGCCGCGCACTTTTTTATCGCACATCCGCTGGTTTTCTCGCGCACGGCCTTCCATGAATCGACGTGCGCTGCTTTTCGTGCGATTTTCGCACTTGCACTGCGATTTTCGCTATTCCACTGCGATTCGCACGTTTTTGCCCACTTGCGCCGCGCTAATTATTCCATGAATCGGCCTCTTAGTGTCTCAGGAATAAGGCTGGAATTGGACTACAGTGTGGGAATGGTGAGATTTACCATAAACACACAAGAAGAGCCACATGAATATTTAATGTACTTACTGCAACTGCTAGACAGCAAAAATATACCTATAAATGAAATATTCCAGATTTCATATGTGGAAACATATATGCACTCTGCAACCATGTTGCGCAGGAGCACGTCCGTTTTGTGTATGTATATATACCTAATTGTAAATCCATTCCATTACACCAGCTGGTGCAAAATGAATAATCAAGGCATATTATGCACTGTTTGCAATTCAGACAACCGTTCAACCTTACACATAAACTCACATAGCCAATACATAATAGTAATGCTTTTAAAATACAACACAGATGGTGCCAAAAACAACTGCAAGCTTACTAGCTTCACATACGGGCAAGTATTGCTTGGCAAGAAAACCTTCACAACAATAGGCATAATCTACCACACGGGGGCCACAACGAGTGCAGGTCACTATACTGCATACATTTAAAAGAAATGTGGGTGTTTTGAATGCAATGATACTTTTGTTACTCTGAAAAAGAGATTACCAGCAAATCTAACAAAGGTCTACTTAACATTGCTCAAACCTAAATTTACTGACTGACCTGTAAAAACATAATCGGCTGCCCGATAGACATCAACAGTTATGTAAGTGCAAAAGAAAAATACCCTTCTGACCTCTTAAACTGTAACAATTTAGCATACACAAGCTGGTACAAGAGTACATCCATAGTGCTAGAATGCTGTTTCTGAAATGGAAAACAGTTTGAATATGGCAACAGATGTGCATGTTGTACATTTTCCATAATGCTGTACAGTTTTTTTCCCTAATGACCCAATGATTACAGACACCGAAACAACAACTGTGGAAACACGCACTAATATTGTTACACCCATTGTACTTAAACGGTACTTAGCATAAGGGTCTACAAACTGTATTCACTAACCTGTAAAACTAGCAACTGTTAAAATTTGCCAACTGCTGTCTACCTGTGCCCATACCATTCCAATGAATATGGCAACTGTCATCTAGCTGCACCCATAATACTGAAATATCACTTGCAATAGTGAAAAACTTTAAATCCACCAATGGGAATGAAAGTGCTTTGAAACATACCCTGCAAAACTGTGAAACTATGAACAGTGAGAATACGTCAACTGGTATCTTACTGCACCCATAATACTGCAATATTACTTTCCATTACTATGAAAGGTAAAATCCACCAGCAAAAATGAAAGTACTTCTGAAGATGCCCTCCAAGACTCGCAAAGTATCAACAGTCAGAATACGCCAACTGCTTTCTCAGTGCACCCATAGTACTGCAATATTACTTCCAGTAGTGAAATTGCTAAAATCCACCTTCTGGAATCAAACTACTTCATACCCCTGAGAACTGTAAAACTAGCAATAGTTAGAATATGCCAACATGTATCTAACTGCCCCCACAGTACTGCAATATTAGTTTTCAATAGTGCATTACTTGCAATTCACTGACAGGAATCAAAGTCCATCAAGGGATAGTGTTAAAAATTACAAAACGATGAACAGTTAGAATATGCCAACTGGAATCTAACTGCAACCATAGTACCACCACTTTCGAAAAGCAAAACACATACGCCATTCCAATTCCTACTACTGCAACAGTGCTTATAACAGCAAAAGCATGTAGTTGTGCACCTTAAACATTTCTGTAAGTACTGCACACTTCAATGAAACATAGTGTGATACGTAACGTCAAACAAATGTACTAGGTTTTAAAAAAAATGACCCAATGATTATGCAACCAAACACATGAACTGTGCACATTGCACAGTCAAATTGTTTGACGTACAGTGCTTGTAATGTACTAATTATGAGGGTCTACAAAGTACATGAATATGTGAAATTGTGTAGAATACGACATTATGAAGTACCTTACCTAACATATTATTCAGTTTTTTTTCACAGAGAAAGAAGCAAAAATGTCTCCTATATTACCATGTACAAGAAACAGAATGTTTGCCCGCAGTGGCACATCAATTAAAAGTGTTATTTCCACTTTGATGGTATTCTGTCACTGAGTTCCAAAAACTATACAGTGCCTGGACAGTATATATAATAAGTATACACATATTAGTGTCATGCTTATTTCCAATGGGCAGATTGCATTGTTATACACATATTAGTGCAACGTTTGTGCCAGTGGCCTACGGTCTCTGGCCATGCACCCAAGAGTCTAAGGGCTGGCCACAACCAACACAGCATAATATGGCCATGCACCCAAGAATCTGGGCAGTGGCCACAACCCACATATAACAATGTGCCTTACCTTCCCAATTTGAACACCATCTGCACATATTGAAGTAGACCACCAACCCTATTTTTCCCCAATGCCAATTTCACCTTATCATCCAGACTCCACTCCCCTACTGTAAGACACACTCATACAGTCACCAAACAAACCCAAACATGTTTCTCGAGCTGCCCACCAAACACTACCTACTGCAATGGTTGTGGGTAAAGTCTTGGTTTCATGGCCGTATGATACTGCAGTCGTTCTGACAGTGCCTGGATTCATGGGTGTATGTCCTATTTATAACCTATGCAAGCATCCTCCTATCATCTAAATTCCACTCCACACCCTAATAAAGCCTGCCGGCACTCACCACATAAGCTATGTGTCTGAAGGCCTGGTCTATGGACTAATATACACATATTATTGTAATGGTCTTTTCAAATGGCCAAATTCCACTTCTGTATACATATTATTACAGTACTTTCAGCCAGAGCCAGATACTTGGGTGCATGTGCATATTATGCTGTGGTGGTTGTGGCCAGTCCCTAAACTCTTGGGTGCATGGCCTATGACCTATGGCCTCTGGCCATGCACCTAAGAGTCAAAGGTTTGCCCACAACCACCACAGCATAATACGCCTATGCACCCAACAATCTGGCCAACACATGATAATTTGCCCTTTTTCACCAATGCCAATATCACCATATCATCTAGATTCCACTCCCCTAGTCTAACAAGCTGGCGTGCACTCACCAAATAACCCCAAACATGTTCCTCCAAGTGCCCACCAAACACTAACTAGTACAATAGTTGTTGGCAAATTCTTGGGTTGCATGGTCATATGATAATGCAGTAGTTGTGGCAGAGCCTTGATTCTTCAGTGCATGGCCTATTTTTAACCTTTACAAACATCCTCATATCATCTACATTCCACTTCCCTACCCTAATGAAGCCTGCCTGCAATCAGTAGATAAGTTGTCTGCCCAAAGCCCTGTCCGCGTACTACCGCAGTGTCCACAGACTGCCACACCCAGCACAGTCTTCTTCCACCTAAACAAATACATCATCTCAACCATCTTTAACTCCCACACCTTTCCCAGCTCCTCTTCCCAACAGCAGATGCCCCAGAAACATGTTTTTCCGCCCTGTTCCCACTTCGCTATCCACGGACAGCCGTGGCTGTTCGGGGATAGAACATGGCGGGTGTTTCACAAAAATATGACGCGCATCATGCTTTTCACCAGCCAATCAGCAGGTTTGTTGGTTGTACACAGACATCACACAGCCCTCACAACCAATCGGAGTCCTGTCCGCGGAGCAAACAGGGAAATGAGTCCACATAGCGCACCGAGATATCACTAATTTTTTGGGACCTACATTTTGCCTGTTTTAAAGAAAATTACTGGTCTGATTTACACCAAATTTACAAAAGCATGCATTCAGGACCAAGCCGCTGCTCCTGCCACGCATTTGGTGAAACTCCGTCCAGCGGTTTTGGCTGTAGCCATGAGAAAAAGGTTATTTCCATCATGTCTTTGGAAAAAGCCAAATGTGGGACCCCCCTATAACTTTGCACCCTCTTGACGGAACGTCACCAAACTTGCCAACAGAGCGGGCCATATACTTTTTTTTACAAAGCTTGGTAAGGTTCATCCAGGGTGAGTGAAGTCATAAGCCACCCAAATATTGCTCTTCCTATGAGTTGAGCAACTTAACCATAACTACACGGCCACTACCGCAGGCCATGTAATATATATTCGGTGAAAACACTTTGTTAAAGGCACATTATGGTTACAAGTAAAACCGAAAACCCCCAGTAATTCACAAGTTATGATAAGCTAAGCAACCATAACTCGCACCTCCACCATCCACTGAAAAGACTAACACCCAGGACATCAAAGGTGACATCACGAATGCAATTGATGACATCACTGATGACATCACATATCTGTGCCACTTGTTTGTGTTCACTGACATATGTAATTGAGGTGGTGTTGTTCACTGACAGTCAACATATGAAAATTGAAAAGGTGCTATGTATCTAGACGTTAACTTTCTTGTATGTTCTTAAAGTACTTTCCTTATGGTTTGGTCTTAACTTATGGTGCACATATATGGAGCGATAAGCTGGCCTCAAACACACAATTCATTTGTATAAATGATGGTGAACTTTAATGTTATTTACATTTTCTGGTCATGTTGTTTCATTCTTCCTTACTTTAGTTTCCCTGAATGTGCCTCTGATGTGTATGCATTGTGGGTCTTCATATGTATTGTTTGTACTAACACAAGTATGTAGTACGTCTTGAATTATGAAATATTATTTCCATGTTTAACATTACTCGAAACTCTGATACGGTAGCATTCATTATTTTACAGGCCAAAATTACCAGATTAAATATATTGTACTTCTATGGTGCATGCTGCAGCCATTGCATATCTGTGTGTATGATTAGGTCCCTGTATTAACAACAAAACTCCAATATGATATTTGTTTCGATGAGTACATTCTTTAATAAATGAAGTAGTTCATGATAGGTCTCCCGATCGATCGCCACGGACATCTTGTAACCAACATTATAAACACAACCAGTTGTAGGGACTTTTCATCAAAATGAATTGCATATGTGATGCCATCAGTGATGTCATCAATGACATTTGTGATGTCATCTTTAATGTCCTGGGTGTTTGTCTTAGCAGTGCACAGTGATGGTGCGAGTTATGTTTTTTATTTAGCACACAATATAATGGAATGCACCAAGCACAAAGCATAACTGTACACCTCATTTTACCACTTTAGTACAACTCTTCATACAGACTCACATACATTGGGCGGTAATTCAAAAACAACCTCTTACCAAATAGTAAGCACACTGAATTTATATCTCTATTATTACCATTCATTATATAAACATTGCTTATAAGCGTAAAGCACTCCTTTTCTTTATTTTAACAAAAATGTCAAACACACTTCAGTGGTTGGAAGAAAACTTCCCAAAAGAAGAAATGCTTGATGATAACATCTCTGATGGTAAACAATACATCTTTAAATATAAACAAATAATGTAATTTATACAGAGCTCATTGAAATAATATTTCGGTTGGAGAGACAGCTGAGCAGTCTGTGCAGCTGGAGTACCCTGAGTGTTTTTCCTATCTTTATTGAAGTAGGAGGAGCTTTCCTTGAAAAACCCTCTCCTACCCCATAGCGGAGCAGAGTTCGAAAGAGAGTTGAAGCAGTCTGTGCAGTCTGTGCTGGCTGCAGGCTGTGCGGCATGCCGCTGATTTGACCTGATTTCTGTTGACTTCCCGCTGCTCCTGCGATGCTGCTCGTGTGACTGAGGGGAGACCCTCTAGTGGAAGTGAAAGAGTTGCCTCAATTTTCACTGCCCAGTAATCAACACGTTATATATGTTGTGTGAGCCCCTGGCCTCCAGCTTTATTGTTTGTGGGTAATAACAAAAACAATTTACACCAGCACTTTATAGTGTTTCCTTAAAACGGACAAAGCAGGGGGTGGAGGCCCGCACTTGAACTGTTTGGATTGCTGCCCTTTATCTTGACTGAAATTTCCCCTCAAGTGACTGCTGCAAGCACTTTCCCTGTGTGTGATGGTGAAGTAGAGCAGTGACTGCGGGTATTACCACAGAGGTACATTACCTTTGAACCATCTCTTTAATTGGTAGGAGGCAGTGTGGAAGGAAGAGGCCTGCCGTTTTACAGTGTTGGCCATTGGAAGTGTGCTGAACATCAGAGGTGGGGTCGGCCGGCTTGGGAGTCCTGAGTACTTACTCGTGGACGAGCACAGGAGCAAAGTGACTTGTGTTCCTCTATGACCATGTCGATTGTGTTGTGGCGGGGCGGTGGCTGTGGGTTTATGTCTTTTAGCCTTGCAGCCACATTTGTTCTAGCTGATTAGCTATTTATTGGGATTTGCGACAAAAACCTTGAGAAAACTTTATTCCTACAGCTTTTCATGAACTGTTGCAACTCCTATTTGTCTCTGTAAGGGGTACATTTTCTATGGGTATATATTGAATTATTTTACTGGTCTTAATTTTGTTTTACTTGTGTTTTAACCTGACTTATAATAATTATCATTTTTGCAGCTGTCGTGGCTGAGGATCGTGATAAGCCACTAAAATATTGTTATTGTAAATTGCAGATTTGTGTGTGTTTTTATTATGTCTGCATTGGGAAGATAAATTGGAAGGTTTTTTCTTTTGGTAAAGAGTCCTTGTTATTGTACGTGCAAAGTGCAAGTGTGTGTTTTAACCTCACCTGTAACAGGTTCTTTTATTTGATAAGTGCTGAAGCATGTTTTAACCTTGTCTGTAATAGATTTGTTTTTTCAAAGTTTATTGTGTGTATATGTGAAAAGTTCCATGTGAACTATAACTAATCAATACAAATAAATATTATCTTCTTTTCTTACATAACATACTTTACAAGAATCACAAAGACAAGGGGGGGTCATTATATGTTTGCCGGTCCGGAAACAACGTTACTGGTAAGCTTGCCATTACTGTTGTTTACGGACCGGAAAACTATGAGTCTGCGAGCGGGTGTCTTTCAGCCCAGCAGGTCTGACCTGGTGGGAAGAAATGGCACCCACTTGCAGACCTTGACGGATGCACCGGCACCATTCATGAATGGTGCCGGTGCATCCATCCTCTCCATTCACACTGAGTCCAATAGGACTGAAATGGGAATGGGGAAAAATATATTCTGGTGCCCGGGAATGGGCAATTACCGGGTCTGCTGGGGCTGTAATGCCAAGGTAATTGCCCATTCCCTGGCCCTGGAAAATTCATGACTCCGATGGCAGCCGTGCCGGTATTTAGCGCCAGAGTCAGAATGAGGCCCAATATATCTCCCCAACTGTACATAATGAATGAAATTATGTTAAAAATCATGTTATTAGAAATGTTCATTATCACTGACATTCTTGTACCTGTCCTCCTTGCCTCCAGCATTCACCCCCATAAAATTCCCAAATTGTAAATAAAAAATGCTTTGATGAAACTTCACTCCCTCCCTCCCCTGATGATAATTGTATAGTAATTCCAAATTCTCCTATTTATGTTTCCGATTCCGACACACCATCCCTCATATACAATACATTTATTTTGTGTACTATAAATATGTTGTGTATTGGTATGTCATCATGTTTTTTTAAACACCAATTAATAGTTGGTGGACCATATGACTGTCGGGGGTGTCCGTGCACAATATGGGGTGTCCGCAGACATTGCTCTTTGTCCAGACATGTCTGGTTTTACATCACACACTTTTAGTTAGTCTGCATGCAGCTTTCCCATTTGCGGACACCCAGGAGCATGCGCCCAGATGTCTCCCATCCAATGCACCTGTGTGGTGTGAACATTTGTCTGTGAACAGTGTCTGTCACCACAGACAGTTTAAAGCTGCTTTTATGCAAATCTAGGGTATTTCAAGTTGAAAGCTTATCCTTACAGAGCTCCTACACCCAACCTTAGTTCATCTGGCAACTTTTTACAACTTTCCATGGCCTTTTTCAATTTGATAGTCCATGGACAGTCACACAGTCCACAGGTATTTCCCCTGTAGGGACCCACCCGTTCGTTTCAATTATTCTCAATCTGGCTATTCAGTAAAGACCTGCATTGCAGAAATTCACCAATCTTCCATATACCTGGAAAATGGCATCTTCTATGGCCATTCCTCCTCCTCAGATGCTCCCACCACCACCACCAAACCATCTGGAGGGCTTGGAAAGAGGAACAGGTGCAGAGATGCAGACAAGTTTGAAGAGGAAGAGGAAGATGAGGTACATGAAGTGCCTACCTCTAATATCCGAAGTGAGTCCTGGGTTTGATGGTTTTTTACCACCATTGGGGGTGTACCAAAGGCTTGGGTAGCTAGAGTGAGATGCACTGAGTGCAGGGTCGTACTCAGTCACGGAAAACCTGGCTTACCACCTCCATGTGCCACCACACCAGATCCAACAACTCAGTGCTCTGAGAAAGGCTGTTCCTTTCTCAGGGAGAAGCAGGTTGATTGCCTCTACTCCACCTTCCTCGACCGCTCCTGCAACCACACTGGCTACTCCTTTGGGGCAGAGGATCCCAGTAGCTGCCTGCCAGGCCATACGGAATGCTGTTGACCCTTACATTTTGAGGTTCACAATACTATGTTTGTACCGCAGTTGGGAAGTGCTTTTGAGGCTGTGGGCACGGAGCGCAAGAAACACAGCGACCTACCTTAAATTTGGTGCCCACCCAACATCTTGTATTTGTTCCCAAAATGTGCTGCAATGCATTTTGAACGTTTCTGATTGCCCACATCAGTCAGATACACTCCATCCATTCAAAAAATATTGACAATATCAAATTTGATATTTTCATTATGAAAAGATGTCATGCCAACATGTCAATTTCAAAAAATACAAAATAATGTTGGACAATGAATGCCAACAAGAATAATACATTGAAGTTCTACTAGATAAAGATACTCCTGATGGCAGTCAACCTTCCTTAATGGAAGCCAAGAACAACTTGGAGAACCACTCATTTCAAATGAGGCAGAGATAGCCATGACTGAGGTAGATAATATCATTTATCAATCTAAACAATCTTGTCAATGATCAAATCACAGCTAAATGATGATCAACCATTTATCTAGAAGTCATTGAAGAAATTGAACATGATTTTAAACATGACACTAAAACTTGCAGCTGTAAACATTATAAACATGTGCTTCTGTATGTAAGTGGTGAAGATGGTTCTGTCAAAATGTACTTAATTAAAATAATCAGAACATTTCTACAAGACTTAACCAACAACAACCTTTCGGCGTTGGTAACAGCCTCCACAGGTTTAGCTGACTACAATATAGGAGGTGTGACTTTATACTGACTACTGCACTTCCCAGTAGAACATCAAAACAAATTAGAATACTACAAATTATCAGCAGAATCTCCTACTGAAGTGCGCAGAATGCTGAAACAAATGAAAGATAGAGTAAGCATGGTTTCCAACCTCATGTTGGCTTTAATTCATCTCAGAATGCAGGAAGTCCTACAATTTGACTACAAAGAACTGCTTGGAGGAATGCACATTATTTTTTGGAGGCCTCCTACAGTTAACCCCAGCAAAAGGTCAACCTATTTATAAAACATTAGGACACAAACAATGCTGTAACACATTCGGCAGCATTGGAAATGTAAATCTCTGGCAATGTTTTCGCTACAGAAAACTAACTCAAAACATGTGTCAATCTGCAGATCTCACCTACGCTAACATTTTAAAAAGCATTAGACATGGTCTGCTTCCAAAAGATGGAAAAGATGCAAAATCCATCTTAAATACTGGTATGAAGTATAAGTAACCTGGAAAAAGACTGCGCCAAATCCTTGTAGAGTAAATTTATTGCTCAAAAAGAAATTGCCCTTATAACTGATGACACGCATTTTGGTCCTCCAAGGACCTTTTTCAAATCAGGGCTATTGATTTGTCTTGTAAATGAGCTTCCATATATTGAACGGGTAAATCCCTGCTGTTCACAATAAAAGTGTCCGATCGCAAAGTTGCTAAGAATCTCGAGATCGGACGCTTTTATTGTGAACAGCAGGGATTTACCCATTCAATATATGGAAGCTCATTTTTCACATTATGTGATGGGGCACCTTACATGACTACAAGACAAATCACTAGCCCTGATTTGAAAAAAGTCCTTGGAGGACCGAAAAACGTGTCATCAGTTATAAGGGCAATTTCTTTTTGAGCAATAAATTTACTCTACAAGGATTTGGCGCAGTCTTTTTCCAGGTTACTTATACTTCCTACTAGCTATCAAGGGGTCTTGTACTTGGCTAAACCCCATACCTGGTGAGACGTGACTCAATGGACTCATGGGACTCAATGTATTGATTGAATCAACTTCTTTCTTTCTTATTTACTACTATAAGATGTCGCCAAGTTAGACCAAACCTTCCAAGCCAAGATCTTTTCTTGAGCATCTTAAATACTAGACTAATCCATGAGCTCTATGGGCAAAGCACATCTGCGCTGCATGTCATGGAACAATTAGCTCAGCAAAATAAAAAAATGCATGTCTTTAATGCCATCCCTTGCAAGCTGTCAATTTAATGATACTGTGTTAAAAAAATAAATTCAATCCATACTGTATTTCAGCTCCACAGACAAACTAAAAGTGCATAGCATGACACTCCCTATGTGTCAACAAGCAACAACATGACAAAATAGCTTATAAAAAATGTATCTCTAGGGCCGCTTGTTTAGAAAAAGTATTAACTTTGTGTATAAACTGCAGAGTAATTCTAAAATGTAACCTTTACTTAGAACAAGGTGTAGTCAATGGAGCTATTGGTACACTTGTTGGCTTACAAACATATCCACATGACAACAACATTCAGTTTGTCAACATCCACTTTGACAAACTTGCAGAATTAAAATAAATTGGCCCCCCAATAGCAAGTTTCCTTCTTTTCAAATACATGTACATACGCAGAGAACAATTCTCTCTATCTCTTACATATGCTGTCACTATTCACAAATCACAAGGTTTAACCCAAGATCAGGCATGGATTGATATTGGCAGCACAGTATTTAAATAAGGTATGAGTTACATAGCACTTTCGCGTCGGCGAACATTCAATGGTCTATTCCTAGTTAACTTTGATGCAAATAACAAAGTCAATGCTGACATTCCTTGCATTCTAGAATACAATAGGCTATTTGCACTGTACACCCCATCTAGATATGTACCCGGTACCTGGAAAATAGAACCTTTAAAAAGAAATCTAATACAAACAGAACCTATTACAGATCTCCTAACAATACCACTGAAGAAACAAAGATCAACTACTGCTCCACCAAATTATACAACCACAAAACTGTCCAGTACAAAATGAACTGCACGTCCATGAGAATACAAAGAGAGAAATGTCTCTTTTCAAAAAACAACTGCAGGCCTATCAGAGGACACAGAGGCACAACTCTCTGGTCCATTTAAATACAGCAACACAACTGGAGTAAATTGCTATGCAAATGTAGCAATCAATCTTCTCTTCCAATTGCCAACAATTGTTCACAGCATTTACTTAAACGGTTCAGATCAGTTGTGTTTGCAAATGCTTGTCCTTCATAGATATGCCACAAATAATCCTGACAGCATGTACAGTGTCTCAAAGTATAAGGCAAGAATTGGACTACCGTACAGTAATGGTAAAATGTACTTACTACAAACACTGGAAACAAAAAACATCCCTATTAATGCATTATTACAGATTCTATACACGTGGAAATATGCATGCACTCTGTGCAGCCATGTTTTCCTAGAGCACATCCCTAATTAATGATTTGTGTATGTATCCATAAAAAATTCTGAATCGATTCCATTTCAACAGCTTCCTGAGAATGCAAATCATAGCATATTATGGACTTTTTCCAATTCAGACAATTGGTCAAACATACAAATAAACTCACATAGCCAATATGTCATACTAATGCTTCTAAGGTACAATGCAAATGGAACCAAAATCAATTGTACACTTACTAGTTTCACACACAGGCAATTATCTATTGGCAAGAAAACATTTACAACAGTCGGCATAATCTACCACACTGGTGCTACAACCACTTCAGGCCAATATACTGAATATGTAAGAAAAAAGTGGTTGGCTTGAATGTAATAACACCTTGGTTACTCCAAAACATAGATTGGCAGCAAATCTAACACATCCCTATTTAATATTAGTTCAACCCAAATTTAGTCACTAAACGGTAGCACAAGAAACAGAATACACCAACGGGTATCAAACTACATACTTAATTCTACAAGGTACTTTTAGAAGGCAAGATAGTTAGAATATGCCAACAGCTATCGTACTACTTCAAAAATACCCTTCATTGCAATACATTTCAAACATGCCATCACACTTTTTGTTTCTACAATACTTTATATAAAATCCCATATAATTACAATACGCCAACATTAACACCAAATGTAAAAAATGCATCCTTAATATTCCTTCACCCCACATTTTCTCACTAAACTATAGTATAATGAACAGCTAGAATACACCAACCTGGTATCTAACAACATTCAATAGGTATCTAACTATTTCCAAAATACCCTTAATTACAATGCGCTTCCAATATGCATCACATCTTCTAAAGTCCATTATAGTTAGAATACGCCAACAGGTATTTTATTTATTTGTTTATTTTATTTATTATTTAGGTATCTACATACTTAAAACATTGCTCTAATTACAACACACTTCCAGCAAACATACTATCACAGTTACACTCACACAATTAGAATATTTCTTTTTAATCCTTTATGGACTTTTCCCCAATGACCATGTCAATAGAACAGTCTGCCACACAATAATGTACCACAAATCTATATATACATATATATATATATATAAAATATAGATGTGTTTGCTTGTGAGTTTGTGGGTTTGTATGTGGTGTTCGTGGGGACGTATCTCCTCATAAACAGTGAGGTCTGGTGTCAATAATAATATCTGGCTCGATAGGTCATCCCGCTCCCAAGATGATTCTTCTTTTTTGTTATACGGCTTTGTTTTTATAGATTACATTTTGTGGTGCTACACTGCAATTTAAAGGTCATTATCGCACCTTGAAACTGAAGCATGATCAACAACTGATTAATTTATATCGCTACATTTTGTAACAGACAGGTACTTCACCTTCATGACATCAAATGGGAAATTGAAACAATATGAAGATGACATTATCCCACCCTAATCAAAAGAAAATATCAAAACCTGAAACATGATCAGCATTATGAAGAAAGAAGTTCTCAAGACCAGGTAGCTGAAGGAATTCAACGTGCTTTGAGACGACAGAACAATGAAAGTGCTGAAGAACCTGAAGCAAGGCTTACTTATCACAGGCTGTGAATTGTGACTTGCTATCAATATATAACAAAGAAAATTGCACATACTCCCTGTTGTGATTCAATGTGGTCAACCCTGTTATCCATTTCTACACAGGGGCCTCTCAACAAGCCCAACAAGCATTTGAGTCATTTATCTTGACTACCAATCACACCCACAACCAAGAAACCAGTGTCTCCAACACTAGAACTTCCTTGTGAAATGAAATATCTGAATAATAATGGAATTCTCGACAAAATAACTCACCACCAAAAACAATGTTTACAGCTACTCTCTACCTGTCAGAGCACAGGAATTATGAGTATTCTTGGTGGTCAGACACAGAGTTCTGGGAGGACTGAGAAGATTATAGCAAGTGGAACATGTAAGCCCAGGGGATCAGTAAGGGCACATATTAACTGCACTTAGATCTTTAGACTCAGGGAGCCAACTGTGATGGCTATCTGTGTGGACGTTGTCTACAAGGAGCAGTTGCTGGTTGATACCTATGTTGTGTGTCCATGTACAGCAGGCATTTTATTCCAAGATCCAGCTGACATTCTATACATGCATGCAACAGCTCAAAGCTGAAATGATGGTTATGTCAGGGTTATCAGAGGAGGACAACGCACGACCAACTGACCTAAGTGGTTTGACCAAAGTCAAGAGAAGAGCTTGAAAATCCACTAAGGATTCAGAAAAAAAAGGATGATTGTTGGCTGGGAAAGTCGCTGAGGATCTGGGAATGGGAATTTGATTTTGGAGTAAAATCATCAACTCTATCCTCATTACAGAAAACACCCATAAGGAGTTGACCTTAGTAGCACATTGTAGAGTTGCATGGCAAGGATAGTAGAGACAATGTTCTCTGACTTAACATTAGAATAGAGGATGAGGTGGCCAAGTGGATGGCTATCAGCATCCAATATGGTGGGCAGTTCAAGGATGACCCCCTGGTCTACCACACCATGCCATAATAGGCTGGCAGAGCTTGTCACCTTAGGCAAGACTAGGCAACCCTATGGTAAAAACACTGCAAAATATACTACAGTAGAACATGCATTCAATCCACTGTTCAGAGAAAATCTCAACAGAATACAGGATGAAGGTCAGATATTCAAATATCCCACTGATAAGAGGTTAATGAAAACGTGGAGGCAGCATTTAACAATGAGCAACAGTATCGTTATTATACAATATGGCTTAGACCAACATCCAGTCAACCATTTCTGAACCCATCAAATTGTACTGCATGGTGAGTTTTTGCTGCTCTGCCAGAAGGCACATAGGAGAATGTATGGATCAGAGGAGTGATAAGCATCAAGGAATCACAGTTAATGTCTTAGCCTAAAATAGCCATGGCTTGTTTTGCTGGGCAAGGTGGTGCCCAATCATTGAGCACATTGGATCCTGCCAACCATGGAGCCAATATTTATGAGCATAGAATTATGCTATATTTTTTTTTAATTGAAAAACTACAGTTTGAATTCAAGAAACAAACTTTTGTTTCAAACAAGACCTCAATTCTCACATCATAAGAGTAATCAAAATCCATCAAAAACAGGAGAAAGGAAGAAAAAGAAAAAAACAAGCAAGAAACAAGATACAGTATTACAAGCAAAAAATGCAGATGCAAGTATTCAGTAACCGACACCATCAAGATTCCACACCGTCCTTCCACCCGATACAAAAATTTAGCTTTAGCTCTCTTCTTTCAGTATCGAGTCAAAATAATTCACAGTGGCACATACAAGTTTTATATTGTGACCAGTGATGATCCGCCCCCACCTTCGCTCCATGTCTCCATCTACTGGTGCAAAATTACCCAGATGTAGTGTGCGTTGAGTAATCGTCTTGGTGCATTCGATTAACAGATGTTTAGCTGATTCGATCGACTGATTACAGAAGCGGCAAAGATTGTCTTTGATGGCATTGTCCTTTCTTTGCCAAAGAATTTCTTTGGTCTTTAGAGCATTTATTAGAAACCTAAGAAATTGGGCTCGATGATGCCTCGAGGGACAGTGCAGTAGATAACGTGCTGGTTCATTTAGCTTCCTATGCACACCTTCCATTAGTTTCATCGATTTTAATTTAGATCTCGCATCATTGTTGGTAGTCCAAGCCCAGTTATCAAATTTCTTTTTTGCATATTGTGAGCGGTTTATCAACTCCTTGCTGGTGATATTTGCTGCAGAGAGAAAGGCCGACAATTTACAAAACCATATGCTGAGAAGATCATGATTGTTCGGCAACTGATTGTTGGCAAAGAATTTGTAGGCTGGGGCCGGTGATGATAGTTGCATTTTCCTCATTGTTGCGATAGAATTCCAAACCATTTTCATATGCAGCGAGTTGATCGCTAGTTCATGTCGCAGTATGGTAATTGGCGTAGAATTATGCTATATAGCCATTCAAAATACAAAGAGTTACTTCCCAGGAATCAGGGCTTGGCCAGTATAAAGAGAATATCTATCTCAGGCTCTGTGTTCAGGTATTTGTAGGAGTGGTAGCAGTTGCTTTGGATATAATTCAAGGTGAGAGTAGAAAGGAAAGTGTTGCATTAGGATGAAGGAGGCTAAGGAAAGGTGAACAGAGGGGGAGGAGAAGTAAAAGGCGGTGAAGAGTAAAAAGGTGAAAAAGGTGAAAAGGGACAATTTGGAGAAAGGCCAGGTGGCAGGCGCAAACTGTGACAGATTTACTTATGATAGGGGCAGTCTCCTAGTTTGTATGATATTTTAGAACCTCTAGTAAATGGATTCTGCCATGAAAATCAGGTCTGCTAAACAGTCTCAATTTTAGACATCACTCTGTGTTTTCCAAACTGGCATTGTTGGGTTTTTGTCAGATGGGCCTGCAGGCTATTGGTTCCTAATTGAACCTTTGCCAGATGGGCCTGCAGGCTATTGGTTCCTAATTGAACCTACCAGCAGCCATCTATAACACTAACCATATATACTGGCGACCAGGAGGGAAAAAGTGCTTCAAATGGAAACTTTGCCACCACAATGTGGAAGTCGCACCAGTGTTGAGGTTACTGTTGTTGCATAGCTGTAAGGCAGGGCAAACATAGGTGAGGTACCTAGTAATCTGTCTTGACTCTCCAGCCAGATCCAAATATTTGTAAAACACAGTGGGCCTCATTAGGACCCTGGCGGTAAGGGGTTTGCGCCAGCGTTAGCTGCGCCGACCCCTTACCGCCAACTACGAGATTCCAGAGCGTCAAGGACACTTTTCCGCCCGCTTTTTGCGGGCGGAAAAAACCATGGCGCTCTGGGACCTTGGTGTTAATTACGCCACCGTATTTTACGGTGGCGTAATTAACTCCTTCCCCACTCCCATTGAGCCCTATGGGGCCGAAATGGGAATGGGGAAGGGTAAATGGGACAATGGGGACTTACCGCCCCGCCGACCTCGGAATGGGGCGGTAAGTCCGCCATCGGCCATGGCGTAAAGGGACTTTGCGCCATGGCCGGAAAGTCCGTGGATGGCGGAAAAAATCCGCCAGGGTCCTAATGAGGGCCAGTGTCAAGACAACTCAATTTTAAACCCTAATACCTTTTGGAACCTTTCTCTAATAGAGCGGATCCAAAACCACTATTAATCAATAATTTCAGATCAAACAAGTCTTTCTAAGAAAACATTTAAGGCTAAAGATATATTGCCTAATATGTCAGCACACACCTATTACAAAAACATATTTTTTATTGAGAACAAAACATAGGGTGTCATTACGAACCTGGCGGTAGGGGGTTAACGGGGCGGGTAGAGTTGGCGCCCCCGTTAACCCCCTACCACCTCATTACGAGGTCTCCTCACGGGACCCGCTAAGGACATCTGGTTTTACCAGGCGTCCTTAGCGGGTCCTGCGAGCACACCAGGATGCAAACAACGGGCCCGTCATTAATGGGCCCGTTGTTTGCATCCTCCCCATTCCCATTGAGCCGTATGCCTCAATGGGAATGGGGACTTTGGGGGTCATTAAGACCCTGGAGGTAGCCATGGTGCTATTTGCGGCATGGCTACCCCCATTCTGGGTACCGGGTCCGGGTTCCTGGAATGGGGAAATACCGGGCCATTCTGACCTTGGAGGGCCCGGTATTTCCCCATTCCAGGTACCCAGACCCTGTACATCTGGGTACAGAACGGACGCGCTGGGGACAGAACTGTTCACAGCGTGTTTGCTCTCGAAAACAGAAGAAAAAAAGGTAAGGGGGGTTGGGAGGGCGGTTAGGGGATTGTTTGGTGGTTTGTGGGGCGGGGTGTGGAAAACACTTACCTCAATCGTTTTGATCCAATCCATCTCACCCCATTTTTTTTAGCTTTCAGCCGATTGTAAATTAATGTTTGGATCTCAATATTTGCCTCAGCTATGCAAACTTTCACTTGTGCATATAGATTTCTCAGCCTTTTTGATTTGTTATTGTCCATATCGACCTTTATGTTTGCATAGACATGTTCCTTATGTCTGCATAGAGTGTTCCTTCTTGTGCTTTTGTTATGAAGCGAAAGAGTGAGACTAATTTCCAAACCATTTGCCCTTTCAAAGATCTTAAACCCAGTTCAAATCTGATGTTAAACATTGAAAGGCACATTGGTAGCCCAAGAACATCTTTCCCACATTGTATTCCAGAACTGCGGTTTACTTCCGCCCCATGCAATAGTATTTTGTAAAGAATCTCATATTTCTTTAGGAATAATCAAATGTATAGCTTTTAGAAAGAATGCTGAAGCATTACATTATTAAAAAGATAAAGCATTGTCTGCGCTATTTTGAAATATTCACCATTGGTTATTTCATATGGGAACATACTTGTCAGTATTTTCCGTGAAAAAAATGTTAACCTACATGTAAATGCAAATGGATTTTTATAGTCCTATCTAGATTGCAGAGTGGAAATCATTCCATATGTTACTGTTATATAAACCTTTTACAAACCTGTGCGGAGAAATCAGCTTTAGGTCAGGCAAATGTTTCCTGTTTTTTCACTTGTGACATGACTCACTGAGAAATTTCTGTCCTCATGTCTGAAATTTCAATATGTCTACAACACATAAGGAAGTATTTAGTTGCCCGATGTGTACTTATATCCATCTATCTCGGTGTCCAAATGGATATATATGGCTGTGAGCCCTGGGAAGGATCACTGTATTGTGGTCTATCAGATGAGAGGATGGTTTGTGAACCACAGGGATCTCTTTTAAAGAGACCCCAACACAAATTGCTACTGCTACTTACATTAGTGGTGGGACAGCATGTGGAGGGTAGTGAGGCCTTGTAGAATCATCCTGCATGTGTTCCCTTAACCTGGACAATGATAGATCTGGAAGTTAGGAACTTAGATGATGAACCTGTACCCCAAAGGCTTCTGAGAAGGATTTTATTGCTTCACTCCGCTCTATGAGGATAACTGATCAACTCCCAGTTAGAGTGACCTAGGTAGTTAGACTTTGGCTTGGAAGGAATGGTTACTCTAACCTGGAGCAAATCTGATGAGCAAGCACTGAGAGAGGGTTGGCTTCAGGAAACACAAAAGGAAACGTACACCCCCACTTGATTAGAATATGGCCTGGCCACTATAGATTGCCAGTCTGCTGTTCCCCAGTGGAACACTCTTCTGAGGGAGAGTGGGCAGTGCTATTTCCAAATATCCTATTTCAGCGTAGGATGGTTGGAACCCGTTCACTGGGTTTGGAAGAAGTCATTGTTGCAGCCCTGCCACCAGTTCCAACCCAGGTTTGGAGGAGAGTATGGAGACAGGGGGGACAGAGTTTGACAATCTCCCTGAGTACAGGAAGATGCCAGGCGTGTTCAGGGAACCACCTGGACCACCAGAGTGCAAACACTACTGACAGCCAGGAGTTAGCCAGAGAAAAAGAGACCTAGGGGCTCTGTCACAAGTTGGGCGGTATCCCAAACATAACCAGAAACATATATTCAAGAACTCAAAACAAATTCACATGCAATACAATAGAACCACTAATAGAACTGATATAATGAAATTATGTAGAATTAGCAAAGCAGTATGTAGTTGCTGCAATGTAACAAGATGGTAAACAAAAACATAGTTTAGAACAACTAGTTGGCCAGTTAAACTCTGAACAAAAAGACATTTTTACCAAGTTGCTAGAAACAGTTGAATCAATTTGATACATGAAATAGAGATTTACTTTAAACCTACACTATTATATGTCAGTGGACAAGCAGGGGATGGCAACCGTTTTTTAAATAAAGATATCCTTTATTTGTGCGAGACACATTTTGTAATCCTCTAGTATATTTTGTAACAGTACAGACACATTTTGCTGCTTATAGTATAGGTGGCATTTAACTACAAAATCTATTAATGTTAATGGTAACACTGGACCAAAAATGGGAATATCGAAGTGGCAGTAAATACATTACAGTCACTTTTACCACAGTGCCAAACTACAGGTTTGCCAGTGGGGTTCACTGATTTGCTGGAGCTAAATCAGTCTCCCACCGGCAAAGCATTTTTGGTATTACCATCCATGGAGTCCTTTGGGACTCCATGGAATGGGGAAAGCGGCCCTTACAGGCACCTGAAATGTCCTGATAATACCGGGATATAAGGCAACGAGAACGGTAAGTATGCCAGTATCCCGCCGGTCTGACCGGTGGGATACCAGCAAACATGTAATTAGCTCCATGAATGCTGGGTAAACTTCCTTGCCAGTGCCAACGTGCATGATTGGTACTGTTTAAGCAGTACCACCTTCTCCCATCTTTATCTGTACCTCCTATTAGATGACGACTCTTTCTACATTCACGATGTATCAGCTGTGTGTCATTTGCAATGTCTCCATGAGCTGATGCTTTAAATGAGGCATCTGTCATGTTGGTTACAAGTGGTCTCAAGACGATCACATCCTTCGCTTCTGGCTCTCTGGGAACTCTCTGGTTACTTTCAAGATTTGGAAAAAAGTCTGTCAGTGGTTCCTTGCTCACAACTGAGCCCCACTGCATTCTGCTCTCCTCTCTTTGCTTCGAGCGGAATACACAAGTGCATGCTGCTCAAGACACCCAAAGGTGCTTAGTCTGTACCTCACTCGTAAATTCATGGACAAAATGTGCAGTCCACACATTTTTGTACTGTGAATGAAAGAGTGTTAAGTTGTGGTGTGCACACACCTCCCTGGTGTTTCTAATTGGTGTCATTTCCTCCTTTAAACATGGGGCTATGTTCTGAGTCTCCTGTTTTTCTATTGATCTTGGGTTATCTCTATTACAAATTAAATATGAGTGGGGGAGCCCCTCTACTGAGAACGAACACGGGTCAAATACCCTGTTCTATGGAATTCCTCCTACTCAGGACGGTTTACAACCACGTTTTGGCTCACTGCACCCTTCACAGAGGAGAAATATCCATTAGCATATCAGTCTAGAGAGGCACAGCTTCACCTCACTAATGAGGCCCGACTATGCCGAAACACATGCCTGAGGTTGCTCTTGGTACACTAGATCAGAGGAGAATTGCCTAGCATATATATCCTCTGTGAAAGATACAGGCCCTCATTACGATCCTGGCGTTGGACCATGGTGCTAATAGCACCATGGTCCATGCCGGTAACTTACCGACTCCGTCATGGCGGAATGGGGAATTACCACCCCATTCCGAGGTTGGCGGGGCGGTAATTCCCCATGCCGCCATGGCCCTTCCCCATTCCCATTTTTGCCCCATAGGGCTCAATGGAAATGGGGAAGGCGCTAAGTATGGTGCCGCAAATTGCGGCACCGTACTTAGCACCAAGGTCCCTTTGCGGGTTGGTTTTTAACGCCTGCAAAAAGAAGGCGTTAAATTCCCCAACCCGCAAAGGGACCTCGTAATCAGGCGCTAAGGGATTACCGGTACGGGTACCCTTACCGGTACCGGTAATCCCTTAGCGCCAGGGTCGTAATGAGGCCCACAGTGTGCTAAAACTTGGTTGTACAACCGCCTGAGTAGGCACCTTCCCAGAGAACAGGTTATTTGGGTGTGTTCGTTCTTGGTAGAGGGGCTCCCAGACCATATTTTGTATATTTACAACTATTATATGGATATTGGATTGCCCTTGGTTGCCCTGACATCTAGGGTCACCTCCATGAATGGACTGGAGATCTCTAGGGGTTCCACAATTTACCACATCAGTGTGTAGCATCACAGAGCAGGTGGCCTACCCTGTCCTCCAGAGATCCACATCCTCTCACATAGAAGTTCACCAAGTTACCTTTTCCTAATATATATAAACAAAATACAGTTAAAAGGTGGTTCCATGACATTCTTCAACAATTATTTGGGATCGCTTAAGACATTCTTTATTCTGCTTCTTTTGTACAAGAAAATGAAATACATAAACAGTGGAGTAATCAAGGACATGTTAGGTGTGTACAACCTTCTACCTTGAAATCAGAATAATGTTATCCTCTGCTGCAACGAAAATGGTTTCAGTGTTTGTTTTTTAATATGCCTGTATTTGCTTTTAAGGGAACAGATATCTTCCCAATGCTGACCACCGCACACAAAGATCCCACATATTTTCGTGACCCAAACAACTTCAACCCTGAACACTTTCTGGATGACAAAGGGAACTTCATGAAAAATGATGCTTTTATGCCCTTCTCAATTGGTATGTATCCATTCTGAAGCTGTTATTTCATTTAGCATTGGACGAGTGTTGTTCCAAGCTGACATCTACTCTGTTGCATGTAACTTACTGCCCAGTGTGTCACCAATGAGGTATCAGTACGTGTTTTCTTGACATGGCAGGAAGGTATTGTTTCCTCACAACAATGTAATATTCTCATATATATTATTATTAGGCTAGACTGCTTAACTGACATGTCATGCTAATAAATGTGATGTTATGTGGCGACTGTTGCTCAATAGAGTGTGCCCTACTTTTAAAAACGGAGGGTTGACATGCAATTCATCTAGATGTTCTCCAATGTTAATGGCAATATGTTGATC
This sequence comes from Ambystoma mexicanum, assembly GCF_040938575.1. Lineage (NCBI taxonomy): Eukaryota > Metazoa > Chordata > Amphibia > Caudata > Ambystomatidae > Ambystoma > Ambystoma mexicanum. Next base: position 772,209,316 of record NC_090923.1, on the reverse strand, counting down.
CTACTGAAGGATGCACAGTAAAGGTCATCAGACATTGTGAGTGATGCAGCAACCACGAATACATCCATGTGTCTCTGTGGGGATCTAAGAACATAGAACAGACAACAGGAAAAGAGGAGGTCTACACAACCAAGAGAAAAGCATGGCCAATCCCCATCTTGATGCACTCATTTCCAGCCATCAATATGAGATAGCCTGGTTACTTTCGTTTGGAACACAATCTGCTTTCAGTCTATAACACCACAGAGGGAGAAGGATCGACACAACTTCATTTTGATAGCAATATAAGAAATTAATGTATTCGGCTACATACAAAATAATTGAAAACAAGCATAACCTTTGAAAAGGCTCAAATACAGCATGTTATGGACAGCACATTAAGCATTGAACAGTCGCAGTTGAAGTTCCAAAAGATCAGATCAAGAAGAATCATTACAAGAAGCCCAGGGTGTGTGATGAATTTGTAAACTAGCCAGGAGAAGTACATGGGTGAGGAAAAAATTCCTCTGCACATGTCCGCTCTTTGCACCAGGACTTGCCTCAAAGATGTTCCATTAATAAAGGTAAAACAGATTTAAAGCAAATAGTGTACATCCTTCGCTTCTATATCACAAGCATGTATACTTTTCAAAGCTTTGAGCCAGCATCTGAAGTTTCCAGATAATTAGAGTGCATCATATGTAAAAATAAAATTAAAAAAAAAAGGAATTTCTAAGCAAGGTCCTAAAGAATATACACGTTACTCCTACACAAACAACACACCAAAAAACTATCAATTACCCGTTCTATGGAAAACATATAGATAATGCTGGCAGGCATGTATAAATGAATGTATTTATTTGAAATGATATCAGGTTTAAAACAGACCATTCATCTAAAACAATGCATACAGGAAAGGAAAATCCTCAATCTATGATTGCACGATTTTCCCTTTGTTTAAATCATTTTCATGAATTGGTTACAATCAAATATAGACTATCAAATTCCTCCAGCCACTTTGAGCTCAGTGCGTTCTAAAACATGTGTATTGTTGATTGTATTTGAAAAGTGCAGAGAGTGCAAAATCCAGTCAACCCATGCCATGTCCATTCTCTTTCCCAGAGTGGTAACATAGTCATTCAAAATGTGAAGACACATATTCTGATTTGTGTCACAGGAATCTTCAAGACACAGTTCAAGAGGTTTAACTTGTTTTTTTTTCAAGGGCCCATACAGACTTCCCTCTCTATCTCATCTTGAGAAACACCTCTTCCACTGTGCAATTGATTCCTTGCCGAACACTCTGTATTTCAAATCTCAAGGGTTTATCCTCAAATACAAGAAAGATTCTTCTTTCATCTTTGAATACTAAAACCATATAAACTGTATGAAGAACAATAGGAGACACTTCACTCGTCAAGGGACAAAAGCAATATGTAGGACCATTCAACAGAAGCACTGAACATCACTCATATTAGACTTGGGATTTATGCCAATTGTTAGCCCTGACAAGGACCGGTGGTCGAAACACATGCTGGCTGTGGCTGTGACAATTTGTGCACATTGTTTAAGTTTTGAAGACCTTAACACTCAAGAACTCATTGTATTATCAGTCTGTGTCAATTAAACATCAAATGAATCCAGACTGACTCCATACTATAACTTTGAAGAGATTACAATAGGACAAGCGCAGTTGAATACGGTACATGTTTATTACTTCATAAACCAGATGTCCCTGGCACCAGATAAGTAGATAGCAAATGCTAACCCCAACTGTCTAATCACGGCCTTATACTAGTTGTGGGGACCTAAAGGCAAGGTGCCTTTTCTAACTAGACTCCCTCAGGAATTCCCAAAACTGTCCCTACTCTATCCAGCGATTTGTCTTCTACAGGGAAAGGCAATGTGCCTTGCAGATATTGTGCGAACTTTGTTCTTGAATATGTCACACAATGCTCACCTCTGCCTTGCGTTCTCTGTACCTCCTCCTTCAACTCCACCCACCTCTCTTCTCCCCTCCCTCTACTTGCCTGTCCCTTTGTTGTCTCTCATTCCTTTTAAACCTTCCTTGCACCCTTTGTTGATCCACCACACTACTACTCCCTCCTAAACACTACTACTTCTACAAAACCACTCACCTTTCACTTTGAACCATACCCTTCACAGTCACTCCCTACACTATACATTCTACCACTCACCAAACAAACATACTCACTCACACTGCAGTACCACGTCAATTTCTGAGGGATGGACAGCAAGTATTTTTATGTAGAATGAAGGCATCACGCTTGATGTAGAGCAACATCTTGGACCTGAGAAAGACTAAGGCAAGATTTTGAATACATTTAAATACTAGAAATCAAGCCTTGCTCCATCCCTGTGGCTTGCTGGTCTCCTGGTACGTCACAAAGAATACTTGTAAGTATTGGATATGAAAAAAAACCGGATTTAACTACTTCATTTATCTAAGCAGTAGGTGAGAGATTGGGCTACCAAATTACCCTCAGGTTCTTAATCTTCCTAAAAAAAAGGAGTGGGCAACACAAACAGCTTCAGTTGAGAGGGGCTTCATCAGTAGTTGTTTTGGCCTCAGTAACATCAGCTCTGTTTTGTAGGGATTTAATTTGAGTGTGTTAGTGGTCATCCTCTGCTTGACCTCACAAAGAGACGCCTCTAATTGAGAAAAATTCAATTTTGGATCAGTTGTTTTTATATAAATCTGTGTATCAACGGCTTAAGTGTGGAAGGGCAGATGATATTTCCAAAAGATATTCCTAAAATGTTGCAGATAAACATTAAGGGGCCGATTCATGGAACAAACGTGCGCCGAAAATCCATGCGCAAGCAGGCGCAAGGGAGCGCAAGTGTGAGAAATGCAGCGCACGCGCATGTGTGCGATTCAAGGAAGACGCTGCACGTGTTTCCCGCTGTCCGTGCGCCCAATCCAGCCATGGCACACGCAGGCATACACGGCGTGCGCTACGCGCACAGCAAAAGCACACATAGCGTGGCGCCCACAACCAAAGTGGGCGGAACAGTGGGCGTAACACGCGGAATGGGGAACAACGCGTGAAAAAGAAGGCATAACTGGGGAAGTACTGCAGGGAACTACACGGAACGCCCACATGCACGCGAACAACCCGTATTCATGGATCCGAATACGGGAAACCCGTGCACGGCAAAAGACGCACACAGGCGTCAACGCGTCCGCCACACGAAGGCAGGCGGAAGCGTCCCCGCGCACAGTACAAAAGTGCGCGCAAACAACAAACACATATATACAGCTACGATGAATGCCCCATTTGTCGCAGCACTGATCGTGGGACACCGCAGGAGGAGGAGAATAGCCAGGGCACGCATTTTCGCACCACGGACAACCCTTTTTGGGATGCCTGACGACCAGGTCTATGGCAGGTATAGGTTTCCACCCCACATCATCCTAGACCTGGTCAGGGCGTGGGAAGATGACCTTACATCCCCCACCGTTTGCTCCCAAGCATTGAGCCCCTTGGAGAAGGTGCTCAATGTTCTGCATTTTTTGGCCACTGGGTCATTTCAGCGGACTACTGCCATAGTGGGGGCGGTCTCACAGGCCACGCAGTCACGCTGCCTACACCAGGTACTGGCAATCATGACAGCGCGCCCCACAGTCCGCAGGCACATATACATGCCCAGAACACCCGCAGAAAGGCAGGCCGTTGTCCTGGATTTTTTCAGGGTGGCACACTTCCCCAAAGTGCTCGGTGCCATAGATTGCACCCATGTGGCCCTACGTCCACCTAGGAAGTGCCTACCCTCTGAGCAACCACATGATGACGCCAATCTGGAACCCCACCACCCCACCCCAGGTAAGATACAACGCCGCCCATATTGCAACCAGGGCCATAGTGGAGCGCACATTTCGGAGTGCTCAAGTCACGTTTCCGCTCCCTTGACCGCTCTGGCGGGCAACTACTCTATGCACCACCAGTTGTGTGCAGGATCATTGTGGCAGCATGTGTCCTGCACAATGTTGCAACACGGCAGGGCGTCCCGGTGGACATGGTGGTGCCCCCACATCCTCAACCACAGGCGCAGCCGCTGCCCATGGGAGGGGACAGGGCACGTGGCGAGGAAGCCCGGACCCAGCTTGTGGCCACATTTTTCACCTAAACTCCCACTCCTGCGGAGTGCACGCAGGCCTGGCACATACCAGGTGACAATCGATGATGACAAAGAGACAGTCAACTGTCACAACCCTACCACCCTGAGATAGTTGCCATGGAAGTGCCACATCGTCTGCATCCCTAGCTGCTTAAACACAAGCTATCCTGTGTGACCAAAAGGCACACATATGACATATGACATGATATGGCCTATACACAAGTATTTCAAGGTGCGATGAGGCAGGGAGGGGGGAACAAGGGAAGACAGACAACGGTACTACTAGGCCAGGTGTCATTTAGATTGTGCAAGTGCAGGGGTAGGGGGAAGGGAAAAGTGCAAGGGGAAGGGGAGGGGGGGAGTGCAGTACAGGGGAAGTAGACCAAAAAACAAATACATAGGTCAGCTGGTGGCAACTGCAAAGGTAAGTGCAGACAAGTGCTGGGAAGGGGGGGGTGTAGGGATAGAGAGACAGTACCGCAGTGCAGGGGTTGCCAGGGAGGCAGTGCAAGTGGAGAGTGGCTGGGCCAGGGACCGAGGTCGGTGAGAGTGGCCCAGTTGCAGATCCAGTGCAGTTCCAGTGAAGAATTCCGCAAGGGAGAGGCAGAGAGAAAGCAGAAGCAAAGAGGAAGGTCTTGAGGTGCTTCCTGAACCGGAGATGGTTCCCCTCAAGTTCAAGTGAGGCAGGAAGGCTGTTCCAGAGGGAGGACCCTGCCGCAGAGAGAGATCTACCACCAGCTAGTTGCTGTGAGAAGCGGATGACCCTGACATGCAAGGTGTGCATCACACACACCTGCAAAACAGGCCATGGCCATCACTGTTATGTCACCCAAATCCTCCCAAACCACAACATGACATGGCAAGCAATACCCATACACCAACACAGTAACAATAAGGTACACATTGCCATGTCCAAATGTACAGTGGCATCAGACAATGATGCCTGACCTGGAATCAGATGAAATGACAGACCAACAACCTCCCACCCAAAATAAGTCATTTTCAAATGAATTACAAGAGTTGTTGTCATGATCTCTGCTTCCAAAAGGTCAGGGTTTTCCCAACTCCCTTGGAAGCAGATCCATAACCCAGGTTCCGAGTGCCAACCAGTCCCAATTGGGACCTTTTGGACCCAGTCCTGGCGCCAGTGGCACCAGGCTCATAAATATGCCCAGTCCCAGCGCTGGAAGCGCCGGGCTCATAATGCTTGGGTGGACTTACCTGCAGCAGACCATGCTGCTTACTTGCCTGCCAGTTGAGTCTCTGATCCTCTTCTGTTTGGAACTACTTTTCCTGTTGGGTGGGGCAGGAGCCACTCCCGAGATTCAGAACACTGGAACTCTTCTGGAAAGCAGGAACTCTTTTCTTAGGCGTGGCTGTGGAAGGAGACACCTAAGCACTACAGGAGGCTATTTAAACCACACCCGATGGATGAATCTTGCTTTGCATTATTCTGCATCCTCAGCAGCAGAACGCTCATCGTGTCTTCTGCATCTGATCCTGGGCCTAAGGAAAAAGGCTTACCATTCTGAATCCAGTCTTCAGCAACGCCTATAAAGACAAGAAAGAACAGGTTAGCATTACGGTCTTCAGTGACAGCTCTTCACTTACCTGGTCCATCGGCTGTCACCAACGCCTCGCGCTGCATTCCGGCATCTGAAAGACAAAGGCTTACCTACTCTTCGTGCGCTCCGGAGGTCTTCACACTGCATTCCGGCATCTGAAAGACAAAAGCTTACCAACTCTTTGCACGCTCCGGAGGCCTTCGGCGCTGCATCCCGCATCTGAAAGACAAAACAAGGTGCGTTTAAAGACATTGGGGAACTTTAATACTCACGTGCCATTACTCCTTTCCACATCTAACCCAGTGGGTATTCCGGCACCCTGCAGCCGCCCCGAACTTGTACCTGCAAAATAAAAAGACAGTTAGAGCGCATCGTGAAGCAGGCAACAAGCGCTTACTTACGTGCTTTCAGGCGCTTCTATTCATCACACGGGCTCCATCTTCAACTCACTTCAGCCCGCCATCCGCCATCGCCGGAACCCTGCAAAACAAGAGACATCATTACTAAAGACTTTAAAGACATTAGAATTACTCGAAACTTACCGTTCGTGCAGTAAACGACGGACAGCAGTCCTCTGAAGTCAAGAGGCCTGCTCCCCTTATCCAGTGAAGAAACTGGTTACAGCACCCTGCCTCGAGGCAGATGGAGAGCACGGCGTTCACTTACCTAAGACATCTTACCCTTCGAGCCAGACATACAGTGCACAGAGGTCCAGCCCAAAGAGCCAGCCGTGTGTTACACATCACCTTTGAAGATACGGTATACGCCCAGTCAAGACCGGCGCCTCTACGGGAATCAGGTGAGCGTTACAGAACGCAAAGCCTACCACAAAACTCCCGTCCAGGCGCTATGGAAACCTCGGATACCGACCAGCTAGCCCAGTTACTTGGGGAACTAAGGGCAGAAGTGCATGCAGCCCGTCAGGAAACGAACGCTCTAAGAAGGGAACTGATTATTTCCAAGGAGCGAACAGATGATCTCGCTAGACAATTGCTACAGTCACAAGCCGGACAGACCCCGTTACCCGCATCTGGGGGAAATCTTCCTTCTACATCCTCTATGAATCCAGTGCAGATCAACCTACCTGGGAATGTACCTCTGGCTCCGCCCGAACGATTTTCTGGTGACCCAAAGAGGTTTGCAGTATTCATCAATCAGTGCCGGTTGCATTTCTTATGCCGGCCAGCAGCCTTTCCAACTGATCAAGCTAAAGTAGCTTTCGTGCTTTCGTACCTTAGTGGCAATGCGGCAGACTGGTCGATCCCTCTAGTAAATCAAGATGATCCGGTCCTCCATGATTTTCAAGCTTTTCAGCTCAGTATGGAAAAACTGTTCGCAAGACATTCACAGGGGCAGGCCTTGGACAATGAGCTTCTTTCGTTGCGACAAGGTAATCAAGACCTTTTGGCTTATATTGCGTCTTTCAACAGACTGATAGTGGAAACTCACTGGCCTGAGGACAAAAGGATTACGCTGTTTTATAGAGGTCTACGCGGAGAGCTCAAAGATGTGTTAGCCCAAGTAGTGAATCCCCCACAAGATTGTTCGGACTATATAGACTTAGTCGTTCAAATAGATCACAGACTGCAGAACAGGAAGGCCGATCGTTCCAAGTTTGATGCTCGAGTATTTTCCAAACCGCCAACTCCTTCCAAAGGAGTAGACTCCGGGGAACCCATGCAAAAAGGGGGTCTGAAAGGTCCTCTAACACAAAAGGAGCGGGAAAGGAGAAAACAGTTGCAATTATGCCTCTATTGCGGAAACTCAGGGCACTTTCTTCGAGACTGTCCGGTGAAGCCTGCCAAGAAGGCAGTAGGAGCTGCAGTTACCAAAGTTACAAACTCTGAGCAGGGAAACGACCTCGCCCGACAAGAATAGAGGTCCTCTTGCCGAGCGTGAAAACCAGTTCCGTGACCTCGCATTTCGTGATACCTATGGTCCTCATTAGCCCTGATAATCCGGATCGATTACATGCAATTGAAGCTTACGTCGACAGCGGTGCCATCGGCAATTATGTGGATCATGAAATGGTTTTGAGGATGAATCTAACTCTTTGTCCCAAGGCTGTAAAGGACGTCATTACTACGGTGGATGGTACGGAGATAGCCTCAGGGCCAGTAACGCATACCACTCAAGAAGTGACGCTAGTAAGTCAAGATGGACACCATGAGAAGATCGTGTTCGATGTGATCAAGGCCCCTCAGTTTCAGATTATTCTAGGAATACCTTGGTTAGAGAAACACAATCCTCTGATCGATTGGCGAGCAAGAACGGTCCAGTTTCCAGAATGTGTCTCTACTTGTCACCCTCCACCTGGTGTTGCACTGGCAGCAATTTCTTCAGAGACTCCCCAGTTACCTCCCGAATACCTAGAATACCAAGATGTTTTCCGGAAGGATCAGGCTAACTCTCTACCTCCTCATAGGTCTTATGACTGCCAGATCGACCTGATACCTGGATCTACTCCTCCTTGTAGTAGAATTTATGCCCTCACCGAGCCTGAGAACCTTCACCTTCGACAATACCTGGATCAATACCTGGCAAATGGGTTTATTCGTCCTTCCAAGTCCCCTGCTTCTTCAGCTTTGTTCTTCGTTCCAAAAAAGGAAGGAGACCTTAGAACTTGTATAGATTATCGCTCCCTGAATCAGATCACCGTTAAGAATAGATATCCGTTACCTTTGATCCCTGAACTCCTGGACCAAGTCAGAAAAGCATGCATATATACAAAGCTGGATCTTAGAGGAGCTTACCACTTGGTACGAGTAAAAGAGGGCGATGAATGGAAGACGGCCTTCCGCACCAAATATGGGCTATTTGAATATCAGGTCATGCCCTTCGTACTTTGAAATGCCCCGGCCGCCTTTCAATATTTTATGAACGATGTCCTCAGAGAGCTCATAGATGTGTGTGTTGTTGTTTACATTGACGACATCCTCGTTTATTCTTCATCGGAATCTGAACATCGGAAACACGTGAAAATGGTCCTCGAAAGATTGCGTCAACACAAACTTTTCGCTAAGTTGGAAAAATGTGTTTTCAACGTGACTGAAGTTGAATTCTTGGGATTCATATTATCACCTGGCGGAGTGCGTATGGATTCAAAGAAGGTCGATGCAGTTCTCAAATGGCCATCACCATCCTCCGTAAAAGGTGTGCAAAGCATGTTAGGCTTCGCTAACTTTTACCGCAGTTTTATCCCCGAATTCTCTCGAATAGTCCAGCCCATCACTGCCTTGTTAAAGAAAAACAAACGTTTTGAATGGTCTACCGAGGCGGAACAAGCTTTCCAGGATTTGAAGACTAAATTTATCTCTGCACCAATCTTAAAACACCCTCGCCCCGAACTCCCCTACATCGTGGAAACTGATGCTTCAAGCCTTGCCATGGGGGCAGTTCTATCACAAAAGGACCCGGTAACCAATCAGTTGCATCCCGTGGCATTTTGGTCCCGCAAATTCTCGCCTCCTGAAATCAATTACACGATTACTGACAAGGAACTTCTGGCTATCAAGTCTGCCTTTAAGGCTTGGCGGCATTATCTGCTGGGGGCCCGACACACCCTTACTGTGATTACGGATCACCGAAACCTGCAATATTTGAAAACCGCAAAAGCCCAATCCTCTAGACAACTCCGTTGGGCATTATTCTTTGCCGAGTTTGACTTCATAATTACCTATCGACCTGGTACAAAAAACGGTAAAGCTGATGCCCTTTCTCGGATGGGAGTGGAAGAACACTTGATCAACCCTAAACCTGTACCAATCATTCCCGAACAAAGAATTCTGGGTGTAATCGCCACAGAATCCATAGAGGAAGTTAAGGATAAAGCCAGGCAACTTGTAACTCCAGCAGACATACAGAATTGGCATCTGCAGGGAAAGGACTTTGCAGTAAAGGACAACTTATTGTATTTCCAAGAACGATTATACCTACCCAGTACAGATTTACAGAAAAAAGTAATCTCTTGTTATCACGATTCTTTAATGGAAGGACATCCCGGTATAGCCAAGACCTCAGAAAAGATCAAGCGCTACTTCTGGTGGCCGTCTTGGAAAAAAGATATCAGAGACTTTATAATGTCCTGTGGAGTATGCGCCCAAAACAAGAGTCAAAAGGAAAGACCAGCAGGCCTCTTACGCCCTATTGACATCCCACCTCGCCCTTGGCATACGCTTTCTATGGACTTCATCACCGATCTACCTCCATGCTCCGGATACAATACGATTCTAGTAATCGTGGACTTATTCTCCAAGATGGCGCATTTCATTCCGCTCAAAGGCTTGCCAACAGCAGCAACTCTGGCCCGAGAATTTCTCGAAAACATCGTCCGACTGCACGGTTTTCCTTCAGTTCTAATTTCGGATCGAGGTAGTCAATTTATTTCTCATTTTTGGCGAAGTTGCTGTTGGTCGGCTCAAATTGATGTGAGACTATCGACCAGTCACCACCCTCAGACCGACGGACAAACCGAGAGGACCAATCAAACTATGGAACAGTATTTACGCTGCATGCTGCAACAAACTGAAAAAACTTGGAAAGACATCCTTTGGATAGCCGAATATGCCTACAATAACTCTGTCCATTCGGGAACTGGGAAAACCCGTTTTTTCTTTTGTACGGCAGTCACCCTCGAACCTCGGAGTTGGATCCCCTCCAAGATCTTGAAACACCAGCAGTAGACTACCTGCATTCTACAATCACCCAAGCCTTTAAGGAAGCTGTTTCTCACCTTCAAAGGGCTAAAGAACAATACAAGAAAGGAGCAGATCAACATCGGAAGGAAGCCCCTCAATATCAAGTAGGGGATCAAGTCTGGTTATCCACCAAATATCTACCTCTAAAAGGGCCACGCACATTCAACCCAAGATACCTTGGTCCCTATTCCATCACTACCATAGTAAACCCAGTAGCAGTCAAGTTGGACTTGCCCCCGCACATGAAGATGCATCCGGTCTTCCACGTCTCTCTATTAAAACCCGTGCAACCTCAAACCCGACTAACCAAATCTCCAAAACCTATCCTAGTTGATGGAGAAATCGAGTTTGAAGTCAAAAGCATTCTGGACTCCAAGATCTCCAAATCTAAACTATTCTACCTAATTGACTGGAAAGGCTACGGCCCCCAAGAGAGATCCTGGGAACCTGCTGAATATGTCCACGCTCCTCGCCTAATCAAAAGATTTCACCGAACATTTCCTGACAAGCCAAAACCCCCGGAGAAGCCCGGTTTGGGAGGGGCCTTGAGGGGGGGTACTGTCATGATCTCTGCTTCCAAAAGGTCAGGGTTTTCCCAACTCCGTTGGAAGCAGATCCATAACCCAGGTTCCGAGTGCCAATCAGTCCCAATTGGGACCTTTTGGACCCAGTCCTGGCGCCAGTGGCACCAGGCTCATAAATATGCCCAGTCCCAGCGCTGGAAGCGCCGGGCTCATAATGCTTGGGTGGACTTACCTCCAGCAGACCATGCTGCTTACTTGCCCGCCAGTTGAGTCTCTGATCCTCTTCTGTTTGGAACTACTTTTCCTGTTGGGTGGGGCAGGAGCCACTCCCTAGATTCAGAACACTGGAACTCTTCTGGAAAGCAGGAACTCTTTTCTTAGGCGTGGCTGTGGAAGGAGACACCTAAGCACTACAGGAGGCTATTTAAACCACACCCGATGGATGAATCTTGCTTTGCATTATTCTGCATCCTCAGCAGCAGAACGCTCATCGTGTCTTCTGCATCTGATCCTGGGCCTAAGGAAAAAGGCTTACCATTCTGAATCCAGTCTTCAGCAACGCCTATAAAGACAAGAAAGAACAGGTTAGCATTACGGTCTTCAGTGACAGCTCTTCACTTACCTGGTCCATCGGCTGTCACCAACGCCTCGCGCTGCATTCCAGCATCTGAAAGACAAAGGCTTACCTACTCTTCGTGCGCTCCGGAGGTCTTCACACTGCATTCCGGCATCTGAAAGACAAAAGCTTACCAACTCTTTGCACGCTCCGGAGGCCTTCGGGGCTGCATCCCGCATCTGAAAGACAAAACAAGGTGCGTTTAAAGACATTGGGGAACTTTAATACTCACGTGCCATTACTCCTTTCCACATCTAACCCAGTGGGTATTCCGGCACCCTGCAGCCGCCCCGAACTTGTACCTGCAAAATAAAAAGACAGTTAGAGCGCATCGTGAAGCAGGCAACAAGCGCTTACTTACGTGCTTTCAGGCGCTTCTATTCATCACACGGGCTCCATCTTCAACTCACTTCAGCCCGCCATCCGCCATCGCCGGAACCCTGCAAAACAAGAGACATCATTACTAAAGACTTTAAAGACATTAGAATTACTCGAAACTTACCGTTCGTGCAGTAAACGACGGACAGCAGTCCTCTGAAGTCAAGAGGCCTGCTCCCCTTATCCAGTGAAGAAACTGGTTACAGCACCCTGCCTCGAGGCAGATGGAGAGCATGGCGTTCACTTACCTAAGACATCTTACCCTTCGAGCCAGACATACAGTGCACAGAGGTCAAGCCCAAAGAGCCAGCCGTGTGTTACACATCACCTTTGAAGATACGGTATACGCCCAGTCAAGACCGGCGCCTCTACGGGAATCAGGTGAGCGTTACAGTTGTAGACGTAACATAACAATGAATGCCTGTCTACATGCACATTGTGCATTGCAAAATCAACACTGCAGCTTCTGTGTGCTGTGTCCTACTCCTGCAACACACTGCTCAGCGCACAGCACAGTGAACAGCCATTGTGTATGATGAACACCCTGAGCATCACATCTAAGCGACAGACCACATCAAAAAGCAAATTAGGCATGTACAGGATCCATAATTGGTCACAGAACATGTGCTGCAGGGACACAGTGGCCTCCAGAAGGCAAACAGTGTACACGTGGATATGCAAGGGTGGGAGTACATGTAGTGCATCAGAGTGCAAGTGTGGGGGTCTGCAAGGACATGCACTCAACATATGCATGTGCACTCAAGTGACCATCAGTGTTCTCTACACATCACATGTGAACATTCACCATGTGTACACCCCAGCATGTCAAACCACAACTATCCCCTCGCACCTGAAAGGTAAACACAACACATGAACAGGCATTGATCAGCAGAACACAACATGTACATAGGATACCACCATTACAATGTCAGAGTTCCCATCACACTGCAGGGCAAGGCAACTATCAACAACAACCCCCCCTCCCTCACAAATGACCATGACCCACTGAACAACTGCACCTGGGTCATGGAACCTTCAACCCTCAATTCCGCCTGGCCACAGGATCACCTGTACCCTTCCTCACCATCTCCCACCTTGTGTGTAAAAAGGTGCCTGCACCCTCAGAATCCACACTCATTTCCAAAATCACAAAATCCAAGGCATAAAAACGAACCCGAACACCCTCCAGTAGATGACTTGACGTAGCAGTACCTCACAAAGGCCAAGTACTACCACAATGATGCAACAACCAAGGTAGCACAGTAAAACAATTTCACAACAGGATGTGAACCATGTGTGGTACATAACATAGGATGATGCACCATGAACGGATGTCTACTGTCACAGGTCCCGTGTACAGGCGCGGGAGTGTCACGAAACAACCACCCCCACCGTGTCCCGGGTGCCTGCAAGGTCAAACTCACACAGGCCCCTGAGACCCTGGTGGGGAAGGAGGTTCAGGGATATGCAGTCGGGACAGGTGTTGGCACACTGGATAACTGGAATGAGTGGCAGGAGAGGGGAGGAGGAATGACACATGAAAGTAGGGAATGCACGAAAATGTACTACCTGCATGAACACATACACAATCCAAACAAACTTGGACATCATTGTCATGGCCTTCTGTAGTCCAGGCGTAGGAGTGGCACGAACCAACCACCCCCTCTAGGGTTTTGGCGCCTGCAAGTTTGGGGCTTACACAGGCATCCACAACCCCAGCGGGGAAAGAGGGTTAGGGAACCTTGCTTGGATAGGTACTAAAAGCAGGAACACCGGGTAGAGGGTACAGGTTTCAAAATTGCATAGGATTCCGGGTGATTAGGGGGAAAAAAACATACCAAATTGAATCACACATACATCCATGCATTAGTGCACCCCCCAGCAAGCCTATGCAGAGCAGTTTGAAAGAAAAACAACAAGACACTTAGCTCTGGTTTTGAGTGCTGGCCTCCTGCCTGCGCACTCTCAGGTCCGGTTACAGGAGCACTGCAATGCTGCAAAGAGAGCCACAGTCAACAACCTGTACGTGCCAATTACACAAAAACACACCACCAAACATGCCCCATAGCAACAAACTACTCTACAAACAGACAATCTGGTGTAGATGCTTCATACCCATATATAACATTACCCCTGTGACGGGTCATACACAGTCAATGCAGTAAGTCAGCCGCCGGTGGGTGCGTGGCAAATGGAACAACAATGTGTCACAATTCACACAACATGCAATGTTCCCTGGGTAAGTAGACAGACCCATATAGCAAGCCATGACTTCAGAGCAAGTTGCGTACCACCATGACCGAAACAAAGTTGGCAGTGCATTTATCATAAAGTACATGGAAATGAAATGCACTGCACCCGAGTATGTCCCTTGCTGTATGTCCCTGTGAGCTGCCCCTCTCCATGTCTCGGAAGGCTACATGGCTGATACAAGTGCCTCAATGGACCTTGGTGTACCGGAGGGTATGTGCCACTGCCCCTGCAGGTGTCCCAGACAACCTTACAATCAACAGCCATCAGTCCACCAACACATCTGAGCTGCATTGTGTGCTTCAACACCAATATTCGCCCAAGCTCACCCTCAGTGCTGTGACTAAGCCTGCATGTGCAACTCGCCTGGTGCAAGCTTTGCTGTGTTGTGGCCCCCCCTGTGCTGCTCACCTTGCCTGGAGTTCCTTGGAACACGTCAGCAGTTCTAGGATGTAGGTCTGCAATCCCTGTGCCTCTGCTTGTGCACACATGTGCATGTGGGCACCAACAAACGTGTCCAGAATTCCGTCGTCCAATGGGCCATGTCTGCTGGCAAAGGTGCTCTGGAGGCTCATCCCCCTGCAGAAAGGGCATGAAACACATGCTTAATGCTTCAAAGTCATCTGTGTGTGTCTCTTCAGGCATCTCATTACTTGACCATGTCAGAGAGTCACATCATAAATCACACCATCAGTCCGTCTTTCACATCCAAAGTGTGGAACACTATCTACAGCATGAATTGCAACAAGCACGTGTACAGTAAAGATAAGAAACATACTACACAATGCATAGCAATTAATGTACACATTAATCATGAAACACCCCATCTAGCAAAAGCTGAACAGTGGACAATAACACCGAAATCATCCCCACTAGGGGTGTAAACACAAGTCACACAGCACCAGTCATGCCACAGATATGACAGTCCAAAGCCCTTGTGTAAAAGTTTGTGACACCGAACCATCCTTGCGAGCCCATGGATAAGGGAGGCAGGAGTGGCATATGTGAGTCAAGGACCCCAAGCAGCAAACACATACACAAGACAAGCCTGAAGGGCCCAGCTGGAACAGACAGTGGATGCCTTCAAAAGCCACAAAGCACCACACCGTCACATGAAAGCAGAATAGACAAGCAATTTTAAACTATAGTAACTATTGACTAATTACACTAACTACGGAAAACCTACATTACCTAATTAAACTAACTATCAAACAGAAACTTAACTAACTAAACTAAAAGAAAAATCAAAAATGGCCACATACGACCCGGGGGGGAGGGGAGGCACCCAGGAGGGGGGAGGTACAGGGTGCTGCTCAACATCCACATGCGATGATGCTGAGCAAAAAAAAAAACCTCCATGGGCTCAAAGCCTGCACAGCCCGACCTATGTGGGAGATAGATGGTCGTCCGAGTCTGGCTCATCCTGGAAAGGAGGACGTGGCACAGTAGCCTTGCCACACATAGCCGCAGGTTGCCCCTCGTCGGCAGCAAGTCTGCCGGACGGGTGAGCCTGGTTCTGTGTGACGATGTGACGTAGGTCTGCATGCAGAACCTCACGTGATACACGTGCTTCCTCTTGCAAGGTAGCACGTGTAACACGGAGTTCCTCCTGCAATGCCTGGCTGGACAACCGCTGCACCTCCCGGCAAGCCTGTAGCTCAGCCGAGATGGTACGCTCAAGCTGTGCAAACCTCTCCTCTGCCTGCTGCCTCTGGGACATCATAAGGACACCCAGAGTGGATCTGAGGGAAGCATACTCCTCCCTCAGGGCATCCATGTGCGCCTCTGCGTGAGCAGCAATTGCTTGACGCAGAGACGACATTTCAGCCTGGCGTGCCCTGTCTGAGGCCGCCATGCCCAGCCTGAGCGAGCGGGCCGTGGACCGTGCCGCCTGCTGCTGGAGAAGCACCTGCCTAGCAGGGGGGAGCACAGATCGGGCCACACGCTCCATGCTCTCAGCGATGTTCTCCATTGCTGCCCCCTGCCGTTCTGAATTGGCAGTCATGTCTTGCTCCCACTCAGTATACTGCGGTTGCGCACGGCGACCGCGTTGCCGGGCTTGACCCCTGCGGGACCCAAGGACCGGGGGTCCTCGCTGTGTTGGCACCGCCCGCGGCTGCACGACTACATGCCCCCATCGGCGTGATGTCCCAGGCACATCAGTGACTGGTGTGGAGGGTGACCCTGCGTCCCGATCCACCACGGGCGGAGGAACCAAGACTGTCTGATCCCTCAGTGCAGGTGTCGCAGACAGAGGAGTGTCCACATCAGAATCACTCACCCCTGACACATGGACTTGATGCTCATCCAACTCAACATGGACGTCAGAGTCGTCATCAAGGCTGGACTCATAGGCAGCCAGAGACAAGATGGACTGTAGAACTTGGGGGTTTTCGTGGCCTACCACCCCACGACCCCCACTAGTGCCGGGTTGATGTAGTGGTAACAACCCTGTGTCTGGCATGACAACACCATCCGCCGCCTCCATTGCGTCATCACCTGAAAAATAGAGAGAAAAAAGGTCACTACACATGTCAGAAGCACACAACACACACACACCGACAGCAAACGCATCAGGCAGACATGTGACACACAACATATAACCTGGCATGCATGCTGGGTCAATTTTGAATTGCTTCTGTGATCAGACCTGTTGAAAGGTGGCAGTTTCCATGGAAGTGGGTCTATGCAGTGCAGAAAATGTGTACGCCACTCACTACCGACATGTACAAGGACTCCATGGTGTGTGCCAGGAAATGTGAAGGCAGTGCAATGTCAAATTCAGACATCACGTGCATTGTGCATTCAATGTGTACCATATCTAGAAGCCAAGCACCCCTCCACCCCAGTACCAAAGCAGGGATGCCTAGCATGGTATCAAAAGGCTGACCATACACCTGTGTATTGACAGGCAGTTTTGGCTGGCATCAACAGCTTAATGTGATTCAAGTGACAACACTGCAAATGATGCTGGGACAGTAAGCAGGACACATGATGAAAACCCTGGATTCCGCCCATGTGTGAAGAAGACACAACAACAGTTGGACAGAGTCATTGGCCATTGAACAGGCTGAGGCCTGTGAGCCACACAGATTGTCAGACCCTAAACATGTGTGCAACGCAAGACTGAGCCAGAGTTGACATGGGAAGGCTGATGAGATGGCAGGCAATGTATGTAACCAAGGACTTGTATTACAGTGATCATCCATTCAAGGACACATAGGGGCATGCGTGCAATGCACATGGAGCATGAATGGGCACTCATGTCCCTGCGGGACATCTGACCTATGCACAGTACAAGTGAGATACCCTGCATCAAGTACTAAGGCTGTACCACACGGCATATGTTTGGCAGATTCTACGCTGGAAGTAAGCATCTACACAGGACACATGAACAAGAAAGTACACATTGGCAAGATTGAAGAACACCAGTGCAAAGGTGGAACTGGGGTGCAGAGTGGCAGAGGAGGGGCAAGGGAGCATGCCTACATGTAGTCCCCGCATGCAGGCAGAGGAGACATGCATGACGGAAGCATTGCATTACTTACACATCAGAACCATGTACACGTCACATGTAGCGGCAATCATGCACAACACATCCCACAAGTGAAACACACACGTCCTCAACAAACACGCATCAACACTCACTGGACTGGGCATCAAAGTCCAGCATCTCTCCCACTCCTTCGACCAATTCAGGTGGTATAAACTCTGCAACGAGTGCCTCATGCGGAGTGAGCTCTTCCTCCTCTGGTGCAGGCCCACCGCCAGTCACCAGAGTCAAGTTGTAATTAGAGGCACGCTTAGCCTTAGTGCTGCGTTTGATGTCATTCCAACGCTTTTTGCACTCTTGCGCCGTGCGCACCTCATGGCCGAATGAACTGACATGTTCCGCAACATGCTTCCAGTGGGTGTCACATTGGGCAGCCGTAGTCTGACTATTGGCACCCACTAGCATGTCACGGCTGTGGCCCCGCACGTAGTCCACGAGGAAGTCCAGTTCCTGCTTACAGAAAGGCTTCTTCCTCGACGTGCAGGAGGTCGTGGCTGTGTGTGGGGTCCCAGCCTGTGCTGCAGGTGCAACCTTCGTCCTCTTGGACTGTGGCGCAGACCCTGGCTGGCTAATGCCGCCCTGACCTGTATGGCCAGTGGGTTCGGTGGATTGAGCCAAGGGAGTGGCAGGTGGAGGGATGACCAAAGGCCTGACTTGTGTCAGTGGCAGCTGGGTGCCCACTAATGGACACTGCGCAGCAACATCAGCTGTGGCAGGGTCATTGATCGCAATGGTCCTGGTTGGCAGACTCACAACCGGGGTGCTCTTGAGTGCATCTGCCCCTGCACTTGCCAACACCCGGCTGTTCGGGGCAGCAGATGACATGACTGCCCCAGGGACACGTGTCTTGGTCTGAGCAGCCCGGCCTGCCCCTATGGTTTCCCCCCTGGCCTGTTGGAGATCTACCAAGGGCTCTTCAAGTGCCAACGCAGCCTGCGATGACAGACCCCGAGCCTGGGTGGCGGTGTCCACAGCTGCACCTGCAGCTACCACTACCCTTGGGCCCGTGGCAGTCGATGGAACGGACTGCCGGGTCACATGGGCGCCAGTGCCAGATGCAGAAGCTGCATCCCCCGGAACCACAGGGGGTGGTGGCATGACTGCACCGACACATGGCACAACATTGTGCTCAAGTGGCGCACCCCTGCCTCTTCCCCCTCTGTGGCCGCCCTGGACACCCTGGAGTCCCCCTACTCCCTGGCCACCACGGCCACATCCCCGACCACGCCCGCCACGAGGAGGACGCCCAGCTGAGGCGCCCCTCACCTTTGGTGGCCTCCCAACCATGGCACAGATGTAGTAGTGCTGGCACAGATGGAGTGGTGCCAATGGGAGGTGTACACCACAATTGACCTGGGCAATTGGGGTGAAGGGGGTGGGAAGCAAGATGTTAACAGCCCCCCTGCACCTGCAAGGCTGTATGTGATCCCGGTGATGTAGTGACAGGTCACACAACGCTCAGGCACCCCAAAACTGCAGTAAAACCGTGCACACAACCCTGCAGCCTACGTGCGTGGATTCAACCTCCCGTAGTACGCGGTGGCACCCAGTAACACGAATAACGCGTATGCGTGGGACACGCAGGCTACTATGACATAGAAAATGGGTGCGATACACCCGCAGTGGGAAAAAGAGCATGTGCGACTCACCGTCTGACTAGCGCGATGCAGAGAAACATGCGTAGCCAATACCCCCGCCAAAAGAAGAGATACGTCCTTGATAGCTGTGAAGTTGTGATGGCGCGCGAAACAACAGGAAGCAGCAACACACGTCGGTCTCCACGAAAGGCACGTACAGCGAACTGCTGGGCCCGCTCCCCTTTAACCCGTGCTGAGGGAAATGCACGCGCGCGTCACGTCACTTACGCGCATGGGCCCTTTCCTCGTATTACACGCGGACGTGCAGTTTTTCACGCGCGCTGAAATGCCCATGCACGCCTGTGCGCGTCACGTCACAGGGGCGCTTGCGCTTTAGGGGCCTTCTGTCCAATGAAATTGCGTATGCGTGCAGACGCGCTTATACGCTAAGGGCCTTTCCTCGAATTACACGCTGGCGTGCCAAATGTTCACGTGCCAAATCACTCCGTATCAAGCTGGCCACGCGTAAGCACACGGAAGACCACGCTCTTGCCCAGAAGGCCGAACTACTGCCCCCCAGAGCACCGAGCACGCTCCCACCTGCCATCTGCTGCTGCCTGACTGCCTGCTGCCCACGTGCCCTGTCATTTGCTGCCTGCACATCAGCCAGGGGTGCTGTTGCTGTGACCACCACTGCTGGAACCGAAGACTCCCGACTGGGATTCCATCGCTCCACAGCCCAGCCCCAGGACCCAGTTGCCCACCCACTCCTGCCTCTGGGGTTGTCATGTTGGGCACTGCAACATCTGGCACCACTGACAACCCCAGGCCGGAGAGGCAGAGGGGCACCAGCTTCAGTGCCAGGGAAGTTGGTGTCCTGGTGGAGCAAGTCCTGGGGCAATATGATGCCCTCTTCGGAAGTTCCCGCGCCGACAAGGAAGGACGGACTCGGATCTGGACTGATATCGTGACTGCCATCAACGCGGAGGGGGTGGCAGTCCGCGACTTCCAACATGTCAAGAAGCGCTGGGAGGACTTCAGGTCCAGGACCCTGAACAAGGACCGGCGCCTCTTGTAGGCAGCGGATGCCAAGGGGCGCCGGGGCCACTTGTCGGAAGATCAGATGAGGGTCCTGGAACGCATATCCCCAGCGCTCCACGTCCAGGTCCTTGAGAGGCAGACCCGTCTGGAGTCGAGCGGTAAGTGTACATGCATCCTGAATGTGAGCTGTGCGTGTGGTGATGTTTCAGTAGTGTGCAGGTTGCACATCTGTTTGTATGGGGTCGAGTATGGGTGGGGGTGTACAGGGCCATGGGGCTAACACATGCGAGGGCTGTAATGTGTGAGACATGGATGGTGCTTGTGTGTGTAGGCTTGCATGCCAAATGCAGTTGTGTGGGCACACATGTTTGGATGAATGTGTATGTAAGTAGACATGTCGGTGATGTCACGCATGTATGTTGTTTTCAGCTGATGTATCAGCACTGTGTACATGTGCATTTGTGTGTATTTGACAAGGGTGCAACAGTGATGCAACATGGATGCATGTGACAGCGGGATGTGGAAGCCTGATTGGCAGATGTGACATGGATGCCCATCTGAACACTGCGACACTTGGCAGAGGTGTACACATGCATGCAAGTGTGGTGGTGTGTGTACATGTGTGGTGCACTTCCTGTGTTGCATGTGATGTCTGGCTCAGCTTTGCCTGCTCATGCTGTTGTATGTGTATGGATGGTGCTGGCAGTTGCGATATGGCTGTGGTATGGCTCATGTGTGCGAGTTGAAATGACATGTGTGTTGGGGATTGTGATGGCATGTCTGAAGTTTGCCAATGCCACTCATGTACAACTGTCATGTGTGTATGTGTCCATTGTACAGTGCCCTGATGCCTGTGTTTTATTTCTCCATGTCTGCAGCGTCAACTGATGAAGAGGGCGGAGAAGGTGCTGTGGAGCACAGCGGCGGGGATCCCACCGCCAGCCGGAGACCCAAGGCCCGGCTCCCCTCCCATGTTGTCATCTCGTCGGGGAGTGAGGAGTCCGGTGGAGCGTCCCAGGCCGCAGCTGCCGGGGGGAGGTCCAAGAGGCAGAGGTTGGAGTTGTACTCCTCGGCAGCAGAAGGGGCAGCTGGGACCCCACAGGGCCCAACGGGGTAAGATGGCACGGAGTCATCCAGGTTGGTGGGGGGATTGGTGGAGGAGGAGGCCGTGCAAGCAACAGAGACGGGGCCTGGAGGTGGGGATCCCACTGGTGCTAGTGGTGCAGTGCAGGACCAGGGACAGGAGGCAGCACAGGCCGCCGCGGAGGTGCCTGTGTGCAATCCTGTCCCTGATCCTGTCCGTGCATCATCTTGCACCAGCAGGGATGCCTACGTCCAGACCCGTTTTCAGGCAGGGGATGAGCAAACGACAACTGGCCTTCCTCTGCCTGCGGATGTGGCTATCCGGGTCCGGGTTGAGCCTGTCCTGACTGGTGTGGCGTTGCGTCAACGGGCCATGCGAGTTGACCTGCAGTCTTTTCATGAGGAGACTGCACGTCATCTCTAATGGCTCGTTGACCACGTCAGCCTACTGGGACAGGTCACCCAGGCTGGATTCCTCCGTTTGATGGGGCTTGCTACGACCCCCTCCTCAACTGAACCCCCTACACGCCAGTCGTCCTCCGTGCCATCTTCCCACCCATCAGTCACCTGGGTGCCCTGTGGAGCTGCCTCTGACGGTGCGGCCAGGCTGGTGGAGGAGGCATCCCTGCCACAGTCGGGAGTCGGACGTCCAGCAGGGGTGGCCACATCAACGACTGCACCCCAGCCGGCGGAGGATGTGCAGGCAGCAGGAGGCAGTGCACGGGCAGAGGCACAGCAGCAGCAGCAACGTGGTGGGAGCCATGAAGGCTCGGGGCCTTCAACATCAGAGGGGCAGGCATCGGCCGGAGGGCAGGAGGACCCAGGACAGAGAGTGTCTTCCGTGTGGCAGCGGTTGGGCCACGCCATAGATGCGGAGCGGCAGCGGGCGGAAGAGGCACGGCTCACAATGGTCAGGGTGGAGAACTCCATGCGGAGGGCCCTGAGGCGGGCCGAGTGCCTCGAGGCAATCCGCAGGGGGTTGGAGGTGGACACGTCGACGGCCCTGCAGAACCTCGGGGCCATGGAGGAGGACTGCCTCCGGGACATTGAGCAGGAGTTCGATGATGCCCTGGCCCGGGACATCCAAAAGTGAGCCGTCAGACTAGCCCGCTGCCCTTGTACATAGTTATGTAGTTAGTGTTAGGTTTCCTTTGTTTTTTGATTTATTTTGGACCTTTTGGACATTGGCCACATTTTTGTATATAGTTTATTTTATTAGTTAGTGTTGTTAGATAGGTTTCATTTCTTTTGTTGGGATAATGGACCCTGGCTTGTTCGTCTGTACATAGTTCACTGTTGGATTTTATTTTTCTTTCACAATTTACCCATGGAGCAATGGCTTTCAATTATTATTTCCCATTGGATTTTCTTTTGTGGACAGTGACTTTGGACACCATTACTTTGGATTATGATTTTTTGGTTTTGCTTTTTTTCACGGACATGCTTCTTTTCATTTTTGTACATTCCCATTTCTGTTTCTTTATTTTTGAATCTATTTATGTTTCCTTTAATACATATTTTTTTATCGAACTTCAATGTGTAGTATCATCTCATTGGTTTCATGCATATCATGATATGGGTTTTGAGATTCACTGACACCCATTGGGTGTATGTGAGGGACATGTGTTTGTTTCGAAACTTGCAATTGGTGTTCTGTCATGTAATTGCCATTTCTGAGTGGGTAGATGCAATACTTGGGTGGGTGTTTTGCATTTGGAGGCTGAACATAGGGACCAGGGATCTAGATTGTTATGACATGTTGGCTGGGGAACATGAGTTGGGGCCTGCTGGCAGGTGCCCCACAGTGCTGGGGGGTGGGGGTGGTGGGGAACATGAGTTGGACATGGGTGGGGGCCTGGTGGAGGGTGCCCCTGCACTGCTGGGGGGTGGGGGTGGTGGGGAACATGAGTTGGACATGGGTGGGGGCCTGGTAGAGGGTGCCCCTGCACTGCTGAGGGGTGGGGGTGGTGGGAGACATGGGTGGGGGCCTGGTGGAGGGTGCCCCTGCACTGCTGGGGGGTGGGGGTGGTGGGGATCATGAGTTGGACATGGGTGGGGGCCTGCTGGCAGGTGCCCCACAGTGCTGGGGGGTGGGGGTGGTGGGGAACATGAGTTGGACATGGGAGGGGGCCTGCTGGCAGGTGCCCCACAGTGCTGGGGGGTGGGGGTGGTGGGGACATGAGTTGGACATGGGTGGGGGCCTGGTGGAGGCTGCCCCTGCACTGCTGGGGGGTGGGGGTGGTGGGAGACATGGGTGGGGGCCTGCTGGCAGGTGCCCCACAGTGTTGGGGGGTGGGGGTGGTGGGGAACATGAGTTGGACATGGGTGGGGGCCTGCTGGCAGGTGCCCCACAGTGCTGGGGGGGTGGTGGGGAACATGAGTTGGACATGGGTGGGGGCCTGCTGGCAGGTGCCCCACAGTTCTGGGGGTGGGGGTGGTGGGGACATGAGTTGGACATGGGTGGGGGCCTGGTGGAGGCTGCCCCTGCACTGCTGGGGGGTGGGGGTGGTGGGGACATGAGTTGGACATGGGTGGGGGCCTGGTGGAGGCTGCCCCTGCACTGCTGGGGGGTGGGGGTGGTGGGGAACATGAGTTGGACATGGGTGGGGGCCTGGTGGAGGGTGCCCCTGCACTGCTGGGGGGTGGGGGTGGTGGGAGACATGGGTGGGGGCCTGGTGGAGGGTGCCCCTGCACTGCTGGGGGGTGGGGGTGGTGGGGAACATGAGTTGGACATGGGTGGGGGCCTGCTGGCAGGTGCCCCACAGTGCTGGGGGGTGGGGGTGGTGGGGAACATGAGTTGGACATGGGTGGGGGCCTGCTGGCAGGTGCCCCACAGTGCTGGGGGGTGGGGGTGGTGGGGACATGAGTTGGACATGGGTGGGGGCCTGGTGGAGGGTGCCCCTGCACTGCTGGGGGGTGGGGGTGGTGGGAGACATGGGTGGGGGCCTGCTGGCAGGTGCCCCACAGTGTTGGGGGGTGGGGGTGGTGGGGAACATGAGTTGGACATGGGTGGGGGCCTGCTGGCAGGTGCCCCACAGTGCTGGGGGGGTGGTGGGGAACATGTGTTGGACATGGGTGGGGGCCTGCTGGCAGGTGCCCCACAGTTCTGGGGGGTGGGGGTGGTGGGGACATGAGTTGGACATGGGTGGGGGCCTGGTGGAGGCTGCCCCTGCACTGCTGGGGGGTGGGGGTGGTGGGGACATGAGTTGGACATGGGTGGGGGCCTGGTGGAGGCTGCCCCTGCACTGCTGGGGGGTGGGGGTGGTGGGAGACATGGGTGGAGGCCTGGTGGAGGGTGCCCCTGCACTGCTGGGGGGTGGGGGTGGTGGGGACATGAGTTGGACATGGGTGGGGGCCTGGTGGAGGCTGCCCCTGCACTGCTGGGGGGTGGGGGTGGTGGGGACATGAGTTGGACATGGGTGGGGGCCTGGTGGAGGGTGCCCCTGCACTGCTGGGGGGTGGGGGTGGTGGGAGACATGGGTGGGGGCCTGGTGGAGGGTGCCCCTGCACTGCTGGGGGGTGGGGGTGGTGGGAGACATGGGTGGGGGCCTGGTGGAGGCTGCCCCTGCACTGCTGGGGGGTGGGGGTGGTGGGGACATGAGTTGGACATGGGTGGGGGCCTGGTGGAGGCTGCCCCTGCACTGCTGGGGGGTGGGGGTGGTGGGAGACATGGGTGGGGGCCTGGTGGAGGGTGCCCCTGCACTGCTGGGGGGTGGGGGTGGTGGGGACATGAATTGGACATGGGTGGGGGCCTGGTGGAGGGTGCTCCTGCACTGCTGGGCGGTGGGGGGGTGGGAGACATGGGTGGGCGCCTGGTGGAGGGTGCCCCTGCACTGCAGGGCGGTGGGGGTGGTGGGGAACATGAGTTGGACATGGGTGGGGGCCTGCTGGCAGGTGCCCCACAGTGCTGGGGGGTGGGGGTGGTGGGGAACATGAGTTGGACATGGGTGGGGGCCTGCTGGCAGGTGCCCCACAGTGCTGGGGGGTGGGGGTGGTGGGGACATGAGTTGGACATGGGTGGGGGCCTGGTGGAGGCTGCCCCTGCACTGCTGGGGGGTGGGGGTGGTGGGAGACATGGGTGGGGGCCTGGTGGAGGGTGCCCCTGGTGGCTGGGGGTGCAGGGGGACATGCGTTGGTGGGCAGTAGTGCAAGTTGACATGTGGGTTGGCTGGAGGGCATGGCCATGGTGGATAGGGTGCCTGCAGGACATGTGCAGGGTAGGCCCCTGTGGTGTGAGCCACCTGCA
Organism: Ambystoma mexicanum; assembly: GCF_040938575.1. Classification (NCBI taxonomy): domain Eukaryota; kingdom Metazoa; phylum Chordata; class Amphibia; order Caudata; family Ambystomatidae; genus Ambystoma; species Ambystoma mexicanum. Next base: position 772,183,664 of record NC_090923.1, on the reverse strand, counting down.
GGGGCCGTGGAGGGTGTAGAGGGAACACCTGGGAGGACCCACACGTGCAATTCACGTGTGGTGCTCCCCGCGCACCCCTGTAATACACGTCCCCTGATGGAATCGCGTGTGATACTTTCCGCGCACCCCTGATATGCACGTACCCTGCTGATATCGCGTGTGAAACTTCCCGCGCACCCCGAAATACATGCAGCCAGGACATTCGCGTGTGGAACTTCACGCGCTCCCCTGATATACATGTACCCTACTGACTTTGCGTGTGAAACTTCCCACGCACCACAAGATACACGTAGCCAGGAGATTCGCGTGTGTAACTTCCCGCGCACCCCTGATATACATGTACCCTGCTGACTTCGCGTGTGAAACTTCCCACGCACCCCAAGATACACGTAGCCAGGAGATTCACGTGTGTAACTTCCCGCACACCCCGAAATACACGTAGCCAGGAGATTCGCGTGTGGAACTTCCCGCGCACCCCAAAATACACGTAGCCAGGACATTCGCGTGTGGAACTTCCCGCGCACCCCTGGAATACACGTACCCTGCTGATATCGCGTGTGAAACTTCCCGCGCACCCCGAAATACATGTAGCCTGGACATTCGCGTGTGGAACTTCCCGCGCACCCCTGGAATACACGTACCCTGCTGATATCGCGTGTGAAACTTCCCGCGCACCCCGAAATACACGTAGCCTGGACATTCGCGTGTGGAACTTCCCGCGCACCCCTGATATACATGTACCCTGCTGAATTCACGTGTGAAAATTCCCGCGCACCCCTGATGTACACGTGCCCTGATGGAATCGCGTGTGGAACTTCAAGCGCACCCCTGTAATACAAGTACCCTGCTGAAATCGCGTGTGGAACTTCCCGCGCACCCCTGAAATACACGTACCATGCTGAAATCGCGTGTGGAACTTCCCGCGCACCCCTGAAATACACGTACCCTGATGGAATCGCGTGTGAAATTTCCCGCGCACCCCTGAAATGCACGTACCCAGCTTATATGACGTGAGGTACTTCCCGCGCACCCCAGTGATACACGTAGCCCGCTTGCCGTGCTTGTACAGGGTTAGCGCAGCCCTTTGCGCTGGATTGGGGATTTTGATGGCTTTTCCCTGCGCGAGAGGCGTTCTTGGGGGCGTAACTGGCGCTGCTGCAGGGTTGCTGCGCCTCTGTGCACCACGGCTGGTTTTGGTAGCTGGAATCCATGAATACGCTGTGCGCGGAAATGGGTTTTGGCGCACGCGGCTGGCGCAGGGATTCGCACGCGCACACTGTGCGCCAGCCGCGTGTGCCACTTGTGCGCTGAATTCTATGAATTACCCCCTAAATAGTAGTGGAAATAAGGGAGTTTGCTGTGTCACTTCACACATAATAGAGTTGGGATGGGACACAAATGCATCTGTTATGATGCTTTGGAATCTACCTTCCAAAAAACTGCAGAAAAACTACACTTTCAAACTCTGCAGAGAGGTCCAAAATAACTAGCAGGGACAGATGATGTTCATCAGCATTTCTCTGAAAATCGTCCCAAACTTAAACCAACTATGACTTTATTTCAAGTTTGGAATGAAAACTTGATTGATGGGTACCTAAAAAATGATTTTGTTTTACAAATTGTGAAAGTTTTGTGGTAACTACTTTCTCTAGATCTTGGCAATTCAGTTGGAGCTTGCAATAGGGTAGCAGTTGTTCAGTACAACGGGATCCAATGTAGCATGTTTTACATGTAGAGAGAGTCACATTAAGGGTTTGTAATAATTGAAGAACTGTGTTCTCTGTTACTTCTTGTAAGTTAAATCGGAAGCTGGCAAGGGCATATGTCCCACATCCTCTACCATGGGTAACAAGATATCCCTTTGAAGGTTCTTTCAGTTTAAATCGATTTGTTTCTATAAAATACACATTCCAATAATTTGCCAATTGTAACAAAGGGTGGCCTTAACAACAGGAACCTTTGGTTAACTATACATTTGATTATAGAGAACAGCCCTTTCAGACTTGTTCAAGGCATGGTGAACCCGTTCATGAAGAAATAGTCATGTGCCATTAGTTATATATATTATTGTAGATTGGAATGCCTCTTTAATGTGTGATAGTGACTGGGAGTTTGGAGATCATCATCAATGTCTTTCTTTTCTTCTCAAATCTTGATTCATGGTTTTTAATTTTGGTCTGTACAGGTTTTGAAAGGCTTATATTATTTAATGTATTGGCAGGTGAATGTCAATCAACAGCGACTTGAAATACCATTTGACACTCTTCTAGAAATAGATTGCACCAAACATTGTACTCGCCGAGAGACAAGACAAACTTGAAGTCATCCAAGGGAATAGTGAGAAGGGCTCACTGATGTTGAATAGCAAAGTTGGAACCCATAGATGATAAGTCACAAAGTTTGATGAACCATAACACAAACATTCTAACAAAGTGATTACTACATGACACTGGCAAAGTGGAGAGTGCCAACATCTCAAATTGTCTTGATGATATATAAATATTGCCCACAGCAAGCCCAATTATTGTACAGTTTATTACTCTGCTTAAAGACATTAGTAGAATGCTATCTTATCACAGTTTCTCATAGTTAATCATCCACGTTTTGGTACAGCACAGGAAGAATATGAATACAGCATGCCAACAGTACTTTCTGCTGTGAGCCAAGCCTCCTGCAAAGCAACACATCTCATATCTGTACAACAACTGTTCAATATCATTGTTCACTAGCATTTAGTCACCACCTACATACCAAAATGCAAAAGCCAACAATTATTTTGTATTTTCATTTTGTGTGTGCTGGGATGATTGATGATGTGAGGTTGAAGTGTGCTGTCTATCCATGCCCAGTTCTTGACCTTATCCATTGTTTTATTGGATAATGATATAAATAAAATGATATCATACTAATTATATGTCTGGTGCCATCTCTTCTTGCAATTTCATTAAAGGGAAATCTGCCATTCAATTTCCAAAATTTCCAAAATGATTCCTCGCTCTTCTGCTGTGAATGTATGAATGTAATTTTGTATGAGTCAAAATGCTATTTCCTAACCTGCAATCAAATCAGGTTGCCTGATACTTGCCTTCATATTGTAAATACGATTCCAAATCTACTTTGACGATAATTCCACCAAGGTTCTTGCTGGTTCTTCTTGCCAGATCCGAGGCTCCTTTCACATAGGTGAAACACACCCAGAGCAAATACTTTGAGGAAACCACTCTTAGTAAATGTACCTTGAATAGAAACTGCAGGATATTATACCTTCAAATAAAGATAGGAATAACAGCAAGCATCTCTGTGACATTTCAAATTAAATCCTTTCCTGAGGTCACACTATTATTATTATTATTATTATTATTATTATTATTATTATTATTATTATTACTTGTTAGATGCATATTTATAATACTTTTTGCTTTCGTCTATGCACTTACTCTATCAGAATTTTCCCTGGTCCTAGTATGATAGCAACCTCGGCTGTCTCCTTCCTCCTCCCCTTACTAGTTTTTTTGAACCCCCAGTTCCCTCCAGCACTATCTGAAATGCCGTCAGGCTTAGTACAATAGTTGCTTGTTTTGTTCCTCCCCTCCTTTTCTGCACCCTTCTCCCTCACCTTTTGATTTTCTCTGGCTCTACCAGCAATGTCATCAGGCCTAGTACGGTAGGCGCCTGTCTGTTTCCAATTCCTTCCCACTCTCCCCCTCCCTTCCTTATCTATGTCTTAAACCTTGCACTATCTGAAATGTCGTCAGGCCGAGTATGATAGCTAATTTCACATCCTTATTGTTCATGGCCTGTAAGAATGTCATTGTATTTTCCCTTGTTCCCTCCCTTGTCTTGAAGCGCTTTGAAACACATTGGGCCTCATTACGAGTCATCCGGTCCGGAAAGACAGGTGGTGGTAAATCTGCCACCACTGTTCTTTCTGGACCGGCCGATCTCGAATTCTGCAGGCGGGAGGTGTCACTCCCGCTAGGTCTGACCTGGCGGGTTTAACACCACCCGCCTGCAGGTGGACATTGAAACACTGGCACCATTACAACATGGTGCCAGTGTTTCCACTTCCCCACTCCTATGGAGTCCTATGGGACACAATGGGAATGGGGACTTTCCCATGGGGAAATGGGTGAATTCCCGAGTCACCGGGGTTATAATGCCCCGGTAATTCCGGGAATCACGGAGGCGGAATGATAATACGAGTCCGGCGCTAACCTGTCGGTTTTTCCGACTCGGTTACCGCTGGACTCGTAATGAGGCCCATTGTGTATAGGTGCTACATAAATAAACTATTATATCAGCACATATTTATATTATTTTACAAAATAGTCTGATTTTTATTAATCAGTATTGACTTTTTCGTTATACTTTGATTTCTAATTTGCTTTGCCATTATCGTTTCTAGATTCTTCTTTACTATAATGTTAGCGTTATCGATTCTTGATTGCACTTTGGACTTTTTCTTCTTACCCTTTTGTCTTCTTTATTTCTATAAAAAAGGATGAGAAGAAATTAACTCTATGTACCTTTTTCATTTTCGTGAAGTTTTTCCAAGTATCTGGCCAACTTTGACTTTTTATTTACATTGTCTTTCTTCTACTGGGTCTTAGAAAAACAATGCTGCCATATCTTGCAATATATCCTCATATTCCATTACACTTAGTTCAATATTAGTGACTTTAAATTGCAATTATTATCTTCTTGTTTACTATTATTATCTCTTCTGATGCCTCTTCATCTCCTACACACTTCCTGTCTGGAGTTATTCTGGTTACGTATTGGGTTTTACTTATTAAATTGTCTCCTGCACATTCATTCAAAATAGACTTGTTCTGTTAATGATGTTCGACTATTGATGTTCTTTCTCACAGACTACCTCACTATATGTGTCTTGTGAATTTGCCAGAGCTTCAGTAGTGTCTATCTTTTTCTTCACATTCCATATTCATTGTAATTTTATTTTAAGATACTACTTTCTGTAACCCCAAATTAATTAAATGTATAGTAAATATCATAATGAATTGGTTTCATATTTCATTTCATCCAAATGTCACTCTGCTAAACTTTAAAATGTATACAAGTACTGTGGTAAGTCAGACATCGGAGACGGACAAGAATACATATTCTCAGTAACTCAGTTTCATCAAAGTAAAAAGAAGGCTTTGCACTCTCAGGCTGGTTTTTCCACAGTATGCATTGGCCTTGGCCTTTTTATGGTACTCGCTGAAACAAGCTGAAACAAGAGAGGAAACACCATAGGTTTTGAGCTTCAGGAATCAATGTCAAATGATTGGGGTCAGAAACCAAGCCATTCACATTCATGGGCCCCTGCACAGTATTACATTGTCCATTACCATGTAGTCCAAAAACATTTCACTTTCGTTTTGCAAGGGAAGTGTAAACAAATCTTTACCTGGGGACCCTAAATGGGTTCACCCCCAGTGAAATCCTACTTGCCCTATCCTCTAGGGGGTGTTAAGCAGAGCAGGCTAACCTTCCTGGTCTAAAAGGGGATGGATCCCTCTTGGGGAGATGGGATGAATTCCCTGGATTTCTTTCAGTACCTGATGCAAATTATCAATCTATTACGAAAGGAAAGACTAATGGTTCACCTGGAGCAGAGATAATTAAACAGTATTTCATCCAGCGACTATTTCATTTTCCCTTTCAGATCACCCTTAAACTTTTTCATATCATTTAATGGGGCTAACAATAGTGCTGATTGTTCCATGAATTTGACTGTAACTAAGCAATTCATCATTTTCATCAGCAAGAAAAAGCTCATCAATCCCCCCTCTCTCTTCCATATATATTACACGACCTGCGGTAGCGGCTGTGTAGTTATGGTTAAGTTGCTAAACTCATAGGAAGAGCACTTTTTCAGTGGATTATAACTTTGCTCCCCCTGGACGGACACCCACCAAACTTTGCAAAACAAGTGTGTGGCTGGCTCTGAATGTTTTCGCCAATTTGGGCTTGGTTTCATGCGGGTGGGGGGCAAAATGTTTCCATGCTTCTGTGACTTGCCTTGTAGTGGTTGTGGGTAAGGCGTATTCTTTTTTACTGCATGGTATGGTAAGTAGGAAGAGCCTAGGGCTTGGCCACCACCCCCCCAATGTAATGCGGCCATGCCTGGGAGAGCAGTGAGGTACTTAGCGGTTAGGTATGCAGCCAAGTTTTCTCACACCGTTGCTGCAAGGGAGGTGACAATGACATGGAGGAATGAAAGGATTGTTTGGCAGCACACTGTAGAAATATGGACCGATGTCGCAGCTAATGACATACACTGCATTCGTGGTTACGTGCACAGGGGACGATGATATGTTGGTCAGTGTAGGCAGAATATGTAGGGGATGGGTAGTGCATTGGAGATAATATGAGGGTATTTTCAGTCTGTGTACTATGTTGTGTTGTGCCTGCAAAAGCCCTGCTGCATTGTGTGCATGTTGGAAGTAGGTGTGAGAATGTTGCCTTGCTTGGGTGGTTAGTATAGCTATATGCACTTGTAGGCAGTAACACACAGTGGGAAATGTTACTATGAATGCCTCTATTGGGTTCAAGTGGGTGTGTAGTAGGACAAGTATGCAGGAACTTAAATATACTTTATTGGTGGGCAGGTGTGGACGCATCTATCATTATTTGGTGAGTGCAGGGAGACTCCATTAGGGATGGGGAGTACACTGGAGACAATATGGGGGTATTTGCAGTCGGAATGCTATGTAGAGGCTAAAGCCTGGCACAGACTTGCGTTAGGGAGGGCAGTGAGACATTGGCACATGAAAGGAATGTGTACGCAGGTGCTCACATGCACTTTATTGGTGGGCAGTTGTCGAGGAGACTGTCATTTTTTGGGTGAGTGCAGGGAGAGTCCATTGGGGATGGTGAGTGCATTGGAGACAATGGGCCTCATTACACGGAAGGCGGTAAGGGTTAACAGTCACCGCTAATGCTACTGGTGACCGTTAACCCTTACCGCCTTACTACGAGTTCCCTTTGCTGGACCCGACTTTAATAGCTGGTTTTACCAGCCGTTAAAGTAGGGTGCCGCAAAGGGACCTTGGTGCTAATTACGGTACCGCAATTTGCGGTACCGTAATTAGCGGCTTCCCCATTCCCATTATGCCCTATGGGGGCAAAAATGGGAATGGGGAAGGGCCTTGGTGAAAGGGGAATTACCGCCCCCGCTCACCTTGGAGTAGGGCGGTAATTCCACCATCCACCAAGGCAGACATGGTAAAATATCGGCGGCAACCATGGCGCTAATAGGCCATTGGTTACTGCCTACCGTGTAATGAGGCCCAATATGATATGTGCTGTCGGAGTGCTATGTTGTATTGTGCCTGTAAAACCCATATTGCTTTGTGTGCATGGCTTGGGCCCTTAGACATAACAGGGTAGGCAGTGGTTGGAAGAAGGTAACAGAAAGTTTTCTTCAATGGGTACATTAATGTACACATATGTACTTGGAGACAGAAAAGGTAAGTGGCCACATGTTTTTATGCTGCCCACTGGTTGGAAGTAGGTTGGAGAATGTAGCGTGGTGTGACTTTGTTAGTGTACCCATAAGTACCAGTAGGCAGCAAAGGTACGTGGCCACATGCTACTATGCATGCCTCTACTGCATTTTACAGGGTGTGTTGAAGAAGTAGGATATTGGGTGCATGGGTGGATGCCATAGGCTGCCGGTGGTTATGTTGACATACTGTGTTTGCATTGTTTTGCGGCGGTGGGTTTGTGGCGAAATGTTCCCATGCTTCTGTGACTTGCCTTGTAGTGGTTGTGGGTAAGGCGTAGCCTTTTTACAGCATGGGTATGGTATGTAGGAAGAGCCTAGGGCTTGACCACCACTCCCCACAATGTAATGCCTCCATGCATTGGAGAGCAGTGAGGCACTTAGTGGTTAGGTATCCGGTCGAGTTTGGTCACACCGTTGCTGCAAGTGAAGCGACAACAACATGGAGAAATGGAAGACTTGTTTGCCAGCACACTGTAACAATATGGACCAATGTCGCAGCTAATGACATACACTGCATTGGTGGTTAGGTGCACAGGGGACGATGATATGTTGGTCAGTGTAGGCAGACTAAGTAGGGGAAGCGGAGTCCATTAGAGATAATATGAGGGTATTTTCAGTTGGTGTATTATGTTGTGTTGTGCCTGCAAAGGCCCTTCTGCATTGTGTGAAGTTGGAAGTAGGTGTGAGAATGTTGCCTTGCTTGAGTCTGTTCGTGTAGTTATATGTACTTGTAGGCAGGAAGCACAGTGGGAAATGTTACCATGAATGCCTCTATTGGCAATCCGCAGGGGGTTGGAGGTGGACACGTCGACGGCCCTGCAGAACCTCGGGGCCATGGAGGAGGACTGCCTCCGGGACATTGAGCAGGAGTTCGATGATGCCCTGGCCCGGGACATCCAAAAGTGAGCCGTCAGACTAGCCCGCTGCCCTTGTACATAGTTATGTAGTTAGTGTTAGGTTTCCTTTGTTTTTTGATTTATTTTGGACCTTTTAGACATTGGCCACATTTTTGTATATAGTTTATTTTATTAGTTAGTGTTGTTAGATAGGTTTCATTTCTTTTGTTGGGATAATGGACCCTGGCTTGTTCGTCTGTACATAGTTCACTGTTGGATTTTATTTTTCTTTCACAATTTACCCATGGAGCAATGGCTTTCAATTATTATTTCCCATTGGATTTTCTTTTGTGGACAGTGACTTTGGACACCATTACTTTGGATTATGATTTTTTGGTTTTGCTTGTTTTCACGGACATGCTTCTTTTCATTTTTGTACATTCCCATTTCTGTTTCTTTATTTTTGAATCTATTTATGTTTCCTTTAATACATATTTTTTTATCGAACTTCAATGTGTAGTATCATCTCATTGGTTTCATGCATATCATGATATGGGTTTTGAGATTCACTGACACCCATTGGGTGTATGTGAGGGACATGTGTTTGTTTCGAAACTTGCAATTGGTGTTCTGTCATGTAATTGCCATTTCTGAGTGGGTAGATGCAATACTTGGGTGGGTGTTTTGCATTTGGAGGCTGAACATAGGGACCAGGGATCTAGATTGTGATGACATGTTGGCTGGGGAACATGAGTTGGGGCCTGCTGGCAGGTGCCCCACAGTGCTGGGGGGTGGGGGTGGTGGGGAACATGAGTTGGACATGGGTGGGGGCCTGGTGGAGGGTGCCCCTGCACTGCTGGGGGGTGGGGGTGGTGGGGAACATGAGTTGGACATGGGTGGGGGCCTGGTAGAGGGTGCCCCTGCACTGCTGAGGGGTGGGGGTGGTGGGAGACATGGGTGGGGGCCTGGTGGAGGGTGCCCCTGCACTGCTGGGGGGTGGGGGTGGTGGGGATCATGAGTTGGACATGGGTGGGGGCCTGCTGGCAGGTGCCCCACAGTGCTGGGGGGTGGGGGTGGTGGGGAACATGAGTTGGACATGGGAGGGGGCCTGCTGGCAGGTGCCCCACAGTGCTGGGGGGTGGGGGTGGTGGGGACATGAGTTGGACATGGGTGGGGGCCTGGTGGAGGCTGCCCCTGCACTGCTGGGGGGTGGGGGTGGTGGGAGACATGGGTGGGGGCCTGCTGGCAGGTGCCCCACAGTGTTGGGGGGTGGGGGTGGTGGGGAACATGAGTTGGACATGGGTGGGGGCCTGCTGGCAGGTGCCCCACAGTGCTGGGGGGGTGGTGGGGAACATGAGTTGGACATGGGTGGGGGCCTGCTGGCAGGTGCCCCACAGTTCTGGGGGTGGGGGTGGTGGGGACATGAGTTGGACATGGGTGGGGGCCTGGTGGAGGCTGCCCCTGCACTGCTGGGGGGTGGGGGTGGTGGGGACATGAGTTGGACATGGGTGGGGGCCTGGTGGAGGCTGCCCCTGCACTGCTGGGGGGTGGGGGTGGTGGGGAACATGAGTTGGACATGGGTGGGGGCCTGGTGGAGGGTGCCCCTGCACTGCTGGGGGGTGGGGGTGGTGGGAGACATGGGTGGGGGCCTGGTGGAGGGTGCCCCTGCACTGCTGGGGGGTGGGGGTGGTGGGGAACATGAGTTGGACATGGGTGGGGGCCTGCTGGCAGGTGCCCCACAGTGCTGGGGGGTGGGGGTGGTGGGGAACATGAGTTGGACATGGGTGGGGGCCTGCTGGCAGGTGCCCCACAGTGCTGGGGGGTGGGGGTGGTGGGGACATGAGTTGGACATGGGTGGGGGCCTGGTGGAGGGTGCCCCTGCACTGCTGGGGGGTGGGGGTGGTGGGAGACATGGGTGGGGGCCTGCTGGCAGGTGCCCCACAGTGTTGGGGGGTGGGGGTGGTGGGGAACATGAGTTGGACATGGGTGGGGGCCTGCTGGCAGGTGCCCCACAGTGCTGGGGGGGTGGTGGGGAACATGTGTTGGACATGGGTGGGGGCCTGCTGGCAGGTGCCCCACAGTTCTGGGGGGTGGGGGTGGTGGGGACATGAGTTGGACATGGGTGGGGGCCTGGTGGAGGCTGCCCCTGCACTGCTGGGGGGTGGGGGTGGTGGGGACATGAGTTGGACATGGGTGGGGGCCTGGTGGAGGCTGCCCCTGCACTGCTGGGGGGTGGGGGTGGTGGGAGACATGGGTGGAGGCCTGGTGGAGGGTGCCCCTGCACTGCTGGGGGGTGGGGGTGGTGGGGACATGAGTTGGACATGGGTGGGGGCCTGGTGGAGGCTGCCCCTGCACTGCTGGGGGGTGGGGGTGGTGGGGACATGAGTTGGACATGGGTGGGGGCCTGGTGGAGGGTGCCCCTGCACTGCTGGGGGGTGGGGGTGGTGGGAGACATGGGTGGGGGCCTGGTGGAGGGTGCCCCTGCACTGCTGGGGGGTGGGGGTGGTGGGAGACATGGGTGGGGGCCTGGTGGAGGCTGCCCCTGCACTGCTGGGGGGTGGGGGTGGTGGGGACATGAGTTGGACATGGGTGGGGGCCTGGTGGAGGGTGCCCCTGCACTGCTGGGGGGTGGGGGTGGTGGGAGACATGGGTGGGGGCCTGGTGGAGGGTGCCCCTGCACTGCTGGGCGGTGGGGGGGTGGGAGACATGGGTGGGCGCCTGGTGGAGGGTGCCCCTGCACTGCAGGGCGGTGGGGGTGGTGGGGAACATGAGTTGGACATGGGTGGGGGCCTGCTGGCAGGTGCCCCACAGTGCTGGGGGGTGGGGGTGGTGGGGAACATGCGTTGGACATGGGTGGGGGCCTGCTGGCAGGTGCCCCACAGTGCTGGGGGGTGGGGGTGGTGGGGACATGAGTTGGACATGGGTGGGGGCCTGGTGGAGGCTGCCCCTGCACTGCTGGGGGGTGGGGGTGGTGGGAGACATGGGTGGGGGCCTGGTGGAGGGTGCCCCTGGTGGCTGGGGGTGCAGGGGGACATGCGTTGGTGGGCAGTAGTGCAAGTTGACATGTGGGTTGGCTGGAGGGCATGGCCATGGTGGATAGGGTGCCTGCAGGACATGTGCAGGGTAGGCCCCTGTGGTGTGAGCCACCTGCTGGGGCCGTGGAGGGTGTAGAGGGAACACCTGGGAGGACCCACACGTGCAATTCACGTGTGGTGCTCCCCGCGCACCCCTGTAATACACGTACCCTGATGGAATCGCGTGTGATACTTTCCGCGCACCCCTGATATGCACGTACCCTGCTGATATCGCGTGTGAAACTTCCCGCGCACCCCGAAATACATGCAGCCAGGACATTCGCGTGTGGAACTTCACGCGCTCCCCTGATATACATGTACCCTACTGACTTTGCGTGTGAAACTTCCCACGCACCACAAGATACACGTAGCCAGGAGATTTGCGTGTGTAACTTCCCGCGCACCCCTGATATACATGTACCCTGCTGACTTCGCGTGTGAAACTTCCCACGCACCCCAAGATACACGTAGCCAGGAGATTCACGTGTGTAACTTCCCGCACACCCCGAAATACACGTAGCCAGGAGATTCGCGTGTGGAACTTCCCGCGCACCCCAAAATACACGTAGCCAGGACATTCGCGTGTGGAACTTCCCGCGCACCCCTGGAATACACGTACCCTGCTGATATCGCGTGTGAAACTTCCCGCGCACCCCGAAATACATGTAGCCTGGACATTCGCGTGTGGAACTTCCCGCGCACCCCTGGAATACACGTACCCTGCTGATATCGCGTGTGAAACTTCCCGCGCACCCCGAAATACACGTAGCCTGTACATTCGCGTGTGGAACTTCCCGCGCACCCCTGATATACATGTACCCTGCTGAATTCACGTGTGAAAATTCCCGCGCACCCCTGATGTACACGTGCCCTGATGGAATCGCGTGTGGAACTTCAAGCGCACCCCTGTAATACAAGTACCCTGCTGAAATCGCGTGTGGAACTTCCCGCGCACCCCTGAAATACACGTACCATGCTGAAATCGCGTGTGGAACTTCCCGCGCACCCCTGAAATACACGTACCCTGATGGAATCGCGTGTGAAATTTCCCGCGCACCCCTGAAATGCACGTACCCAGCTTATATGACGTGAGGTACTTCCCGCGCACCCCAGTGATACACGTAGCCTGCTTGCCGTGCTTGTACAGGGTTAGCGCAGCCCTTTGCGCTGGATTGGGGATTTTGATGGCTTTTCCCTGCGCGAGAGGCGTTCTTGGGGGCGTAACTGGCGCTGCTGCAGGGTTGCTGCGCCTCTGTGCACCACGGCTGGTTTTGGTAGCTGGAATCCATGAATACGCTGTGCGCGGAAATGGGTTTTGGCGCACGCGGCTGGCGCAGGGATTCGCACGCGCACACTGTGCGCCAGCCGCGTGTGCCACTTGTGCGCTGAATTCTATGAATTACCCCCTAAATAGTAGTGGAAATAAGGGAGTTTGCTGTGTCACTTCACACATAATAGAGTTGGGATGGGACACAAATGCATCTGTTATGATGCTTTGGAATCTACCTTCCAAAAAACTGCAGAAAAACTACACTTTCAAACTCTGCAGAGAGGTCCAAAATAACTAGCAGGGACAGATGATGTTCATCAGCATTTCTCTGAAAATCGTCCCAAACTTAAACCAACTATGACTTTATTTCAAGTTTGGAATGAAAACTTGATTGATGGGTACCTAAAAAATGATTTTGTTTTACAAATTGTGAAAGTTTTGTGGTAACTACTTTCTCTAGATCTTGGCAATTCAGTTGGAGCTTGCAATAGGGTAGCAGTTGTTCAGTACAACGGGATCCAATGTAGCATGTTTTACATGTAGAGAGAGTCACATTAAGGGTTTGTAATAATTGAAGAACTGTGTTCTCTGTTACTTCTTGTAAGTTAAATCGGAAGCTGGCAAGGGCATATGTCCCACATCCTCTACCATGGGTAACAAGATATCCCTTTGAAGGTTCTTTCAGTTTAAATCGATTTGTTTCTATAAAATACACATTCCAATAATTTGCCAATTGTAACAAAGGGTGGCCTTAACAACAGGAACCTTTGGTTAACTATACATTTGATTATAGAGAACAGCCCTTTCAGACTTGTTCAAGGCATGGTGAACCCGTTCATGAAGAAATAGTCATGTGCCATTAGTTATATATATTATTGTAGATTGGAATGCCTCTTTAATGTGTGATAGTGACTGGGAGTTTGGAGATCATCATCAATGTCTTTCTTTTCTTCTCAAATCTTGATTCATGGTTTTTAATTTTGGTCTGTACAGGTTTTGAAAGGCTTATATTATTTAATGTATTGGCAGGTGAATGTCAATCAACAGCGACTTGAAATACCATTTGACACTCTTCTAGAAATAGATTGCACCAAACATTGTACTCGCCGAGAGACAAGACAAACTTGAAGTCATCCAAGGGAATAGTGAGAAGGGCTCACTGATGTTGAATAGCAAAGTTGGAACCCATAGATGATAAGTCACAAAGTTTGATGAACCATAACACAAACATTCTAACAAAGTGATTACTACATGACACTGGCAAAGTGGAGAGTGCCAACATCTCAAATTGTCTTGATGATATATAAATATTGCCCACAGCAAGCCCAATTATTGTACAGTTTATTACTCTGCTTAAAGACATTAGTAGAATGCTATCTTATCACAGTTTCTCATAGTTAATCATCCACGTTTTGGTACAGCACAGGAAGAATATGAATACAGCATGCCAACAGTACTTTCTGCTGTGAGCCAAGCCTCCTGCAAAGCAACACATCTCATATCTGTACAACAACTGTTCAATATCATTGTTCACTAGCATTTAGTCACCACCTACATACCAAAATGCAAAAGCCAACAATTATTTTGTATTTTCATTTTGTGTGTGCTGGGATGATTGATGATGTGAGGTTGAAGTGTGCTGTCTATCCATGCCCAGTTCTTTACCTTATCCATTGTTTTATTGGATAATGATATAAATAAAATGATATCATACTAATTATATGTCTGGTGCCATCTCTTTTTGCAATTTCATTAAAGGGAAATCTGCCATTCAATTTCCAAAATTTCCAAAATGATTCCTCGCTCTTCTGCTGTGAATGTATGAATGTAATTTTGTATGAGTCAAAATGCTATTTCCTAACCTGCAATCAAATCAGGTTGCCTGATACTTGCCTTCATATTGTAAATACGATTCCAAATCTACTTTGACGATAATTCCACCAAGGTTCTTGCTGGTTCTTCTTGCCAGATCCGAGGCTCCTTTCACATAGGTGAAACACACCCAGAGCAAATACTTTGAGGAAACCACTCTTAGTAAATGTACCTTGAATAGAAACTGCAGGATATTATACCTTCAAATAAAGATAGGAATAACAGCAAGCATCTCTGTGACATTTCAAATTAAATCCTTTCCTGAGGTCACACTATTATTATTATTATTATTATTATTATTATTATTATTATTATTATTATTACTTGTTAGATGCATATTTATAATACTTTTTGCTTTCGTCTATGCACTTACTCTATCAGAATTTTCCCTGGTCCTAGTATGATAGCAACCTCGGCTGTCTCCTTCCTCCTCCCCTTACTAGTTTTTTTGAACCCCCAGTTCCCTCCAGCACTATCTGAAATGCCGTCAGGCTTAGTACAATAGTTGCTTGTTTTGTTCCTCCCCTCCTTTTCTGCACCCTTCTCCCTCACCTTTTGATTTTCTCTGGCTCTACCAGCAATGTCATCAGGCCTAGTACGGTAGGCGCCTGTCTGTTTCCAATTCCTTCCCACTCTCCCCCTCCCTTCCTTATCTATGTCTTAAACCTTGCACTATCTGAAATGTCGTCAGGCCGAGTATGATAGCTAATTTCACATCCTTATTGTTCATGGCCTGTAAGAATGTCATTGTATTTTCCCTTGTTCCCTCCCTTGTCTTGAAGCGCTTTGAAACACATTGGGCCTCATTACGAGTCATCCGGTCCGGAAAGACAGGTGGTGGTAAATCTGCCACCACTGTTCTTTCTGGACCGGCCGATCTCGAATTCTGCAGGCGGGAGGTGTCACTCCCGCTAGGTCTGACCTGGCGGGTTTAACACCACCCGCCTGCAGGTGGACATTGAAACACTGGCACCATTACAACATGGTGCCAGTGTTTCCACTTCCCCACTCCTATGGAGTCCTATGGGACACAATGGGAATGGGGACTTTCCCATGGGGAAATGGGTGAATTCCCGAGTCACCGGGGTTATAATGCCCCGGTAATTCCGGGAATCACGGAGGCGGAATGATAATACGAGTCCGGCGCTAACCTGTCGGTTTTTCCGACTCGGTTACCGCTGGACTCGTAATGAGGCCCATTGTGTATAGGTGCTACATAAATAAACTATTATATCAGCACATATTTATATTATTTTACAAAATAGTCTGATTTTTATTAATCAGTATTGACTTTTTCGTTATACTTTGATTTCTAATTTGCTTTGCCATTATCGTTTCTAGATTCTTCTTTACTATAATGTTAGCGTTATCGATTCTTGATTGCACTTTGGACTTTTTCTTCTTACCCTTTTGTCTTCTTTATTTCTATAAAAAAGGATGAGAAGAAATTAACTCTATGTACCTTTTTCATTTTCGTGAAGTTTTTCCAAGTATCTGGCCAACTTTGGCTTTTTATTTACATTGTCTTTCTTCTACTGGGTCTTAGAAAAACAATGCTGCCATATCTTGCAATATATCCTCATATTCCATTACACTTAGTTCAATATTAGTGACTTTAAATTGCAATTATTATCTTCTTGTTTACTATTATTATCTCTTCTGATGCCTCTTCATCTCCTACACACTTCCTGTCTGGAGTTATTCTGGTTACGTATTGGGTTTTACTTATTAAATTGTCTCCTGCACATTCATTCAAAATAGACTTGTTCTGTTAATGATGTTCGACTATTGATGTTCTTTCTCACAGACTACCTCACTATATGTGTCTTGTGAATTTGCCAGAGCTTCAGTAGTGTCTATCTTTTTCTTCACATTCCATATTCATTGTAATTTTATTTTAAGATACTACTTTCTGTAACCCCAAATTAATTAAATGTATAGTAAATATCATAATGAATTGGTTTCATATTTCATTTCATCCAAATGTCACTCTGCTAAACTTTAAAATGTATACAAGTACTGTGGTAAGTCAGACATCGGAGACGGACAAGAATACATATTCTCAGTAACTCAGTTTCATCAAAGTAAAAAGAAGGCTTTGCACTCTCAGGCTGGTTTTTCCACAGTATGCATTGGCCTTGGCCTTTTTATGGTACTCGCTGAAACAAGCTGAAACAAGAGAGGAAACACCATAGGTTTTGAGCTTCAGGAATCAATGTCAAATGATTGGGGTCAGAAACCAAGCCATTCACATTCATGGGCCCCTGCACAGTATTACATTGTCCATTACCATGTAGTCCAAAAACATTTCACTTTCGTTTTGCAAGGGAAGTGTAAACAAATCTTTACCTGGGGACCCTAAATGGGTTCACCCCCAGTGAAATCCTACTTGCCCTATCCTCTAGGGGGTGTTAAGCAGAGCAGGCTAACCTTCCTGGTCTAAAAGGGGATGGATCCCTCTTGGGGAGATGGGATGAATTCCCTGGATTTCTTTCAGTACCTGATGCAAATTATCAATCTATTACGAAAGGAAAGACTAATGGTTCACCTGGAGCAGAGATAATTAAACAGTATTTCATCCAGCGACTATTTCATTTTCCCTTTCAGATCACCCTTAAACTTTTTCATATCATTTAATGGGGCTAACAATAGTGCTGATTGTTCCATGAATTTGACTGTAACTAAGCAATTCATCATTTTCATCAGCAAGAAAAAGCTCATCAATCCCCCCTCTCTCTTCCATATATATTACACGACCTGCGGTAGCGGCTGTGTAGTTATGGTTAAGTTGCTAAACTCATAGGAAGAGCACTTTTTCAGTGGATTATAACTTTGCTCCCCCTGGACGGACACCCACCAAACTTTGCAAAACAAGTGTGTGGCTGGCTCTGAATGTTTTCGCCAATTTGGGCTTGGTTTCATGCGGGTGGGGGGCAAAATGTTTCCATGCTTCTGTGACTTGCCTTGTAGTGGTTGTGGGTAAGGCGTATTCTTTTTTACTGCATGGTATGGTAAGTAGGAAGAGCCTAGGGCTTGGCCACCACCCCCCCAATGTAATGCGGCCATGCCTGGGAGAGCAGTGAGGTACTTAGCGGTTAGGTATGCAGCCAAGTTTTCTCACACCGTTGCTGCAAGGGAGGTGACAATGACATGGAGGAATGAAAGGATTGTTTGGCAGCACACTGTAGAAATATGGACCGATGTCGCAGCTAATGACATACACTGCATTCGTGGTTACGTGCACAGGGGACGATGATATGTTGGTCAGTGTAGGCAGAATATGTAGGGGATGGGTAGTGCATTGGAGATAATATGAGGGTATTTTCAGTCTGTGTACTATGTTGTGTTGTGCCTGCAAAAGCCCTACTGCATTGTGTGCATGTTGGAAGTAGGTGTGAGAATGTTGCCTTGCTTGGGTGGTTAGTATAGCTATATGCACTTGTAGGCAGTAACACACAGTGGGAAATGTTACTATGAATGCCTCTATTGGGTTCAAGTGGGTGTGTAGTAGGACAAGTATGCAGGAACTTAAATATACTTTATTGGTGGGCAGGTGTGGACGCATCTATCATTATTTGGTGAGTGCAGGGAGACTCCATTAGGGATGGGGAGTACACTGGAGACAATATGGGGGTATTTGCAGTCGGAATGCTATGTAGAGGCTAAAGCCTGGCACAGACTTGCGTTAGGGAGGGCAGTGAGACATTGGCACATGAAAGGAATGTGTACGCAGGTGCTCACATGCACTTTATTGGTGGGCAGTTGTCGAGGAGACTGTCATTTTTTGGGTGAGTGCAGGGAGAGTCCATTGGGGATGGTGAGTGCATTGGAGACAATGGGCCTCATTACACGGAAGGCGGTAAGGGTTAACAGTCACCGCTAATGCTACTGGTGACCGTTAACCCTTACCGCCTTACTACGAGTTCCCTTTGCTGGACCCGACTTTAATAGCTGGTTTTACCAGCCGTTAAAGTAGGGTGCCGCAAAGGGACCTTGGTGCTAATTACGGTACCGCAATTTGCGGTACCGTAATTAGCGGCTTCCCCATTCCCATTATGCCCTATGGGGGCAAAAATGGGAATGGGGAAGGGCCTTGGTGAAAGGGGAATTACCGCCCCCGCTCACCTTGGAGTAGGGCGGTAATTCCACCATCCACCAAGGCAGACATGGTAAAATATCGGCGGCAACCATGGCGCTAATAGGCCATTGGTTACTGCCTACCGTGTAATGAGGCCCAATATGATATGTGCTGTCGGAGTGCTATGTTGTATTGTGCCTGTAAAACCCATATTGCTTTGTGTGCATGGCTTGGGCCCTTAGACATAACAGGGTAGGCAGTGGTTGGAAGAAGGTAACAGAAAGTTTTCTTCAATGGGTACATTAATGTACACATATGTACTTGTAGACAGAAAAGGTAAGTGGCCACATGTTTTTATGCTGCCCACTGGTTGGAAGTAGGTTGGAGAATGTAGCGTGGTGTGACTTTGTTAGTGTACCCATAAGTACCAGTAGGCAGCAAAGGTACGTGGCCACATGCTACTATGCATGCCTCTACTGCATTTTACAGGGTGTGTTGAAGAAGTAGGATATTGGGTGCATGGGTGGATGCCATAGGCTGCCGGTGGTTATGTTGACATACTGTGTTTGCATTGTTTTGCGGCGGTGGGTTTGTGGCGAAATGTTCCCATGCTTCTGTGACTTGCCTTGTAGTGGTTGTGGGTAAGGCGTAGCCTTTTTACAGCATGGGTATGGTATGTAGGAAGAGCCTAGGGCTTGACCACCACTCCCCACAATGTAATGCCTCCATGCATTGGAGAGCAGTGAGGCACTTAGTGGTTAGGTATCCGGTCGAGTTTGGTCACACCGTTGCTGCAAGTGAAGCGACAACAACATGGAGAAATGGAAGACTTGTTTGCCAGCACACTGTAACAATATGGACCAATGTCGCAGCTAATGACATACACTGCATTGGTGGTTAGGTGCACAGGGGACGATGATATGTTGGTCAGTGTAGGCAGACTAAGTAGGGGAAGCGGAGTGCATTAGAGATAATATGAGGGTATTTTCAGTTGGTGTATTATGTTGTGTTGTGCCTGCAAAGGCCCTTCTGCATTGTGTGAAGTTGGAAGTAGGTGTGAGAATGTTGCCTTGTTTGAGTCTGTTCGTGTAGTTATATGTACTTGTAGGCAGGAAGCACAGTGGGAAATGTTACCATGAATGCCTCTATTGGGTTCCATTCGGTTGGTAGCAGGACTGGGCAATTGGGTCCATGGACGGAGGCCATAGGGCTTGGCCACAGCCTTCTTTAGGGGGGCTAGTCAGAGATTGGTACATGGAAGGAATTTGTATGCAGGTACTTACGTGGGCAGTTGTGGATGCGTCTATAATTTATATGGTGAGTGTAGGGAGACTCCATTAGGGATGGGGAGTGCATTGGAGACCATATGAGGGTATTTGCACTCAGAGTGCTATGTAGAGGCTAGGGCTTGGTCACAGACTTGCTTTAGGGACGGCAGTGAGACATTGAAACATGGAAGGAATGTGTACACAGGTACTGACATATACTTTATTGGTGGGTAGTGGTGGAGGTGACTTCCTTTTTTTGGGTGAGTGCTGGAAGAGTACATGGAGGATGGTGAGTGCATTGGAGATGAAATTTGCAGTCAGAGTGATATTTTGTATTGTGCCTCTAAAACCCATATTGCTTTGTGGGCATGGCTGGGGCCCTTGGACCAGGGTAGGCACTGATTGGAGATAGGTAACAGAAAGTTGCCTTCAATGGGTACATTACTGTACACATATGTACTTTTGGACAGAATAGCTAAGTGGTCATGTGTCTTTATGCTGCCCACTGGTTGGAAGTAAGTTGGAGAATGTAGCGTGCTCTGACTTTATTAGTGTACGCATACGTACCGGTAGGCAGCAAAGTTACATGGCCACATGGTACTTTGCATGCCTCTATTGCATTTTACTGGGTGTGTTGAAGGAATAGGCTATTGGGTGCATGGGTGAAGGGTGTAGGCTGTAGGCCAGGCACTCATGAGCCGAGGCCTTGATGACACCCACGGCAGTAATGCATTTTTAACTGTGCATCTGTTAGATGGTGCTGAGATGTAGGGAATGGTTGTAGCTCACATTTCAGGCATTATAGGCCAGTGTTGCAAAGATAATGTGGGTACATTGGCAGTGGCACAATACTTTGTGCATGGAAGAGGGTACGCCAATAGTATGTGATTGAAAGTGCACAGGGGTGCAGGACAGAGTGTTTTTTTTGGGATTATGGTAACTGTTGCAATTTGTTGCTGCATAGCTCCATGGCGGTGCATTGCGGTTGGAAATGCAGCAGTGAAAAGTAATGCAGTGTGGCCAATGGGTGCACTGTTGAATACTGTCAGTATGGTACAGGGTATGGTTGAAGGGCAGCTTGTATGGGTTTGGATAGTGTGCTGTGTGCACAATGCTTGCATTGTGGCCAATGTTGTAAACATTTTGTGGTTGAGTTGGCAGTCACACAATACTTTCTGAGTGGAAGTGGGTAACACAAATGTATGTGAATGAAAGGGCATAGGGGTGCCGGAGACAGTGAAATGTGTATACATTATGGTACTTGTTGCATGTAACACTGTGCATGTCCATTGCAGTGTGGAGGTTGGTTAGGAGTGCTGGTGCCAGTTGAGCGTATGTGCATAGTGGTAGTTGGTGACATGCTGAAATGTATGGTTGCATTACGGTGTGGGGAATGTGTGCAAGTAGCACAGCCACTGCAGCAATGTAGGTTTGATAGTGCCCGAGGCACAGGGTAGTGATGTTTGGAGAATGGGTGTGGAGTACATTGTCAACCTGCTAGAGCACTACAAGTGAGTTGCAAAGCATGCATTGTGCATTCCATGGTTGTGGTGATACTTGCAACATGCTACAATATTTACTGTGCAGTAGGAGATTGGGCAATGAGAAGGTGTGTAGTGTGGTCACAGGGTGCAGTGTGTGTGTGTAATGTGAGTATGGAAGTGGGTATGCTTGAAGTCCAGCTTTCATGTGGTTGGTTACTCTGTTGTGCGCAGATATATTGAAGTAGGCCTAATGTTGTGAAGGTGTTGTGCATAGGTTGCTAGTAAAACAATCCGTTCTGAATGGCAGTGCGTAGGTGTGGTGCAGGCTGTGGTATGTTTGTGGATTTTTGCTAAGTGTGACACGTTTTCGTGAATGGGTGTTTTATGGTGTAGGGGAGTTTGGTAGAACTGCTGCTATGTATATTACGTTTCTGCATAATGTTAGGTGCCCACATGGCTGATTGCTTGGATGTATACTGTTGTGGTGGGTGTGCAAAGGGCTGCACGGTTGTGTAAATGGCTAAAGGTGTGCTGGGTGCGTATTAGGATGTGTGTGGATGCTGCATGTGTGCATTATTTATAAGAAGTTTCCACTGGAGGGGCTTTGCAATGAAAAGGAACGTGTACCGAGAGCGTGTAACAGTAAATATGGAGGGCTGCATAGACATTACAGTGTGCAACGCAGAGGTGTTGTATGTCATTGGTGCATGTGTGTTTGAAATTTTAACAGCACCCAATGGGGCAGTGCTGCAAAAATGACTGTGCAAACAAAAGACGTATTGTGTGTGCTTTACTGGCCCATGCCCTTCCCTGTAGATGGGAAAACATACATGCCACATCCTGCCATTATGAACTGGGTGGAAAGGGAAATGGAATTGTGGGAAATAGGCAATTAGGAGTTTACTGTGTGGTTGACAGGAAGGGGCGGTATGAAATCGTCCCAATACTGTGTTGTGAAGGTAGTGGACATGGAGAGATGAACAGTGCTTATCGTCGGTGATACGTTTGTGCGCCATTTGCACAGGTGTTGTGTGGAAAGAGGCATAGCTGGTAATTTCGGGTTGGAAGGAGTGGACACTCTTTGGGGTTGTAAATATAACTGCAGTTTCGGCGGGATGGTTGACCTTTGCAGATATGTGGCCTCTGTAATGAACATTGACTGTGTCGTGGTGCGCTATGGAAGTGTACATTTGGATTATTGTTGTGTGGACGTTTAATCCTCCAGGTTTAATCTGGAGAGGTTGCTGAACACAATGATGCAGATTTTTCCTACTGCAAAGGTAGTTTTCTCATGCATACCACCAAGTAGAGTATGGGCACATGTCGGTGTTATTTGTACCCAGACAGAGGTCAGAAGGTGTGTTATAAATAGAAGCATGTCTGAATTTATGGAAACTTCTGGCATGTTCTCCACGCAATATGAGATTATGAGGTTGCAAAGCATGCAGTGGTTCTGTAGAAATGGCATTTATTTCAGTGGCAATGCCGTTTTCTTGCACACTGTGCAAAAAGCCTTGAGCAGAATATGGTGAAAATGTGAGGAGAGCAAAACAGAAACGCATATAAAGAGAAAAAAACAAAAAGGTTGCGGGCACACAAATAAAAAGAAAAACCTTTCTACAACTACAATGGAAGACTGAATGCCCTATCCTGCTCGATATTGCTTCACCTGCCAACACCCCCCAAACCCTAACTATCAGGAAAAAGATGTGCATTATGGGGTATATTCAGGATTACACGTGCCACATGATGGGTGGCTATGTGTATGTATGGGAATGGAGAAATAGTGCATACTTTCATTGAACTTTGTAATGCATGTGCTTTGGAATGGAACACCATTTGTACTGTAAATGTGTAATGGTATACTAGAAGTGGTCTATAGGAGTGGCTCTATAGGGTGATGGCGGCTTTGTCAATGTGATTGGTGGATGCATGTGCCTATTTACGCGTAACCCAATGTAGTACAGCTGCAGAGAAGATAGTGGATAGGGAAGAAGGACTGTTTTAGCTTTAGAGGGGTGTGGCTCTCACGCTACTTTGGGAGGTGCACGTGCCAAAACCTGCCCTTTACACCACCTTGGCTAATTGACATGGCAGTGGGGGGATTAGCCAATGAGGTATTGTGGGTGTGGTTAACAGGAAGGGGAGGTGAAAGTGCAGTACATTATATTGTGCGTACTGAGGGTGGCTGACATAGCGAAAGGCATTGTGTTCACTATAGGTAATCACGTTGTGATACATCTGCACAACTAGGCCCTGAAAAGACATGTAGACAGCATTTTTCGTTTGGAAGGAGTGGACGGATTGTGGAACAATGTTTATGAGTGCAATTTCACCAATATGCATGCACTTTGCAAAGACCTTGCCAATTTTGCAGTAGTAGATGTTATAATCATCTACTACGGTGCTGTGCATATGGGTTACCTGGCTTGCTTACATTTATTCCGTAGACTGAGGAGATTGCTAGCTGTCGTGAGGACACATTTTCCCACCACCAATGTGCTTTTCTCATCCATAATACGACAAAGAGTATGGGCAACTGCTCATGGATATTGTTCCAAGGCTCATGTAGGAAGGTGTCTCATCAACAGAAGCGTGTTTACTTTTTTGTGTGCTCCTGCAATGTTGTTCTGCAATACTAACCTCATTAGTTGTGGAAATTCAGAGTTTCTCAAACAAAATGGCATTTTATTGACACAAATTGCGAAAGAAGTTTTGTTTGCTCCTGTACAGGATGCTGTGAAGAGTTTACTGTACTAATGGTAGCACAAGACAGCACAAAAGCTAATAAAAACAGAAACAAAGGTGTTTCTGTAGAAGCATTACAAAAAACACACAGCCTCTTGTAAGAGCCGCTCTTTACCTCAACCTCCCCTTACCCTGGTTGCAAGTTATTCCCCCACGCATGCACGCAACATGAAAGCCATATCCGGGGAATATGCAGGTGGCGGACATCTAAACAAAATGATGGGGATTGTCCATGCACATGCTTACGTTGTCTGGCAATAGCAAGAGGGACTACTGCTTCACTCAGGGCTGGCCCTTAACATACTTGGGGATCGGCACATGCCATATTTGGCGCTTCTCAACCAGCAGCCCTAGCAATGGGACTGTAGCGATTGTTTTATCAGGGTGTGCATCACAGGAAAGCGCACCAATAGGAAGAAGGACTATTCCTGCTTCACTAGGGCGCATCGCTCGCAGTACTTGGAGAAAAACACATGCTACATTCTGCCCTTCTCACCATGCTGCCCAATGAAAATTGGACTATACCCTTTGGCTAATCAGGTGGTCAGGGTGTACGTTACAGAAAAGAGCAAGTTATTACCCCACTCCTGCATGCACGCAGCACAAAAAGTCAGCAAATATCACGATAGTTGCAGGGTGGCATGTGGTACATACGCCCTTCTTGCAGATGACGCCCATAGGTAGACCATTGGGTTGAACATGTCCACAAAGTAGAGGATCTACGTTGGACAGTTATTTGGAAATTGAACCCGTCTAGCGATGGGAACAGAGATAATGTCACACTGTTGAAAAGAGAACAGCAGCTCATCTTTTGACCAAATGCTCGGTTAACGGGCTAAACGAAAAATTTGACTGGACTGTTTGAGGCATAATGAATGTTCATCGACCAGCAAATCCCATGAAATGTTCCAATCAGCTGTTTGTACGATTGAGCCACTTACTCATTTCCTGTCTGTAGCTTTCAGTTTATTTACCTTTGGTTCCTAAGGCAGATTGCGCAGAGATTGTTTTCTGCAAGTGATTTCCCGTGTTATGTGCTGATTCTCAACAAGATACAGGTTTTCCCTCACAAGTAACTAGTACCGTAATGGCGATGAAAAGGTGTGTCCATTGTAAACTACAGATACTATCAGGCCTTACGACTCTAACCAAGCAGTATCTTGGCTATTCACGTGCATTACATTGGTTGCCGAGCAACAGAATGTCATGTGTAGGACAGTAGGGTATAAATAACTAAGCCAACACCGACCTCATAGATGATCATGAACAGAGTACGAGTGACATGATACCGAACACAGCTGTGCAGCTACCTCTGGTAACTGTGATTGACGGAGGGTGTATGATCTGTGATTCACAATTTACATTGGACCAACGGTAAGCGCAATGCGATCCCTGCCTCAGTAGCTAGTGCGTACACAGTGTGCTGGGTCTGGGCTACATCCCGGCCCGGCAGAGTCCAATGCGAATGTAGGGGGGCCCCCTTGAGCAACTGCTTCGATCTAAATTATTGACTTGGGTTAATTTTAGGCGCCCTCCCATTTGACGGTGCCCTAGACAGACTCGCGCCAACAGCAATGAACAGCCGACTACACAGATCACGGCCAGCATATTCTTCTCCTTTTTTCAACGCTGGTCATTCATGAATAAACATTTTGTTTGCCTTTTCCTATAAAATGCTTTTTCAGAAACTCATGTTTTCACTCCGATACTCTTGTCCTGACGATACAATTTAACACGTTTCTGGTGTATGTTTCCCGACATTCTCCATTTTCAGTCTGGACCACAAACCAGGTGTGACCTTGTCGGCACACCGCCGCCCTACTTTATTTGAGAATGAGATTGCGAACCAGCGTGCGCAGCTTTAGGTAATGCCGCTGAGTGATTGTCTTGCATTAACAGTTAACAGCTGTACATGGATGGACTGTCCCACTAAAGTGTTTTTGCCATGCTTGCTTCTTTCATTACTAACTAGGGACAGAACCAGTCCTAGCCAAAGACGCCTTGTACGGCGTCAGCCGAGCTAAGTTCTGTGAGGCCTCTAAGTACAGCAGCACACTCCACCTCAACGGCACTCCTCACTGAGAATCTTGCCGGTGAGTGAAGACCTATATGTATCTCCACTGTGTAAGCAGGGCAACAAGGTTAAGGAAGCTTTTCAAACAGATGAACTCGCCAACCAACTGGTTCAAGCCTGACAATTTCTAGAAACATATTGTTCTTTACATCCAATGTATTTCTCCATTACATTGTCTTTATTGTAAGACACACAGTTGATTGAAGCTAACGTATCAGTAGTATGTGAACAAATGAGGGACTGTTTTCCTACATTACAATCTGATGCAGCAAGTTGGTAACCTTTGTGGCCTTAGCGTATTAAGTACTCCATTATTAAGGTTGATAGTCATAATCAACCCCCCCAATAGATGGCCGATTTATCAGCTCCATAGGACAATAGGCTCTATATTTACCCCTGTCCTATCCTCCCACAGGTTGGAAAATGTCCTCTCTCTAGCCGACCAAACGACAAGGGTCGTCACAGTAGGAACAAGCGGACTGCGCTGCTGGATTACCTACTCCTTGACTCACATTATGGTCTTTAATTTGAAGATCATTGTGGTTTTCGTTTTCGTCATATGACACATTGCAAATTCTTCACAGGAAAACTAGCGCTCCTGAAGAATTTCCCCTGATTTTAGTGTATAAGAAGTGAGTGAGGAATGAAACATGTTGGGCTGAATGGGAATTGAGTGGAATGGCAATAAATGGATATTTGAGATTTTAGCACACTTTTGGTTAACTATTGAAACTCTTAGTTCACTGAGGAGATTGACATACTGTTTTGTCAAGCCTGAAAACCTTTTTAATTTGGTTTGTCTCCCTGTGCATTCTTTTTTGCATGTTAAATGTTTGTTAAATCAACAGAAAATGCAATTTATATTGAATTATATTGTGTTGTGACTTTGAGATTTTAACTGATGTGTTTGAATACAATTGTATTTTTTTTAATTATTTGTGTGGTCTAACAGTTGGTTTAATTTTTCTTTGTTAGAACATTTGGTCACCACATATCATTTGGTTGTGGAATGTTTCATATTTTTGTTCCCTCTCTGTGTAGTAGAGAGTCCGAGTGTTCCCACTTGTAGTTGAACACTGCTCATCAGCACTCGTCGTGTTGATTTATAGGTTCTACCCATCTTGGGGTTATTGCTCTTGGTGTAGCAGTTTAAAAATGTATCCCTCACCTCCTTTTTGTATTTAAGTTGCCCATAGAAACGGGCCTGCAGAGGCTATGGGATTGGGCAATAATGTTTGTGGGTGTGGTGTGTATGGACCAAAGGTGCTACACTCTGTATTTGTTCACAGAATGCAGAGGGTGCCATTGTGGCTGTGTGTTTTACAATGCACAGCATGCGGATTGCAGGGTATGCCGACATACATTCAGTGAAAGTGAAAGCAAAACACTGCACTCAGCACTCATTTCCTAATCTGTGATGTGCATGTGTAGTGCTATGGAGTAGGTACAATGAAGTGCCTGATTTTGGTTTATGTGTGTGATACGCAATCATGATGATATTATTGTTGTTCATTGTGCAGGGAACATTGCACAGCATCTTACACGAGTTTCAGTGCCATTTGCGATGAAGGAGGCATTTGCCCAGTTCATGCGTTTCTTTGCAATCTCTTGCATAACTTTATATCGCAGTATGCAGCTACCGATGTGGCAGCGTAATTTTATATTTGGTCTGTCAATGGAGACAGTGCGGTACATTGCAAAGAAGTGTATTTGTGCATTTGTTTTTCATGTGCCAATGGCATACTTCACCCATGGCATTATGATGTTTCACAGCACAAATACATTTCCCTAGCTACAACGTTCATCTTACTGTGCCAGCTATCTCGATTTCTGCACACCCCATCTAAACTGGCTTGGTGCCTTTCTTGCAAGTAGTGATATTTTCTTGTAGTAAATGTTGCGCTGTGACTCTCTTGAAAATGCTCTGCAACACGTAAAGAAACCTTTTTGAACAGCACCCTCCTTTCTAACTGATTGCACTACAGTGTTCTCCACAATGCCACGCCTCCCTCCCTGCATGCGTGCATTCGAAATTCCGTTGTTCATCTGTGAAAGGTGCTTTCTTTTTTTTACCTTTTTTTGTTCCCCAGTGCATTTTTATTTATTATTGTGTTCTCACAAATGCCACAGAAGGAAAGCCAAGAAAGGTCTAGTACAGAAGGGGCAGGACCTGCCTAGATACTATAGGGAACGTGCTGGAAGGTGGAATTATTTGGGTGGGCCTCGCCTATATAGGCGGCACTCATTGCAATGCTCCTGTAACGAGCATTCTTCCAAGCACCTTCTCTGTGTACAGAAGCGCATTGCACTACATGTACAATGCAATGCCCTTTTCTGGGTAAGGGTCTGTAGCGCAGCATATGCTTTGGAAAGGTTGTTTTACAGCTCCGCTGCCCTACAGGAGTGCCCTTCTTGTTGCCCGCAGCAGACGTGGCAAATGCTATACATGAAAGTACCCAACGTCATTCTTAGAAAGGCAGTAGCTGGCCCACTGCTCCTTTGTCCTTTCATTTGATTTGTCGTCACATGCAATACAAACACTTTATGCTATGCCATTAGTGTTAGCGGTACCATTCACGGATACACATACATTGTGGAATACAAGAATGTTTACAACAACGCCAACCACAGCTTCTTTACGTATACCACAAAGCCATTTATTCTGTGCAATGCATGCACATACAGCACTTTTCTAACCACCAGTAAGATTGTTTGCGCTCTGCATATTCTGCTGTTTCCTTACTTGCCTTTACATGCACCAGGATGTATGTGAGGAAGGTGCACCAGCTTTGCAATTTTGCAGCCTTACTACAAACTATCCCACTTGCAGTTACATGTTTTCTTCAACTGTATAACTGGCACACAACCTGTTCATACTTTCTGTCACACTGCTGAGTGCACACACAATGTATCTGTTTCACGGGTGATGGAAAGGTAAGCAGCAGATAAATCAAAGTAATGCCACATTTAACACGCCCACGTCACAGTGCAGGTCGCTGTATTTTGTTTACCAGTGGCCGTTATACAGTTAGGAGTACTTTAGCCACACATTGCTAAATTTTCAGAGCCACCCACGGAGTGGACAGCAATACTTAAATGCAGTAGCGTACTGCATGACTACGTAGGGCTGGCAGCAGGGGCTGTGTCAACAGCATACAGTGCATGACCTATGCATGGGTCTAGGTGTGGAACTTAAACACGTGCACTTCCACAACTACTTAAAAGTTCATTTGAAGATGCAGACGTGCAGTCACTAATGGAGTCCTATGGATACTTGCCGTTGTCGGGGGGAAATTCTGCCGGGGTCGGCCGGGCCGTCCGTAGACCTCCGGGCAGGGAGGCCCCAACTCCTCCCGTATATCCCAAAAGAGATAGAGTATGAGACACACGCAAGAAGCAAGGTGACTCTGCTGTTTATTAGACAAAACGTCAGGGATGGGTCAAGGATCGTACGCGTCCGTCCTGACACGCACACAATCGTGGGGCTCGCAGGCCCTTTTTACCTTAGTATGACGCGCTACTTGCGTCATCTTACAAAGTTTAGCAAAAAACCTATTTCCACTCTGGATTGGTTACTTGAGTGGTAGGGTTAGTATAGCATACATATAGAGAACGGTGTTTGTGGTTGAGGGTTAGTCAGGTGATATACTTGGGCTGTCCCTTCAATTTGATACATGAAAATTGTTACTTGAAGACCTCTGAGGATTGGTCAATGTTAATGGCGTCAGTGATAAGAGCCCCATGTTCTGATTGGTCCACTCGCGAGCCTCCCAGTCTGGGACTATCGCTGTTCCCAGCTCGCGGTGCACC
Organism: Ambystoma mexicanum; assembly: GCF_040938575.1. Classification (NCBI taxonomy): domain Eukaryota; kingdom Metazoa; phylum Chordata; class Amphibia; order Caudata; family Ambystomatidae; genus Ambystoma; species Ambystoma mexicanum. The sequence continues at coordinate 772,153,634 of NC_090923.1, read as the reverse complement.
TGTAATTTGCAACAATGTTTTGTTATGGGTAGGTGTAAACAATGTGAGGATTTATTCATATGTTGGGAGGTCGACTACTACCACTACTGCAGATGTCCAATGAGTCTTTTAATTGTATCTGCCTGTGTCTTGAAACGTGGGATTCAAGCGTCTCCTTCCTCCTGGGCTTGGCATCCTGTCAGGTTTGGCTTTGTCACGTGAGGTGGGACCGTGTTTGAGGCAGAATTCAGCACAATTAATATTGTTTTTCCCACTGTGTGCCTGGTTTATCTTGCAGGTGCGACCTTGGCGTCGGCTTGCGGCGTGCGAGATTGCAACATCGTGCCCTTGGCTGTGTGCTTTCGCCGGGCTCATTCTGCAGGGTCAGCAACCGAGCTCTTGCTTATTCAATGTTCATGGAAGCTTTTGCTTGCGGCCTACTTGGGCCTGGTGCATAGGTGGAACCGTTTGATGCAGAGCGCTTTAGGTTACAGTATCATATTGCTCTATCCTCAGTATCGTGTCTCCGTTATATTCTTCATTATGGTACATGGTTCTTAGAAGAAGCGTGAGCAAGCCTTTTTAGATAAGTTCATTATGCGTCTTGCGTTTCTGCATTTTGAGAGCCTATGTGGAAAATAATAAAGATGCACGTCCGTGGGTATGTCTGTCGCCTACGTCATAGCACTGAGTATGTTCTTCGTGTGGATTGGTGTGGGAGTGTCCGGTGTGCATGCGTGCACAGGTGTACTGACCGTTGGCTAGGTCGTCATGGCATCTCTAACGACGTGTAGGTTTAGTCGAGTTGATCCATGCCGATGGTGTCGGCATGGACAGGGCGGGCTGCTGGGCAGGTAGGTGGGCACATCCGTATGTTCCTGTACCAGGGTATTTGGTCGTCTGGTAGATAGGCAAACTCCTCTCGTGGCGGGTGTCTAGGCCGTGATCCTCTAGGCCAAGCGCGAGAGGGGAAGGGCGGGAGTCTGTTCTTCCATTCTCCCACTTCAGTCCCCCCTCTGGTCGACTTGTCGACCACAAACATATCCTTTTCTTTATCTCCTCCCACTCTCCATATTTTAGTTATTCCTCCCAAATGTCCATAGTGGTTAACATGGTCTTCAAATGACCAATACATATATGCACAGGTTCCTCCAGGAGTGCAGTATACCCATTTCCCTATGTAGCTCCTTGGGTTTCTTGGGTTTTCGAGCTTCACAGATGGTGGGTCCAGGTGGTTTGTGATGATCTGGTTGCGCAACTTCTCTCTCTCTTTTATGATTGTGCCTGTGTGTTGGCCATCGTCTGTTGGCATCAAGAGGTGCATACCAACCATTTTGATCATCTCGTCTGTGGTGCGTGCCTTCCGGGCCTTCCAAAATCTTATTATGATCAGTGTAGCTCCAGCCAAAATAGTACATCCAACTATAATCTTCAGTCCATCTGACAGCCAAGATGGCATCCATGACCATAATATTGAAAACCAGCTCTCATCCTTTTTCACACCTTTACTTTCATCCATCATTTTTGAATGCATCTGGGCCAATTGTAAAACTGCTTCTGTCAGTGTACCATTGTCAGCATCGTTGGCAGGGTGAATGTGCAGCATGATTGTCCTATCTTAGCACAAACTCCTCCTTCCATTGCTGTGAGGAGGTCCAGTACATATCTGTTCTGAAGTGCTACCATCCTCACAGCTCGCAGTTCCTCTTTTATTGCGTTGAATCCATTTACCGTAGAATTAATAGTCATCATTAGTTCCCATCGAGTTATATGGAGCCATTTTGCATTTGCGTAAGCCTGTAGTCCTGGATGTATTATTGAGGAGAAGAACATTGCTGCTCTGCTGAATAGTCTGTGCTCTGGTGGAATTGAAGTGAGTGCTGTTTCCGACCTTCCCCATAGGTAATTTCCTGTCAGAGGTTCTCCTTGTCTTTTCTTTCTATTCAGGACAGTATTATTGCCGTTGGTTTTGCTCTCTGGCCCCTTCTGAGGTTGTACAGATCTCTTGTTCCTCTTGTTCCCTTCATCCATTTTGGGGAGGTTCGCCACATTGACATGTTTCTGGGGTACCACTAGTGATGGTACATTAACGTCCACCATTGTGCATATACCATTCCACAGAGGGGGCAGTGTGTGGTATGCTTTTTCTCCACAGGCCCAGTAATGGTCCATTACTACTGCTGTTCCTGCTCCCCCCTCAGGTAACTCCATCACGCTTGCACAGTTGGTGTTGTATCCTACGTCCACCTTCCCTCTATGTTGGTAGCATACCTTAGGCGCAGTTAGCGGCAGTATTGTTATTGGGTCTTCATCCTTCTCCATCCACGTGAGCATGGGTACGTACTTGACCCAAGTCATCCAACATCTATGGTTGTGTTCATCAATAGTTGAAATATTTTCTCTTGTTACCATGTTGCTGCCAACCACTCCTATGTCCAATTTGTTGTTCATGTACACCTTCCCTGTTATTATCACCAGTGGTCTTTCCCAACATCCGTTCTTACCAGGGACTTCAGTGGCGTACCAATCACATGGTAGGTACTGTAGTGTTACTTTCTTTGTTTCTCCTTTTTCAGGACCACTTGTTATGTATCTGAATCCTTCAGCATGTAAACTGCTCTTGTGGTAACTCAAATAAGTCTTGAGGAAGTTGTTTTCATATGGATATGTATCTCATGTTTTCCACACCAGTTGCACCACTGTCCCTTGAAATCTTCCTTTCGTCTGGAACAGTGCCAGGTATATTATACATTGTGCTACTTTTTCATCTATCTCCGTGGCAACAAATGTTCGAGAAGCGCTCATGGCGTATGGGATTAATGAGCAAACGTAGCAGCTGTCTTCTGTTGTCTGCTTACCTATGTGGGTCATGTGTTGGTACCATATGTTGTTTGAGACGTGTGCTGAATCTTGTATGTAGTTGTCAATACCTTTATTATCTGAGTATGTGTTGCGTTTAACTCTATTTTCCTTGTGTGGGATTTTACTAGTACCACCTGACGTAACACCTGTTGCAGCTGGGGGTGGGGGTGTATTAGGTTTGGGTACAGCAACAATATTGATAGCATAACTGTACTGCCATACAGAGGCAGCCAAGAATCCGGTGATCATTAAAAGCCCTATCAATTTTATTACAAATGCTAATTTCACCGGCATTTTGCTCTTACCTCGCTGCAGTCCGGCAGCTTATTCTTGCGACGTTACAGTTGCCCGCCTGAAAAGTCTTAATATGCTTGTTATTAGTGTTAGTTGTTGTTTTTAAGCTCTCCCTATCAAGTAGTCATTCAGTGCCCAGGCAAAGACCTGTTCCTACGCCAATCTAAGCGATCTATCTCTTAGGGCAGGCAAGTATGGTTGGAGGTGGGGCATTGAATGTTCTATGGCCAAGAGGAATGCTGTGTAGTAGACACGTACCCTCCTTCTTTTCAGGTACGTTGGCCTTTTTATTTCATATACAAATTGGTGTGACAATTCTTCCAGGTAATTATCGTCTGAGGGTACCATCTACTCTTGGGCAGTGAATTGGTTAGTTATCTACTTTCTTAGTAGTACAATAATACGCTGTACCTGCATGTGCGAGAGAAAAGAAAGAGAACATTCAGGTGTTTACATGTGTATATGTGCACGACAATGTCCTTCAGTTCAGTTATTACTACAGTGGGTAGGGGGTCAATGGGCAGAGGGCTTGGGGCTCAACTGGCGGAGGTCTCTTTACTCTTTAATCGTGTAACCATGGGGTGGGCGGTATGGGGATCACCCCTTTCTTTTCTAGTAGTTGTCTCTGGGGAATCTGAGGGGTGGCAGGGTATGGGGACACTTAGGCCGTTAGTTGTGGTAGAAGTCTCTTCCTCCGTTGGTGACGCTGTTGTTGTTCTTCCAGTGGCCCTGTCGGTGTCGCTGGGGCGGGTCTGGAGTTTGTAGATCTTTACGTCGTGTAGGTGGTTCCAGGCACGTTTGTCCTGTAGCTTTACTGCTCTCGTTGATACCTCCTCTACCAGATGGGGACCAGTGAAGCGTGGGCTGTTCCACTTTCTGTTGAAATTGCGAAGTAGTACGTGGTCACCTTTAGCAACTTTGCACAGTCTTTCCTTTTCCAATTCTTTATCCGCGTCTTCTTGTTGATCGCTGTTAGACCCGCCCCGCGTGCGCTCGAGCTGTTGCGACACAAACACTAAACTAGTAATCAAAGAAGACACATATTGGTACATTTCATCACCAAGGACATTTGCAGTACTCTCGTGGTCGGTAAATGCTCTTGATGTTGGCGTTAGGGGAAGGCGCATTTGGCGTCCGGTAACCACCTCGTGAGGGGTGAGGTGGTGGTCGGAACCTGGTCTATTCCTTAGCTCAAATAGGGCTAGTGGAAGGCAATACAACCAACTCTTCTTTGTTGTTTGCTGTATTTTTGCAATTGCCTCCTTTAATAGGCCATTCAGGCGTTCACATACACCGTTGGCCTGTGGGTGGTATGCACATGCAAATTTGTGCTTGATATTCAGTAAGGATGTGATGTGCTGGAACATTTCGTTTGCGAAATGTGGGCCATTATCTGACCGCAGTACCTCGCACACTCCCCACCTGTGGAAGACCTCCCTCACTAGGAATTTAGCTGCTCTGAATGCATCTGGGTGTGAACAGGGCCCTGCTTCAATCCACCTTGAGAATGGGCATACTACTACAATCATATACCTATTTCCTTGACATACGTTGATCATATCAACATAGTCAATATGGAGATGTCGGAAGGGTCCCTCTGGCCGTGGCATAGTACCTCTTATCACCTTCAGAGTGTGACCGGCCGTAAACTGTTGACATGTGAGACAATTGCTGATAAAATATGACACATGAGAATTTAACTCAGGGCAGAACCAGTCTTCCCTAATTCGTGCTGCAATTACTTCCTTGCCTGTGTGGGCTGGGTGGTGTAGTTGGCTCAGGGCAGTGTTCAATAGTGCCAGTGGTATTACAATCTTTCCAGTGTCACCCTGGCGCCATGGTGCGTCAGTTGGTGACATTGTGCATCCTCTTTTTACCCATAATTCTTTTTCTGCCATTGGTGCAGCCGCTTGTAGATCCATTATCTGTGTGGCTGGGAGATGGGTGTACCCTTCTCTTATCAACATCTCCTTAGCCATTCCCCTCCCTCTCCCTCTCTCTGACTCTGGGGGGTTCCATATCTCACCAAAATATGCAGTATACTACGCATGTGCGTCCGCTGCTGCATTCCCTTTTGAAATGTGGTCTTCACCATTGGTGTGTGTGGTGCATTTGACCAAGGCTAATTATTGGGGGTCATTTATTGCTTCAATTAGTTCAGCCAATAGGAGGGCATGTTGCACTGGAGTGCCATCAGCTCTCCTAAACCCTCTTCTTCTCCATTTCGACAGCCCTGAGTGGACAGTGGACGTAACATATGCACTGTCGGAATATATGGTCACTCGTTTGTCAAAGCTTTCCTTCAACGCCAAGATTAGTGCAATTAATTCTGCTGCCTGAGCGGAATAATGCTGTGGTAGTTGTACACATTTCATTGCCACACACACTGGTACCTCCATCATTTTTACCATTGCTGCCCCAGTCCTCCTTATACCATCCCTTTGGTCGATAGTTGATGACCCAACAATGAACAGGAGCTCACCTCCCTCTAGTGCGTTCTCTTCAATCTTTCTAGTACATGAGTACATTTCAGTGATTTGCGTACAATCGTGTGCATAATCACCTTCCTCAAGTACTTCTGCTAGGAACCTTGCAGGGTTGACCGTGCTGATAGTTCAGCTCTGGATAAGATGATCTCATAACCTGATGCCCTTTGCGTGGTTAGGGTGGACTTAGGTTTATTCAATATTGCAAATAGTGCATGTTCCACAAACAGCAAACAGTGTGGTTGGGTACCCCATGGTGATTGCTGATGCTTTCTCTACCGCAAAAGCAGCTGCGGCGAGACCTTGTTCGCAAGGGAAATGACCTAACATCACAGGATCTAAGTGGCCGCTGTAAAATGCTACTGGTTTGTAGCCCATGCTTGTTTTTTGAGCCAACACCGCTTTCATTACTGCTGAGTCGCAATGTGAAAATATAAAGAATTGTCGCTCATAGTCTGGGGTTGCCAGTACCGGAGCAGTTGATATCGCATCTTTCAGTTCATCAAAAGCCTCTTTCATTTCCATTGTCCACCCCAACTTTTTCTCCCCTTTATTAGCTTCCTTTAACGCCTCAAGCAGGGGTCCTATGTATGAGCTGTAATCAAATACCCATGCTCTACAGTAGTTGCACAGACCCAGGAACTGCTGCAGTTCCCTCACTGTTTGTGGCACTGGCGTTTTTGAAATGGCCTGTGCTCTTTGTGGTGCAATCTTTCTTCCATGTTGGGATATGAGCTGACCAATGTAAAGTACCTGTTCTTGACAGTACTGTAACTTTTCCATGTCTACCTTGTAACCTTTTTCAGCCAATATTGTCAGCATCTTTAATGAGTCCTCTCTGCATGTTCTTTCGTTTGTACTGCAAATTATTATGTCGTCGACATACTGCAACACTGTGCTTTCCACTTCAATGTTACCCAAATCCATCTGCATTACTCTGTTGAATATTGAGGGTGATTCGCAGTACCCTTGTGGCAATCTGGTGTGTTTCCACTTTGTGTTTCTTTAAGTAAAGCTTGTCAGATCTTGTGCGTCTGGGTGCAATGGTATTGAGAAAAAAGCATTTTTAAGGTCGATCACTGTAAATCGTGATGCTTCTGCCGGAATGCCACACAATATTGTGGCCGGGTTTGCGGCTATGGGGTATTCTGCTTCTACTATGTTGTTCAAGGGCCTGAGATCCTGTATGAAGCGCCAAGACCCCCCTCTAGCCTTGCGCACTGGGTATACAGCCGTGTTACATGGTGATTCTGAGGGGACCAATATGCCATTATTTATAAGGGCCGTTATGGTTTCATATATGCCCTCATCTGCCTCTTTTGATAGTGGGTACTGTTTCACTCTGGGGAGTATTGCACCTTTCTTCAATTTTATCCTTACTCCCCCTATATTTTTTATGCACCCCACGTCATAGGGGCCGGTAGTCCATAATGATGTGGGTACTTTTGTCATATCCTCCTCAAAGAAGGGAACTGGGGTGGATGTGGGTGTCTCAAGTGCCATTGCAATTTTCTGTGCCACTTGTTTGTACGCCACTCTTAGCCATATTTCCACACTCATCATAAACACCATTTCACCTTCCTCCTTTTCTTCTGAGAACAGCTCCTCATCTGACACCTGGGTGAGTCTACATCCTTCTGCTAGTGCTATCACTGCCCTCCATGCTCTTCCTTCTCTGTCTTGGGCATGTACCACAATGTAATCAGCTGTTGCTATAATGCTCTCAATGTCCACTGGAACCACCTTTCCTTCTGATTCATTGACTGGTGTTTCTGGTCTGAACAAATAGGCGGCTGGCCTCCTGCATATCTTTCCCTCTATCCCTGGCATCCATGCAAATGCCATGTCTGTCCCGTACTGGAATAGTTTACCATCTACTGGCTCAGCCATAATCGCTGTCTGTCCGCAGTATGCTTGCATAATCTGTCGTGCTGTGAGAATGTTAATTCCTGGAGTAGAGCAAATGATGCCGTCCTCCGTAAAGGAGATCGTCATATTCAACCTGTTCATGATGTCTCTCCCCAGTATATTTACTGGTGAGGCACTATAATATAAAAGTGGGACTGACATGTCATAATCTCCTATAGATAAAGGAATGTTATCAGTAAAGGGAACCAACCCTCTAGCCCCAGAGAATCCTTGGGTGTTCATGGCTTCGCCCGACATCTTAAATTTACCTTCCCTTATGCAAGACCGGGTCGCCCCGGTGTCAACAAGGAATGATAATTTTTTGTCACCTATCGTTACCTCTATGCGTGGTTCCTCCGCACTATTAGGTGTTACTGACAGGATGGGACACACCAAGGCCGTCTGTGGGCTGTCCTATTGAGGGTACAACGATTGACCATTTCCTGTGTAAGGGTTGTGTCCCAGGACCGTCACCCTACCCAGTTGTGTTTGTTGTGCTTGGGGTTGTTGTGTTATCGCTACCTGTTGTTGCGGCAGTGAATATGTCTGTGGCTGTTGTTGTGTTATTAGTTGTTGCTGTTCATTTCCTTGTTGCAACGTCTGCTGTTGCTGTATGCCCTGCTGTTCCTGTGTGGGCCTTGGTTGTCCCTGTTCACTCCATGATGGTGTTCCTGGTCTTACTCTACACGTGCGTGATATGTGCCCTACTAACCCACAACTCCAACACACCGGTGGTTCCCTACTCTGCCATGGAAAGCTTCCTGTGTTGTCCTGGTATACTGGTTGTCCGGTGGGGTAGGAATTTCTAAGTCCTCCCACCTGCTGTTGTGTGTTATATCCGTATCCTCTCCCTCTCATAATTCCTCCTCTTCCACTGTTGTAATTATAATACCCAGCTCCTGGCATTGAGTATCCTCCTCCCATGTTGGTCGTGTATGGTTGGAGTGGCGGCACCTGTTGTGTTATAGTCTGTGAAGGTGGTATTTGGGAGGGATCTTGTGCAGCCACTACTTGTGTGGGGCTTTGGGTCATTGTTGTAGGTGTAGTTATTAGTGCCCCTTCCATTGTGTATTTAGTAAGTTTTTTCTGTACTAGTTTAGCCTCTTCCGTTTTTCTGTCCTCTTCCTTTTGTTTCATTTTTCCTTGCCATGTCCTGAATGATGCACTATTGTCAGTTGTATTTCTGGCCATGCTTTTGCTTCCATTCCCACTACTTTCTTCAGTTGTTTCTGAACTCCTTCTGGGAGCCCTTGTACTAGTATATGATAAAATATTGCTGGTGTTTTGTCCCATTGTTCTCTAGTTTCCATGCGCCACTTCTCTTGGATTTCCTGGATATAATCAACAGGATCTTCGTTCTCACGCATCTTGCGTGAGGTAATTGCTCCTATGTCTGATGTGTCTGGGTACTGTACCCTCAGTGCCTGCCATAGTGCATGTCTGCAGTTTGCGAATGGTGCCCCATCATGCGATGTGTTTGCTATTGTTACCCCAGGGAATCCCGCTCTCTTCCAAATGTCATCCGCTGCATCCCCTAATATCGATATTAGAAGGCCCTTTACATCTCCCACTGCCAGTTTCTGTCCTGCGGTGTGTTTTTCCATTTCATATATCCATTTACCCGCACCTCCACTTAATGATGGGAGCCTGCACTTTATATTTTCTTTGTCTGTATGCTTCCAAGGGACGTACTGCGGTCTAACCCCTCCCCTCTCCAGAAGTGGCATTAAGTTGTGTCTCGTTTTACCCCTTGGGTCCCATAAAATCGAGTCCTCACACCCCTCCTCTTCTTCCCTCTCTCCTACATCGTCAATTTCATTCGTATCTCCCCTGTTCGTAACTCTTTCTTCTCCATCTTTTCCCCTTCTTCCATCATTTCCTGTATTTAATGTGGGCGTGTGTATTCGTCCTTCCTGCCTGCGTCTAGGGAGGTCTCTAAGCCGACCTGCATAGGGTGTCAGATCGTTTGTGAAGGGCGCAAGTTTGATTGTACGTAATGAGCGTGAGGTGGTTTAGCATGTAGGGTGGGATGGGAGAGGGTGTGATGGTGACGGTGTGGCTTCATGTGTCTGTCTTTCCGCTATTCCTTGCTCTTCCTCCTCACTTCTCTCCAGTTCACCCTTTCTCCTACAGATCCATGGTGAGTCTGTGTTGGTCCGGGTGGTGTATAGTTTATGTAGGCTTTCCCTTTCACTGTGTCTTCCTTCCTTCTCCATTCCTTCTTCTTCCTCACTACAAAAGTCATTCGTAAATGGCAGTCCCCACTCTGCCTTTTTCCCCTTGATTGTTACTGTTTTTAAGTCTATTAGGTCCGGTTCTCCCTTTTCTCCTTTACCAACCGCTCCCCTCTGCGCTGATGTTGTTGCTACTTCTGTGTCTCTATATACATACCCCCTTACTTCACTCTCCCCTCTCCTACCTTCTCTTTCCCCTTCATTTCTCTCCTCCATCTCTCTACCAATTTCCTCCCTTTTCCTTTTTAATTCCTCTATTACTTCACTACTCATTTTTTCCAATATCCTTTCATTCTCTTTCTTCCTTTCCCATCTCACCCTCTCCCTTTCTAATATACTCTCTATCACCCTCCCTTCTTCGTATTTCCTAGTCGTTTCTGATAGTAATCTCTTCTTCCACATTGTCATTTCTTTTTCTTTCTCTTCTTCTTCCTTTTTCCTCTCTCGTAGTACTGCTCTTGATACCCTTTCTGCTGCTGCTTTTACCCTTTCAGCTTCTCTCCTTTGTTCCTCAGTTCGTTCCCTTATTTTTTCCAATTCGTTCTTACCTTCTTTCCTTTCCCTCGCTCTCTCTCTTTCCTCCCTCTCGAGCTGTTTTATCAGTTCATTCTGCTCATCCCTTAACTCTGCTAGTCGTTCCTCCAAAATCTCTTCCTTTTGTCGTTACAGCTCTTCCCCTCTCATTCCACTCTCCCTGGTATTATCCTCGTCTACTTTCCTTACTACCTCCTTCTCTTCTCCTGTTAATGAACCTCGTAATTTTAATAGTATCTGCGCAGCTACCCACTCATCATGTCCTATTTCCACAGTTTGTTCTTCTCCAGTCCTCCCCTCCCCTGCTGGCATCTTCCTATGAGCCACACATGTTGGCGGGCTGTATGCCGGGTTCGAGTACCCCTCAGCTGCCCTTAACTGTCCTCTTTCTATTTCTCCTAATTCTCTTAAAGGGTACAACCCCCCTCCCTCTGTTTTCACTACCTTTGCTAGGGGTATATCGTTGCTCTGTTCCTTTTTTATTTCATTTTCTTTTGAGTTATTATTCTTTTCTCCTCCCTCTTGTCCGTTCCCCGTGTTCTTTGGGTCTTCACTCCCCTTTTTCCCATTCTCTCCTTCCTCCTTAATCTCTTTTTCTTCCGGTATTTCCCCCACAGTGAACATTCCATTTGGTCCTGGTCGGGTCCCTTGGAACATCCTCCATAAGTTAAACACCTCCACGTGGTTTGTCAACTTCTTCCCTTTGTATGTATTATGCAGATGGTTTAATAGTGAATGTTGGGTATATGGATCGAAGCTACCATTAGGCGGCCATGGTGTTATCATTTTGTTGTCCGTCCCCTGTGTCCATTCTATGCTATACTTGATCAGTTTCTCCCTATGGGGTGACAGTGTGGTACATATGTGTTGTAGTGGGGTAGTGAGGGTGTTCCCCCACCCTCCCGATCCTGTCCCGTGTGACATAGTAGCGCCCCACTTGTTACCCTTCCCCTATTTGGTAGCGGTTATCTCACTAGCAGTTTACAATATACAGCCTTATATCTTTACCTGGCCCCGTAAGTTTGGGGACGTGCGATAGTCCGCTAAGGAAAATTATTAAAATATAGTATTTACATTTGTATATTTTCTTCTTTCTTTCTTCCTTTACACAACACCCTTACAGCCCGCTGCGGCCGAGGCGCACGCAGCCCCCTGCGGCTGCGTGCCCCTTGTGACATTCTTATACTGCCGCCCTATTGTCACTTGCTCCTCCTCCCTCTTCTACAACTGCCGTGGCCGGCATTCTCTGTGCGCAGCCACGTCCCCCGTTTCACCTTTCCCCGATCAACTCATTACCGTTTATCTCCGTTTCCACTCCCTTACCACAGTTCTCTTCCCCACCACTCTCAGAAAGAAAGATGCCTTGTGCTCGGGATATCCTATGAAAGCCCTACTGGTGACGTCACCGATCTCTTCGAGCTACTGGTAAGTTCTTCATATATTCTTTAAGTCCAAAATACACTTGTAATCTACCCCCGTTAACCTCACAGCGGTCTTCCTGTCACTCCTGGAACAAGTTAATCAATAATATAATCGGACTGCGCACGCTGCGTCGCCTCGCGTGTGATACGCCCCTCGACAGGAGGGCTTAACCAGCCAATTATCTTCCGTATTGGGCAACTAACTAGCTACCGCCTACAGGGAAACGTCATCTACCTATCGAGTTTCTTGCTCGAACAATAGGGATCCTCATCTACTCATTGATCAATAAATGCCAAATCGTAGGAAACCACACACACACACCCTTACACGTAGTCGCGACCTAGGCCAATCAGTGTCTACGAGCGGCCGCACGTGATGTTTTCGTGCTCAACCCCCCTCTCTCGCGTAACGTAGCCGACTGCTCTCGCACTCGTTCGGCTACCATTCATTTCATTGCCAACACTAAATTGTCAAACCTTCGCTGCGCACCTGTGCAACACCTCCCACCTCCCGTATTTAATTCCTCCCCCCTCCCTCACAATTTCACATTGCTTGTTGTGCGTGGCATGCTCACCAAGTTCTCTTGATGCGGGGCCGCTCGACTGCATGCACCCCTCCAAGCGGCTCGCCACCTCCCCTCGTCTGGACCACGTCTGGACACTCGCCAACCGCGGTCGGGATACTTCTCAACCGGCTCCCGAAGGCCAATATCCGGATTGCGCTGTCCGGTCTTCTCGCAGTTCCGCGATGTTCCTGTAGTCCTCAGAAGGGTGCAACGGCAGAGGGGGCCGCGCCGCCGGGCCTAATCGCAACGGGAGTACCTGGAAAAAAATAAAAATAAAAAAGCAGATCTTAAACAGATCTCAGCAGTGCCTCCAACTTGTCGGGGGGAAATTCTGCTGGGGTCGGCCGGGCCGTCCGTAGACCTCTGGGCAGGGAGGCCCCAACTCCTCCCGTATATCCCAAAAGAGATAGAGTATGAGACACACGCAAGAAGCAAGTTGACTCTGCTGTTTATTAGACAAACCGGCAGGGATGGGTCAAGGATCGTACGCGTCCGTCCTGACACACACACAATCGTGGGGCTCGCAGGCCCTTTTTACCTTAGTATGACGCGCTACTTGCGTCATCTTACAAAGTTTAGCAAAAAACCTATTTCCACTCTGGATTGGTTACTTGAGTGGTAGGGTTAGTATAGCATACATATAGAGAACGGTGTTAGTGGTTGAGGGTTAGTCAGGTGATATACTTGGGCTGTCCCTTCAATTTGATACATGAAAATTGTTACATGAAGACCTCTGAGGATTGGTCAATGTTAATGGCGTCAGTGATAAGAGCCCCATGTTCTGATTCGTCCACTCGCGAGCCTCCCAGTCTGTTCCCAGCTCGCGGTGCACCTGTAATTTGCAACAATGTTTTATTATGGGTAGGTGTAAACAATGTGAGGATTTATTCATATGTTGGGAGGTCGACTACTCCCACTGCTGCAGATGTCCAATGAGTCTTTTAATTGTATCTGCCTGTGTCTTGAAACGTGGGATTCAGGCGTCTCCTTCCTCCTGGGCTTGGCATCCTGTCAGGTTTGGCTTTGTCACGTGAGGTGGGACCGTGTTTGAGGCAGAATTCAGCACAATTAATATTGTTTTTCCCACTGTGTGCCTGGTTTATCTTGCAGGTGCGACCTTGGCGTCGGCTTGCGGCGTGCGAGATTGCAACATCATGCCCTTGGCTGTGTGCTTTCGCCGGGCTCATTCTGCAGGGTCAGCAACCGAGCTCTTGCTTATTCAATGTTCATGGAAGCTTTTGCTTGCGGCCTACTTGGGCCTGGTGCATAGGTGGAACCGTTTGATGCAGAGCGCTTTAGGTTACGGTATCATATTGCTCTATCCTCAGTATCGTGTCTCCGTTATATTCTTCATTATGGTACATGGTTCTTAGAAGAAGCGTGAGCAAGCCTTTTTAGATAAGTTCATTATGCGTCTTGCGTTTCTGCATTTTGAGAGCCTATGTGGAAAATAATAAAGATGCACGTCCGTGGGTATGTCTGTCGCCTATGTCATAGCACTGAGTATGTTCTTCGTGTGGATTGGTGTGGGAGTGTCCGGTGTGCATGTGTGCACAGGTGTGCTGACCGTTGGCTAGGTCGTCATGGCATCTCTAACGTCGTGTAGGTTTAGTCGAGTTGATCCATGCCGCAGGTGTCGGCATGGACAGGGCGGGCTGCTGGGCAGGTAGGTGGGCACATCCGTATGTTCCTGTACCAGGGTATTTGGTCGTCTGGTAGATAGGCAAACTCCTCTCGTGGCGGGTGTCTAGGCCGTGATCCTCTAGGCCAAGCGCGAGAGGGGAAGGGCGGGAGTCTGTTCTTCCATTCTCCCACTTCACCGTGTAATTGCACATCCGCCAACCAAGTACTAAAAACCTTTTCCCTTTACTAAAAAACGACCCTAAAGCAACGTTATGCTTAAAGTGCCCTACTAAAAACCTATGAAATTCACTAGCAAAAAACCTTGTTAAAGGGACGTTATGGTTAAGTTGCTCCACTACAAAACCTATGAAATTCAATGGAAAAACGTTGCTACAGGAACGTTATGGTTACAGGTAAAACCTAAAACCCCCAGAAATTCACAAGTAATGGTACGCTACGCAACCATAACTCACGCTACCACTGTGCACTGCAAGGACTAATACACATGACATCAGCAACTTGGTCTATTAAGGATGCCTGGCATGGAAAGATGATATCACGGGACTAGCCAATCAGATTTTGGATGTTGTGGAGGAGGAGTTGAAGTGTACAGGAGTACAGGATAGCAAGTGTGTTGTGGTAGTGAAGATGGCTATGGCTATGAAGAAGCAGAGTGTTTGTATTGTGGGAAATTCTTGAATCCATTCACTGAAGGATCATGGCATCTCTGCTACTATTGGATCGGAAGAAGTGAAAGTTTTGTGGTATGCAGATTGTGGATTAAAGTGGGTGACTTGGTTACCATTCTGTGAGAGTATCTCTCAACTTAAATGTCCAGATATCATTATTGTGCATTGTGGAGGCAACAGTTTGGGCTATATGACTGCAGGATCTTTGCAGTTTGCCATACAGGACATGTTGAAAAGCCAAATGGAACTGTTTCCAGCTGCAAAGTTATCTTTTCTGAAATCCATCAAATTCAAATATGGAGATGTCCAAACTTGAAATGGAAGAAGCTAGACAGCATGTCAATAAGGGTGTATTTGCTTCTTCAATGTTCTTGATACAAGAGAATGAACTGGGTAGCCTTGTTCTTTTTATAGGGTCTTCACAGGGGGAATGACTGGCCACAGTATTCTACAACAAAGGATTTCTAATCGTATAACACTTTTATATCAGAAAGTTCACTTCACTCTAGGGGAAATGACTCCCTTCTCCTTGGATCACTTTATCTCACAACACAGTACTTGTTCCGCCCTTTCCTTGGTCGCAAGACTTTATATGCAGTCTTCCTGGTAATCAAAGAGGTGACTCCCCTCCCCTTGAATGTAGCTTTTCTTCAACTTTGGGAATGACATCCTTCCCCAGGTCTCTTGGCCATTTTCTGCAATCTTAACACTATCAGGAGATCTCCTCCTCTCTCCTGGTATATGGGTTTCACACACCACAGTTCTGCAGGCTTGACACTTCCAAGATAATGTTTCCCTTCTCCTGGTATACTCTTTTCACTGTAATTCCCTTAACCTGGAGGAATATCTCCATTGCCTAGGCTTTCCTTCTGTTTGGTTTCAGTGTCCACCAACACCAGGGGCAATGTCTCCGTTCCCCTGGTCTTCCTCAGACTTGATTTTACAGTTTACAAAAACACGAGGTAATTAAGGTCTTCTCTTCTGCCCAAAGCTATGCTGGTTGGTTTGCTAACTTGCTAAGTGTTCGTTTTTCTCTGTTACCCTATGCATTCTTGTTTATGGGGGTGTCTGCCCCTTCTTTGCTGTTCCATGTATCCTCTTGCCAACTCAGATAAGAAAGATGTCCTCAATCTCTCTCCTTAATTCTCAGTTTCAGTATAGGGTCTTACTGCTGACCCCTATTTGCAAATTCCCTTCTCTGGGTTACTCCCACTGGGTTCACTTTCTTATGGGCCTTCTTGCCTGTCCCTGCATGGAGTGTTTGATACTCTGATCCATGCAGATGTTGGCCACAGCCCTATGTCTGTTCTGTCCTTTTTGAGCTTCTGTGGTCTTCTGGGACGCTCTGGGGCTTCCACAGCCTCTGGCATCTCACATTCATCAGGTCTCTCCAAGACCACGCTGGATGCCTTCCTCGCGTTACTGATCTTCTGCTTGGTGAGCCTTCAGTTAGGGCTTCTTCCTTAAAACCTGCAAGGGATACCATTGCTGCTTCTCGGGTGTCTCGTCTGCAGCTATTTGTCTCTCGCTGCTCAGCTCCCTTGCTCGTGACTCCTCCTGGGCCTGATTGACAACATTGGTTTTCTGTCATCTCTTTTTTTACTTGCTTTAGTGCAAGCTGTCTGTCTACAACCAACAGTCTGGCTTCAGAGCTGCCGGAGCCAGAGGCACGGAAACTGCATTTCTGAACGCCTGTGAAGACTTGTTCCCTAATCTTGATTCCAACTCTTCTTCCGTCTTGATCCTTCTTGACCTTTCCTCTGCCTTTGTTATGGTCTATCATGCCACCCTTATAAATCGACAGCGTGGTAACCTTGGCATCACAGACCTGTCTCTGGGCTGGCTGACCTCATTCGTCTCTGAACCAGCCTCACAGGATTAACTGGGCCCTTTGCACTCCTCCATCTCATTCTCGACTTGTGGTGTCCCACAGGCCTCTATTCTCTCGCATTGGCTTTTCAACATCTACCCCAAATCCCTAGCCCATCTGATCTCTGCCTTCTCTTCTAACTTTCAGTGTTTTGAGGATGACCCACAACTCTTGCTCAAGATTCTCTTCTCTGCCTCATCCTCTTCCTCTCTCATTCCAGACTGTCTGCTCCTATCCAGGCATGGTGCACTGCTAATGATCTGTGCCTTAATACAAGTAAGACTGAGATCCTTCTCACCGGTGCCCCAGCTCATTCCTTCCCTCCAACACTATGGCTGCCCTCCAAGGGCCCCTCCCCTCACCCTCATGTGAGACAAGAAACCTTGGTGTCATCTTCAACCTCTCTATCCTTCTTTCCACACATCACAGACCTTGCTAAGAAGGCCCACTTTCAAATGCACCTCCTCAGAAGCATTCTCCTTTTCCTCCACCTTCCCCAGAAACTCAATATCTCCAGAGCTCTGGTCCTCTCCAGGCTGGACTACTATAACTGCCTCTTCCTCAACCTGCCTAGCTCCTCCTTTTGCCCCTTTCGACTAATCCAGAATAGGATGCATTACTTATTTTTGGTCGCATTTCTCCTGCCTTAAAATCTTAAAATCTCTTCACTGGCTCCCGGTTGCTGCGAGAATCAAGTTCAAAACCATCTGCATCATCGACAAGGCTTTCTGGGGCCTTGGACTCCACTACATCCAGTACATTATCTCTTCCTAAATACCTCTCTGCTAGACACCTAGGTCTTCTTGTTCCAACAATCTGCAGATCAGATGCTTCTCCAAGCAGAGAGTCGGGGGTAGATCTCTCTCCTCCGCAGGTGCTTCCCTCTGGAATGGCCTCCCTGCCCCTCTAAGACTTGAGCCGGATTTCCTTAAGTTCTGGAAGCTTCTCAAGACCCTCCTTATCTCTTCCTCCTTCCCTTTCAAGCTAATGCTCCTCATCTGCCTCTTGATTGGCTACCTGTTTCCTTAAGATTCTTACAGGCACCTTGCCCTCCCCGACCAGTCTACCCTCTGCTTGGTCTCCTCTGACTCACCCCACCTGTACTTGCCCTTCTGCCCTCCTGCCCCTTGCACTAGCCCAGCTGGGCCTCCCCCCTTGAGCCCTTCCAGTCACGTTCCTCGTAATACGTGGACCTTCTGCCCTGCACTCTCTTCTTCCCGAGCTCTGTGTCCACCTAGCCTACCCAGGCACCCCTTGTAACCGTCCAGCACTTCCCTCCTCTCCCATGCACTTCTGTTACTGCACTTGCACAATCTGAATGTCACAAGAATTAGCAACATTTTGTTTTGTCATTCCCGCCCCCCTCCTTGTTGCGCCTTGAAACACATTGGGCCTCATTACGACCCTTGCAGTAGCCGTGCCCTTATTATTTTACCGGAGCCCAGAAAAGGACAATAACCGGGTCATGCCGACCTTGGTGGACCCGGTAATTGCCCTTTTCTAGGCTCCGGTAAAAATTAATCTCCATTCTCATTTGAGCCCCGTAGGGCTCAATGAGAATGGGGAGGATGCTAACAACGGGCCCGTTAATGATGGGCCCGTTGTTAGCATCCTGGTCTGCTAGCAGGTCCCGATAAGGACGCCTGGTCTGGCCAGGTGATCTGAGCGGGACCCGCAGCAGACCTCATAATAAGGCAGCCCGGAATGAACAGTGCCAGTCCCTTACTGGCACCGTTCATTCCGCAGCTGCCAGAGTCCTATTGAGGCCCATTGTGTATGGACACATATAAAAAAAAATTAATAAAATAAATACATACAAACATACTATGGCAAGGACCTAAAAGGCACTGAAAACTCCATTTGCAGGATGAAGGCTAAGTTAGTTTGCAATGTGGCAGCAACCTTCTGAAAGAATCAAGCAACACTAAACAGATAGGCAAAACATCCCACCTACCCACATGACTACTGAGCTAAATAAGCTTTCAGAAAGAGAGCATTCCTGTAACCTCATCTAGATAGCCTTTGCACAAACGGGGTGATAGAAAACTTTGGCATTACTTGCGTCTACATTTTCATATCTTATATGCACTTTATGTTTGCCCTATTTATTTTACATGGAAAAACGTGCACAGAATTTGCTCAATAAAAAGTTGAAATATGAACCTTGACTTATAACTTTTTAGCGATATGGTAAATGGCAGGTTTTTTATAAATCTATATTTAAATATCAAGCGACATCTTGACATAAGAATGTTAAGAATAGGGTAATTTGATGGGCCTTCAAAAAATAAATATACACTCATACTTTTCATTTTTGTTTCCTTCCAGGTAAACGGAATTGTCCAGGAATATCCTTGGCTCAAACCGAGCTTTTTCTACTCCTAACCTCCATCCTCAAGAACTTCCACCTAAAATCTCTCACTGACCTAAATGAACTTGACCTCACTCCCATTGAGAGTGGGTTTGAAAATCTGCCACCACCATATGAGTTATGTTTCATTCCTCGTTAGGAACGTAGTACACTGTGAGTGGCATGATTTGAACAGCGTGCGCTGCACATTGGACTGACTGAAAGGAAACGGCTTCAGATATTGGACTATATCATATAATGTTACTATGCATTTTGAATATAGGTATACAAAAAATTGTTCACCAGATAATCAATAATTGCTTTTGCTCAAACATATGACTAGGCTATATTGGAAATACATTTTATTTTTAAACTGACTCTTTTTCAGAATACATATTAAGCGACATTGAATGGGTATATTTACTACTGTTTCAGCACTGAATGGTTTTTCGAAAATTAATTGGTCAAGGGATTTGGATTTTCTAACAAAGCACTGTCTGGTTGCAGTTGTGGATAGAAGGCAGGATTGCCCACCACTAATCCCCCACTCTAATTTCTTATGTTATGCTATGAATATTCATGTTTTTACTATGTGGCTGTACTATCCTAGCTTCTCCATGCTCTGCCCTGCTTTGAAATTCTGTGCTCTGTTGGATTTGACATGCCCCACACCCCCACTCCAACACTGTTAAGTGGAACCCTTTCTCACTGTTCTTAGAGAGGCAAATGTCCATCCCAACTAGGCTGAAACAGGTGTCTGGGGTTGCTGTTGGTACTCTTGTTCAGAAGAGAATTGCCTGGCATTTCTGGACTGCCCTTCAGCAGGACAAAGACTGATATGTAGTGGAAAATTATCTTCTGTGAAAGGATGGTGAGCTAAAGACTCGGGTTGAGACTCTAACCCGGGATATAGGCTGGTAGAAAGACACTCCCAGGACCCCCCCTTGTTTGTGCATGTTATGCAACACCATGTCATGTTTACTCTCCAAGTATTTGTTGGTCAATATGTGTTTTGTTCCTATGTCAACATGCTTGTTAACTGGAATGCATGTTTTTCATGTGCACCGTATACCCTTCTGCAGCTAAACCTAACCCTGCTGCACCCAATTGTGATCTTGTAACCACATTAAATGGTTTCTTTTTTAGGGGAGTCTTACCCTTTTGAAAAATCCCAGCTGCATTAAGGCATTACTTTGTAAATCAAATGAGAAGAACAATGAACCCGTAAAAATCGATTACCTCCACATCTATGGGCAATGGATGCTCATATTTTACTTTTATAAATCCGTTGATCCTACGCCCTTTACTTTTGTTACAAACAACATTCACCTTCTTACACGTTCTAATCTTGGATTAGGTCACCTTCTGGAGTTGGCCTGTCAGTCTCAAGAAATACATTTGTGAACGCACATGTGGTACCACAAACAGAAAGTGCAGGTATTTTAAGCCAGCATATCTGGCAGAATTTCTTACGCAGACTCCTGTGCCCTTCACACAGCCACCTGATCTCTAACCTACAATGTGTCCAAAGCTTTAGTGGAATCCCAATAAAAATAGAAACACAACACGAACTATCCAGGTTCTTATCTCTCTAGATGATAGACCGTATATCAGACCTTCCCTTTTATTGCAATTTCACGGTCGACATTTCTGTTGTTGTTCAAAAACACCAATAAAAAGGCCCTTTTAAAAGGTTCCAAAACTGATTTTGAGCAGCCCTAGCCACAAAAGACATGTAAATGGGCGCGTCTTATATGCAGCCATGAGGAGGTTCTTTTTCACCCCTTTGCACATTTGTGCAAATCAGGGAGTGTTTCTATTAATTTAATAGTGCATCCTGAATTCATAAACAGGATACACTTTTAAATGTTTAGAAAACTAAGACATCCCATCAGCCTGCTTGGCATAGGCGCAGGGGCTATGCATTGCATGACAGGGGGTCTCATTCCGAGGTGGGCGCAAAGGGATACTGGGCAAAGGGCCAGTGCAAGGAATTTAGCCACCCTAGGCAAACTGTCAGATTGGCACCCCCAACCATCAATGTTACTGATTGCTGCAACCCATTACATTACCCTCACATAACACATTGCTCACGTCTTCTGCTCTGTATGGATTCCAATGCACTTTCTTCACATTAAACTCCAAGGGCACTAGCACGCCGCTGGTACACTGTATCCAGGCAGGCTGGCTGCCTTGTGAAGGCTCTTGGATGCAGTTGTTTATCAGCTGAACACATGCTTGCAGCGGGAGATGGCCAGGAACAGCAACCGAGAGCTAATCGCTTGTAAAGGATTATTATTCAAAGGGCCTCTTTCAAAGTGCATGGAGCATTCATGTCAGTGTGACACTTCTTGTACACAGGGATGCTTAGCTTGTATTGATGACTGATGCTGCTGATAAAGTAAAGTAAACACAGTCTGGCTTTCTTTTGTTTTGTTGTCACTCAATTTACCCTCCACACTGAATATGTTGGTTGTCTCAGTGACCATCAGTCTGGCTTTAGAGCATCCCGAGGCACAGAAAATGCTCTTCTGAACACCTGTGAAGACCTGCTCTCAAATCTTGACTCTAACTCTCCCTCTGTCCTCATTCTTCTCAACCTCTCTTTTGTTTTCAATTTGGTAACCCTCAACATCCTGATCACCTGTCTCCGTGATACCCTGGGCATCACAGATCAGGTCCTGGTGTGACTCACCTCCTTTCTCTCTAACCGGCCCTCCCAGGTGGACCTTGGGTCCTTTAACTCCTCTATTACTCTCTCTACTTGTGGTGTCCCCCAGGGATGTAACCTATCCCCCTGGTTTTTCAGGCCCCCTTGGCCAACAAGATCTCTACCTTTACCTCTAACTTTCAGTATTATGTGGATGGCACGCAGATCTCTTTCAGGCCTCCTCCTCCTCCATGCTCATTCCTGATGGTCTATCTGCAGGTCAGTCTTGGTTTGCCGCTAACAATCTTTGCCTGAATGCCAGTAAGACAGAGATTGTGCTCATTGGGACCCCTGCTGCCGCTTTAGCACTCTCACACTGGCCGACCTTCGTAGGCCCTGCGCCCTCACCTACCAATGAGGCAAACCATCTAGGGGTCATCAGGAGGATTCTCCTTCTCCTCTCACATCTCAGACATCTCTAAAAAGTCCCACCACCAACTTCACCTCCTGAGAGGTATTCTGCCTTTTCTCACTTTCCCCCATAGACTCACCACCTTGCAAGCCCTGGTTCTATCTAGGCAGGACTATTGCAACAGTCTCTTTCTCAATCTTCCTACCTGTACTCTCTGTCCACTAGAATGCATCCAGAACAGAACCGCAAGACATATCCTTGGACTCAAGCCCAGGGACTGCATCTTTCCGGCACTGTAATGCATCCACTGGCTCCCCGTGGCTGCAAGGATCAAGTTCGAGACCCTCTGCATAATCCACAATGCTTTCTGGGGCCTGCACTATCTACAATGTTCTCTTCCTAAATACTCTCTCTCTAGAGTCCTCCACTCGTCATCCTCCAAATCTCTGCGGATGAGCCACTTTCACAAACAGAGATTTGGGGGTAGATCTCTATCCTCTGCAGGTGCCTCCCTCTGGAACAGCCTCCCTGCCTCTCTCCGTCTTGATCCAGAGCACCTTAATTTCTGTAAACTCCTCAAGACCTTCCTCTTCTCTTCCTCCTTCTCTCTCCCTCTCCCCTGCTAAAAGCTGTTCTTTTTCTCTCCACCCTCCATCTCCTAACTAACATAGTTCAGTTTTGCTGACTCGTTGCCTGGTTCACCTCCAGAACCTTACAGGTCCCAGGCTCCCCCTCCATTCTTTTGCACTTGCCTCCGGGCTACTGCACTATGTTCACCATTACTGCACTTTCAGATCATGCTCCATGAGCGTGGCGACCTCTCTGCACTTAACCCAGGGCCCTGCTGGACTGGACTCATTTGTTCCTCCATGGCAACCTTCCTCGCTCCTCCATCAGTTTGCATGCATGACCTAAATGTACCAGGACTAGTTATTTTGTCTGTGCTGTTGGTTACATGTAATTATACCAAATCCAAAATAACTAATATTATAATAACAAATACCATAATAACGAATTCCCAAATAACAAATGCCTTCATTATTCTTTTTGGGGGGGTTCCGCCCCAAAACCCCACCATATGTTTGTTCTTAATACTTTTCCCCCAACCCCAAAACCACTATTCCCTCTCCCAACCCCTCTTTTCGTTTTTTTGCTCCAAAATTAATATTTTAAGAATTTGTTATTTTAGGGTTGTTGTAATGGTATTTATTATTTTTGGTATTCATGATAATCACTGCATACTGTCCTGTCCCCCCAGCCCCCTTTTCTGTCCCTTCTCCCTAACTTGGTCGCTACTGTAACACTTAATGCACTTGCACTAGTTGAAATGCCGTCAGGTTGAGTATGCTAGTTTTTCTGTCAATCTCGCGGAAACTTCAAAGCCTAAGAGTGATTACTGTATTTCCTTGTTCCTTTCCCGACTTGAAGCACTTTGAAGCACTCCACCTGTGTATAAGCGCTGTGTAAACAAACAATAAAATAAGTACAAATAATGTCATGATGTTCCCTTAAATAGGTTACCTTGCACTCCAGTACTAGAGGAAGTGTGATGAGCCGGCACTCCTCACAGCCCCTCACAGCCCCCAGCTCCCCTTTTTCTTTTTTAAGCAACAACTGTATTTCAAAGTGACCTACTTGAGCAGAGCTGTAACCGAGCAGTATTGAACTGCACTTACTCAAAACATCTTTTGCCGTTGGTGCAGCCTGACTGATGGGGCCGAAGGCTGACTGAGATGACCTCAGGCGATATGGAGCTATTGGCTTGAGTAAAGCGAGCTCAAAGACATCCCAGGAGTGGATGCGTTTTGGGCAGGAATTGGGTGGGAATGGCTGGCCATAGGGATTAGCATGCAATCTCAAATGGGCACAAGTGTCCCACGAAGGCAGATGGGGCAACTCGGCCCGTCCATGTTCCTCGCATTTGATGTAATCACCAAAACAATGTCTGAGAATCAGGCAGACTCTGCGACCTGCAGGGGCACTGGGGTTGCCTGCATTCCAGGGTCTCAGTAAACATCCCATATATATTCCACGTGAGGCATTCCGTGAATGTCTTGCCTCCAGCTCCCCTGGAAGCATTTAACAGCTATATTCTGAATCCCCAAATGGGTAGCGTGGTATGATATGATATGGCATTTATAACGGGCCTATACACAAGTGTTTCAAGGCATGAGGAGGCAAGGGAGGGGGAACAGAGGGAAGACCAAGACAACGATCCTACTTGGCCAGGTGTCATTCAGATTACTCAAGTGCAAGGGGGAAGGGAAAAGTGCGGGGGGAGGGGACAGTGCAGTCATGGAATAAAAGAATAAATAACAATAGGTAAAAGTGCGGCCAGCTGGTGGCAAGTGCATGGGTAAGTGCAGACACCGGGTGTCAAGTGCTGGAAGTGGGTCTGAAGGGATACAGAAGACAGTCCCCAAGTGCAGGGGTTGCCTGGAAGGCAGTGCAGGAGTGCTACTGGCAGGGGTGGGGACCTGGGCCCGAGATCAGAGGGTGGCCAGGTAACCAGTGCAGTTTCAGTTTCAGCGAGGAATTCAGCAAGGGAAAGAGGAGAAAAAGCAGAAGCAAAGAGAAAGGTTTTGGGGTGTTTAAGGAACCAGAGATGATTCTCCTCAAGTTTCATGGAGGCAGGGAGGCTGTTCCAGAGGGAGGCCCCAGCCGAAGAAAGAGAACTACCACCAACTCTTTGCTTGTGGAAGCGACTGACCCTGAGGGAGTTGGAGGCGGATGAGCAAAGAGCTCAAGAAGGAAGATATTTAGGAAGGGAGTTGAAGGTATTAAGGCCCCAGGCCCCAGAAGGCCTGGTGGACAATGCAGAGGGTTTCGAACTTAATCCTTTCAGCCACTGGGAGCGAGTGAAGTGATTTCAGTCCTGGAGAGATACGATCCCTGGGCTTGAGGCCGAGGACATGTCTTGCAGTCCTGTTCTGGATGAGTTGCAGAGGGCGGAGAGTTGAAGCAGGCAGATTTAGAAAGAGGCTGTTGAAATAGTCCAGCCTAGAGGGAACCGGAGCTCTGGAGACAGTGAGCTTCTGGACGAAGGAGAGGAAAGGAAGAATACCTCTGAGGAGGTGTAGCTGGTAGTGTGGCTTCTTAGAGACGTCAGAGATGTGAGGAGAGAAGGAGAGTGTGGAGTCGAACATGACCCTGAGGTTTTTCGCCTCACAGGTGGGAGCAGGAAGAGGGCCGGCCAGAGAGTGACAGGAAAGGAGGGGGACTGGCTACATTATTTGAGGTCCTGGCTCTGTCAAGACCAAATGTTGCTCCAAGGATGGAAATGGCAGCCATGTTATTGATTGACCTTGGAAGGTTGAAAGGTGGAGTCGGTCCTGCTTGCATCAGTGCCGTTGACAGGAAGGGTTTGCACTGCACACAGGCAGGGCGTCTACAGCAGGCGTGTTAACAAAGTGAGCTAAGTTAATGCATGATATATTGCACACATGCACCTCTGCCTACACTCTGTGCTATTTTCCACTGTTATTGTCAGTGCATTTAGATTAAGGGTACAAATGGGCGTGCAACCTGAACTATGTTTTAAAGGTGTTTGCACTGACTTGTGTAGTGGAGTGGGAAAGAGACACAGGGCACACACGAGCATGCAATCTGCACATTGTCAGTCTTCTAGTGTTGCACGCGCAGTCCAGCAGAGCACACATGTTAACGCAGCTACCAGTTCCTGCTAGGGGGATTTGAAGAGGAGGAGGGAGTGTGAGAAGGAAGCAGGGTTGATCCTATCAAGGCAAGGCAGTATAAAATTAGTGTGGAGTCCTCACCTGCATGACGTCGGACTGTTCTCAGCACAGGCTCCAGTACAGGCAAGGCCCATCCCCAGGGCTGCTCTCACAGCACAGCAGGGGCTGCTGCTTCCAGGATGGGATGGCCTAAGTGACAGGTACTCACTGGCCTGGTACACCGGCGCCGCACAGCAAAAGGCTGCTGCTGGCGTCCAGCCAGGATATGCAGGCCACCACATCTGATGGACGGTCCAGAACGGTGGACCAATTCAGGTTAACAGGCTCAGGGCAGGGTGCTCAGCCAGGCTGAACAGTGCACTGCAGCATTCCCTGATAGACTCACACCATGACCATCCCGATGATCAGTCGAGACTCGAGGAGGCACGTATGGTGCTTCGTTCATGGCCTGGCATGTGGAGTGCAAATGCGCATGTGCCGGACATTACCAGCGCTGCCCGCCCATGCCACTCATGACACTGACCCGACCCCAAACTTTGCAGCGTGACGGCGCCACCTGGTCTGCTGCTGCTCCAGTCAGCCTCAGCCTGCAGACAGTCAGGGCCAGTGCTATCACAGGCAAGAGAGTTAGTATTATACAGTTAGTGTGGAGGAGTTAAAGCAACATTTTGCCACTCTACCGTTTACACATATAGGCAAGCGCCTAACCTTGCCTAGTGATAGCACCGGCCCTGACTGGGCACCGTTAAGGACATTGGTGCCAGTAATATCTTTGCGCCCTATTCCAAGGTCCCTTCGCGGGTCCCGCAATGGGCGTCTGGTTTTACCAGGCGCCCTTAGCGGGAGCCACTAAGGGACCAGAGAGCTAATAACGGTAACACAAATTGCGGTACCGTTATTAGCTACTTCCCCATTCCCATTGAGGCCTATGGGGGCTCAAATGGAAATGGGGAATGGATTTTTCAATGGGGACTTACCGGTCCCTCCAGGGTCGAAATGGACCGGTAAGTCCCCATTGGACCAGGTCAGACCCGGTATGGGAGGTAGTCATGGCGCAAGTAGCGTCATGACTACCTCCATACTCGGAATGAGGCCCAGGGTCTTTCCTGACCCCATCATATAACATATTTTTAAGTGTGAGAATATAAGTATGAACTGCTGCTGTGCTGCTGTCTGACTTCCATTTCTATTTCTCGAACAGGGATATAAATATGTAGCTTGGATTGCATTTTATATTTACAGGCCCTTTAGGGGCCTATCAAAGTGAAATGCGTTTTGGGAGCCTATAGAACTTTAATGTCAGGTGCATGGTCCTGACATTGATATATTCAAGCCGGCTGGCCACCGGATCATTTGCACTACAGCTCAGCCCCCTGGAAATGTGCACGTCACCTTTGAGAATGAGGGGACCTGCTTATTTAAAAAATAGGAGCATCAAAAAACAGCACATCCTGCGCTCTATTTTTAGATGATCCATTTTTTAAGAAACATGCCCAAAATATATACTTAAAATAAATTAAGAAATAGTCACAATATGAGAGGGAAAAGAGAGTGAGTGGGAGTGGTAGCCAGATGGGGCGTCATGTGTAGGAAAGCATGTGGTAGAACAGTCGGCCAGAGGGGGATAGCGGTGGACAAGAGACCGGAGAGGGAGCAATGGGCTAGAGCTGGGGGCGGTGGACCAGAAAGAAGGGCAAGGATGTAAACCAGAAAGAGAAGAAGTGGGCTAGAAAGCAGAGGAAGCAGCAGGCTAGAAGGGGAACAGTGGGCAAAAAAGAAGAGAGGGAGAGATTGTCCCGAAAGTGGCAGCCAGCTGCTGATTGGATGAATGAGGTGAACGCCTGGGAGAAAGGATGCAAGATGCAGAAGGAGCCGTGTCAGGGAGAATTCTCCAAAATGGCTAATTTCCCTTACCTACTGAGCCCCTCAGCAGCTTTGCTGGATTTCTAGGATTTATTTGTTTCACCTGGTAAGAGTGTGAGCCTTTTATTCCACTCTTACATGTGTTTTGCTGTGTGTGTTTAACATTTTTGTGTTCATAGACTGTGGAGCCTCACTTATTCCATAGACATCATCTTTTTACTGTGTGTTACACAGCAGCTTCAGTGCAGTAATACAGGGTTTTCCTTTTAGACTTCCCAACTCAAGACTCAATTTTCTGGGACTGACTACTGTCTGCCAGAAACTGTAAAGATGCCATTGGCTTTATTAGTCTTTTTAAAACCACAGACACAGTACAAACTATCTTCCATAGAGTAATAAAAAGAGTTAATAGCCATCCCTTTTTGTCTGTTTCTCATAGAACATTCTTTCATTTCTTTTCATTAAGATTTGGCTGGTGGCAATGGTAACTACCCTATTTTTCCTACCGCAGTTATTTTAAAAAGCCTTGGTATTGTTTTAGGCTATCTTAGTAGCTTCGAACTTAAACCCACTGGACCATATATGTTTTTATATGGTTCCGGCTGTGTTTATTCACCATTTATTTTTGTAAAAGTCTTTCTCATGTATTACTCTGCGCGCCAAACCAGGTTTGGTCCCTTTGTTCGCTGACCTTTGGTGGGTCTCCTTAGGTGTCTGAAAGTCTGGGTAGGTAAGATGTTTGGGAGGGGTTTTAGGACCCCTGCCATGGGTTCCCTTGGTAACCCAAGTCGCACTCCTGTTTGATTGGCTAGGTGACTGTCCCACCAGGACAGCCACCCTGCTGTGTGATTGACAGCCTGGCTGTGTGAATGGGGGAAAACTACATAAAAAGCAAGATTCTCGTAGAAACAGAGAAGGCAGAGTCGCCACTGGATCGAGAGAACTGAAGAGAAGCTGACAAAAGAGGACCTCTACGACGACTGAACCTCCCAGTGAAGTCCTGCTGCGGGTCTGAATCTCCAAACTTCGAGGACAGGGAAGATCTGCAAGAAATCTTCTCCACTTGAGCTGGTGGGAACAACCAGTTTGCCAAACTGCAAGCCAGGCCTCCATCCTCTGGTCGAATTTGCTGTGCACAGCTACAGTGACCCGGGTAGCCAGGAGGAACAGATCCTGCTTGGGTTTTAAGGAGCGCACCTTTTATTTGTCGCTTTGCTCCGCTGCTGGTTTCTTCCCTGGGCAGTGCAGGACCCTCCAGCATTCCTCCTTCTTGTCAGTCCAACAGTCGCTTCAGGAAACGTGAGCCTGCAGGACCTGCCAGGAACATGTGCCTCAGCTACAGCATTCTTCTGCTCTAAAGGTACTGTGCATACCCTGTTGTTCGTTTAGTCCAGCCGTGGTGAAAGTGTGTGAAATCTTTCGCCAATCTGAGGGCTTGTCCATCTTTATCCTTTAAAGTAACTTTTAGTCTGACCAACTTCGTTCTGAACTCTTGGCAAAGACTTAACCGCGAACTACCCGGAACTGTGTGATCCTCTGCAAAGACTTTGGTCCATTGACTTTGGCCCTGGCCTCTTGATTTGATTTCCACACTGTAGTTCCTTATTCTAGATTGACTGGTGAGTTTTACCGCTAGATCACAATGAATAAACTGGGGCACTGCAATCAGCAAATGAATTGCACTAATTTCATAGATATATATAAAGTTTCAATAATTCAATAGTCACACAAAATCAATTTTTCTGTAAATTATGTTTTAAATCATAATATTCGTGTATTTCTCAATGTCATACACAGGTTCTAATTCAATAAAAATATACTCCAATGTTACAACATAAATTGTTTTCTTTGAACATCACTTAAATATATCATTCACATATCAAATTCTCATAAAGTTTTGTATTTAAGTCCAAATATTTGAGTAGGAATCAGTTATCTGATATTGTTGTAACCGTAGTCCTCTCGTCTAACTACGCGTTTCAGGCGTTATGCCGCACTTCTTCAGGTTTGAATATTGGATGACTGTTCTTTAATGTATCGCCTGTAATCAATAATTAAAAACTAAATGAATATTCCTTGAAAGTAATCCTTTAGTCAATATACTGAAAAATGTGTAGGTGCAAGAGTATCTTGAGAAAAGTTGATTTTGTGTGACTCTTGAATTATTGAAACTATGAGGGTCATTCCGAGGTTGGAGGTAAGGAATTACTGGCACCGGTAAGGGTGCCAATGCCAGTAATCCCTTACCTCCGTATTCCGAGTTCCCTTTGCGGGTCCTTCCTTACCTCCTGCTTTTAGCAGGAGTTAAGTACGGGACCCGCAAAGGTACTTCGGAGGTAATTACGGTACCATAATTTATGGTGCCGTAATTACCTCCTTCCCCATTCCCATTGAGCCCTATGTGGCAGAAATGGGAATGGGGAAGGGCAAAAGGTGAATGGGGAATTACGGCCCCTTCAACCCTGGAATGGACCGGTAATTACTCCATTCACCATGCCGGATTTGGGACGGTTTCAGAGGCAACCATGGAGCTAATTACTCCATGGTTAGCTCCAAACCCGGAATGAGGCCCTATATATATATCTATGAAATGAGTGCAATTTATTTGCTGATTGCTGTGCCCCAGTTTATTCATCGTGGTCTAGCGGTGAACCTCCCCAGTCTCTATAGTTGATACAGTGAAGGTAGCACTTTACTAACTGGGCGCACCTTAAGTATAGACTCGAGTATTCTTACTATATGCAATTGCTTGGAAACGGGTAGTTGGAACAGACTTAAGAATAGTAGTGTGCATCTCTACCTACAATTAACCTTATTGTAGATTGCCCTGCTTACTTACTTGTTGGTGCTGCTCAACTTCTGTCTAACTTTGTCTTTCCCTCCCTTTTAAATCACTGGAGTGCCATTTTGCTCACACTTCATTTTGAGCCTAACTTGTCCAGAATCTATTGGGTGTAGTGTAGTGTAGTAAGATTGTGATTGTTCGACTGCTTGATAATAGTGAACTGTTTTATAACTGATGTGTAAATAAATGTATATTCTTTTACTCAGAAACCTTGAGTCAGTGTTTGTTTGAATCATAGCAATTGCTGCCCTTTGTGTAACTATTGATACTGCTCACGTTACTCTTGAGATAAATCTGGCTGCTCAGCCATCGCTACCACTTAACTGTGTAGTGCAGGCTTGTACCAAAGGTGAATTTGTACTGTCACTTGTAGTCCTAATTGTGTGTGGTGTTCCCAAATGGTACTGCATATAATTCTGCCTAACAAGCAGATTGACATGAAGGACTGTAAACTGCACAAGGAACTGGTGAGCATCATGTGTGAGCTGTGAGTATGGTTGGGAATGTGGCAGGTACTGGAGACTGTGACTATGCAGGATGGCAGAGCATGTGAATTTGCACATGACCGGCAGAGTAAGAGGTTTAGGAGTGTGTGTTGTGAATGGGAATTGGTGAGTGTATTGAGGTGTTAGTGAGGTCTGCATGATTAATCGCAGAGTGGAGAATATAGAAATGATATATTTTGACAATTAAAACAGATAATGATAAATAAAGTTAATCATTTTAAATAGACACGCAGTATAAACTGAAAAGGTAGTGCAAATCATGCACTGTTCTGTCAAGCCAGGAACATCTTTAACTCTTCCTATTAAATTAATACAAAAGGTGAATATAATTACAAACTGTTTCTCTTGTAGTCTCACACACATGCCTAATTATTGTACCTACCAATCTTCTAACCCCCAGTTAATATAAAATGTGCCACCGAAATGCTGCAATAAATACAAATGTGCCACATATTATTCCTTTTTTGCCTCATTTTAAATGTCCTGCTCCAATATCTCAAAGGTTCTGCATATATAGTGAACTAACATAAACTACAATTATAAAAAAGTATTTCCCCTGCCTAACTCCTTACATGCATGTACAAACTCTGTCTGTACTTCCATTACAGCAAATCTTTCAAAGTAGGGGACAGCTATTCATTTTCATTTATTATTTTAAGTAAACAGAATATTCAGTTTAAAAACTGCCTTACTTCACTATTGTTCGTGCTCTTCTCCACCAGACTAAGATCTTGCTTCCCCAGTCAAGTGCATAATATGCCACAGACAGGGATTCACACTTTGAAACTACTATTGTCGTGATTTGGCATAGTTCAAAAGCTTAGTAACATAACATGCCAGAAGGGTGCTAGACTGTCACTGCAGACAGACAGAAGTACAGACATCATCCCTTCTCTACTTATCTTCCCTGTCTGTTTCACATCGACCACGGATGCAATGGAAGTCAGGGCATATATTCTCGCTGTGCATTACAATAAAGTCCAGCATGATATACCACAGAACAAACAATTAATATTAAACTTGTTTATATCAAGGTGATAGTTGTTTTCAGTTTTGACATACTAGTTGAGTCGTCCATTCCCTCACATGTTGTTACTAACAACACTTACATGTATACAGAGTTTATCCTTGGCTATGGCTCCTTGACTATGCCACTCTTGGATCAGGCTTGGCAGTCTCAGAATTAGCATTCTGGAGTTTGACTGAGCCTACTTTCAGGCACCTCATTCATCCAACTTTACCTTGTGGACTAATTTACAGTTCTCCAAATCTGCCCTGGGAAAACATCCTATTAAACACAACCCGTGAAGACATATCCGCCTCCTCCCTGTGGCAGTAATATAGCCCTTCTAACAGGATTGTCACGCAAACATGCCATTATACAATATTCTTGCCCTGCTGCATCCATACCACCCTGTGT